>NW_028270151.1:7965110-8269571 GCF_037043375.1 Chiloscyllium plagiosum | reverse complement strand
CAATTTAGAACTTCAACTTTTAGATCTCGTCTATCCTTTCCCATCACTATTTTAAATCTAATAGAATTATGTTCGCTGGTCCCAAAGTGCTCTCCCACCGACACTTCAGTCACCTGCCCTACCTTATTTCCCAAGAGGTCAAGTTTTGCATCTTCTCTAGGAGGTACACCCACACAATGAATCAGAAAATTGTCTTGTACACACTTAACACTATGGCAGTCCCAGTCTATGTTTGGAAAGTTAAAATCCCAGACCATAACTAACCTATTATTCTTACAGATAGCAGAGATCTCCTTACAAATTTGTTTCTCAATTTCCCTCTGATTATCTAATCTAAGTAATCTAATCTAAAAATATTGCTGAAAATCAAGGCCTGTTCAAGTTCTGTATTAAGAACTATTTATTAGTGTCCTCAAAGTTTAGGTAGCAATAACTGCAATATTAAGTTAAAACATTGTTCAAGCAGCCTGATTTGACTTAGGAAATAGGAACAAAAGTTGGTCATTTGGTCCCTTTGAGACCATACTGCCACTCAATAAAAACATGGCTGATCTAGTTGTGGTCACTGAACTAACCCCACAGAGGCCAGTATCCCTTCACTATTTCAAACTTAATTTACATATGCAGAGTCCTTGACACTGAGCCAGCTGTCAGAGTGAACAGGATGTCTGACATCCTGTTTATACCTGCCAGCAAGGGCTCCCTGATTGAACCAGATTAACAGCCCAATCAGGAAACTCATTCTATGAAATTCACCTGGCTGACCTCGTGACAAGCACGACAGTCTTGGATCGACATTTCTATTTACACCCGATAACACCTGACTCCCTTGTTTATCTATCTAACCCAACTAATCTAATTAAGTGTAAAGACACAACCTCCACTATCAGAGTAAAGAATTCCACAGACTAATGACCTAGAGAATAAATAAAAAGTATTTCCATCTTGAAAGAGTGATCTCTACTTTAAGAATTTTAATGGACTGAAACTGTCCCCCACTTTTCATCTCCGCAAAAGAGGGCATATCTACTAGTAGCCATCCGATCCAATGTCTCAGGATCTTGTATATGTCAATAAGATAATTTCTCCCTTTCAGATTCCAAAAGGTGCAGATCTAACTGGTTCAATCTTTGCTTACAGGCAGGAAGGCCCACTTCAAAATGGTTGGGAAGCTCGGTGCATTTGATTTTACTCAAAAATCATTTGAGGAAGAAACCAGATCACAATGGAACTCTGTGAGCAGTTTTAGTGCCCTCATATAAGGCAAGATATCAATTCATTGGAAGCAGTTCAAAGATGATTCACTGGGATGATCCCTGTTATGGGGGGCTTGTCTTATGAGCAAAGGCTTATAAAGTCTGAAATTCTAAACACTGAAGTTTAGGACAATGAAACATGTAGGATTCTTAAAGGGTTTTTCAGGATAAATTCTGAAAGGATGTTTTTCCTTCTGGGAGAATCTCTGACCAAAGTATATAATCTCAGAATAAAGGAATGCCAATTTAAGACGGAGACGAGGAGGAATTTCTTCTGAGTGTTGTGAGTCTTTAGAATTGCTTGCCACAGAGTTGCAGAGGCAGAATCCTTGCACATACCGAAGGCCGAGATAGATTCTTGATCAGTCGGGGAATCAAGGGTTAAGGGGAAACTCAGGCAAGTGGATATGAAGAATGACAGGTAGCCATGATCCTATTAAAATGTTGAAGCAGCTTGGAGAGGCTGAACATTCTCCTCCTGTACCTATTTTTTAGGGTCTTCTGGAGAGTTCAGTCAAATCGACTCATTTGCTGATTTACTAACAAAGGATCAATTCATTCATTCAGCAGCTTGTGATTATTATAATTGAGGATTTCTAAAATCAATATATTAAATCTGACCAAGTAGTTGCTAGATTTGGAAATAAAGGCAAATGACATACAGAGGTAATGCTCACAGGCAGGAAGGCCCACTTCAAATGGTTGGGAAGCCCAGTGCATTTGATTTTACACACAAAAAAAAACATTTGAGGAAGACACCACCTACCATCCAGCACCCAAGACCCAAATCACAATTAGAGTCAACAACCATCACATTATTCATGGCACAATCAAGAACCTGCATCACACATAAAAAATGAATGAGGGGAAGGACTACCTGAACCATACTTTTCAATCCACAGCAGTTGCTGGCCATGGAAATTAACATAGAACGGAAAGGATAAAAAAAGGATATGTTTTTCTGTATAGATTTAACTGAACAAAATCTCAGGGCAAATTGGCACTTGTTAATCAAGTGAAACAACAGCATAATCAACGTTATCGTGCACTTCAGCTTGACAGTTCTGATAAATCAAAGATTTCACATCACTATCAATGCTAAGTATAACCTCAAAATTAAAAAAAAACAACCACACCAAAATATTCAACGGGAACAGAAAAACTTTGAGAATGTGGAAATATTTTTAACATTCCGATAACACAGTTTGGCCAATATTTATAAATGATAATAATGAGATCCAATCTCTTTGATTGTCCACCAGGGCTTTTCAACATCACGAATCAGTACTCTCCCATTGTTCACACTTGCTAGTGCAACAGTTTAGTGCTTTATATTCTTTATATATCTTGGATCCTGAGTACGCTCACTACTCTCAGATCTATTACAACCAATGAAACATGGGACTTTAAAAAAACGCTAGAAACTGTGGACAAGGAAAGAGCTATGAAATTACAAAAAGCACATTCAAGATGACAACAATAATGGGTGAAATTTAAGTCACGGCTGCAGAACTCTGGCTGATCACACTTAGTGTATTGCATTCAACTCTGGACAATGCAGTTCAAGCAATATGTATTGACCTTGGTGGGGATACGTTGCATAATCAACTAAATTATCAAAATGGTTAAGTTATGATGATAGGTTGCAACCAGTAGGTCTGTGTTACATTGAAAGTAAAGGATGATTGAAATAAATTACTCATTATTATTTTTTTTGTAGTTTCTCATAAGCTACTTTCTTCTGGACTCAACCGGAGCGGACAAGTGGGCATGACCTTGAAATGAAAGTTGGACCATTCAGTAGTGATATCAGGATTTGTTCATACAAAAGGTACTATCCAATCCCCGAAACAAAAATTGTTTGAGTAGCTCAATTGAAAATTGAGATTTATGTTAGACAGAGACATTGAAGTCTACAGAACTGCATCAAAGTCGATTTAGCTATGGTCAACAGAACAGACCTGACAGTTTAGTTATCTACTCCTGTTCCTATGTTCTTTGGCGATGAAAATTTAGGTCATTCCAAAACACAGGACCACTAATAAATCTCACAAGTCTTTCAAGTTCCAATATCAAATGCATTTACACAGTGTTATTGAGTTGATATAGAAAAGCACAATTCTTACTGATTACACTTAACTGGCAGGCGACCAGGACTGAAATGTTCTTTAAGTTCTTAAACTGTCTAGCCTACAGTGAAATTAATGCAAATTAGTTTTGCAGTACCTTGATTACTTAATTGTCTGACTGAATCTCAATTTCAAATAAAACTATGCACAGAATGATCCATAACGATGCTCAAGCATTTCATCAACATTTGAAGAACATTGCATGTAGGTAAACAAATTGGTGTTAGTACAGCCTTGAAGATCAAATCTGTTTTGAGTTTGAATAAATTATATTTGATAAACTAAAAAGCTTAGAAATGCAGACATGTCCCAGAGTTCTGCTCTTAAGCTTTCCCCTCTCCTCCCAAAGTCAGCTGAGGAATCCCATTACACCCCACCAGTCTTCATTTTTCTTCATTCCTGCTATATTCGGTGTTATGCAACCACCAAATACATTTTCCATCCCCTTTAAGCATTCCACAGAGACCTTTCCTTTTTTATTCTTTGGTCCACCTCTTCAGTCGCATCCAACATCCCATCCCCTTTCCACAGTGCTAACATAAGAGATGTAACACTTACCCTTTTCCCTCCATTTTCCTCATTGATTACAACTTCCGCAATCTGTTCAGATATGTTATTACACACCTCCAGTGCAGGTGAATCTTGAACACAGGTCTCCTGGTTCAGAGGTCGGGATGCTACCACTGTGCCACAAGATACTCTCATTCATCAAGGTCACGGTATCGTCTCCTTCACAGTGGGGAAATGAAACGGAGACTGGGGTGACCGCTTTGCACAACATCATCAATGGTATGCAAAAATTACTGAGTTTCTTGCTGCCTACCACTTCAACAGTGTTCCCCGGCCATTACAGGCATCTCAGGCTTGCTGCCATGCTCCAGTGAAGCTCAGAACAAGCTGAAAGTACAGCATCCATTTTTCTGCTTGGGTACTCAATATTGAGTTCAATACCTTCTCTTATGTCCTTACCCCAATCTCCAAACAATGGCCTTATTGCATAGGTTACTACCACAACTATCCCATTGTCATCTACTAAGTGTCCCAATTAGCAGCTATTGATTCCCTCAGGCTGACCTTTACCCATTCCTTTGCCTGCTCAACTCCTGTTTTTTTCTCTCTCTGGGCTCCATCTCCATCAATCACTTACTCCTCCCACCCACCCCATCTTAACCATATTACTCAACCGTTCCTAGCCATGCCTAATTTCTGAAGGGTCACTGGACACAACTTTTACTCTGCCTTCTCTTCCCAGGAGCTGAAAGAACTGCTGAGTTATCCCTGCAATTTCTGCTTTTGTGTTTGAAGCAACAATTAAGAGTCAGAGTCATACAGCAGGAAAATAGACCTTGTGATCCAACTAGCCCATGCCAACCATGCTCCCTAACTAAAACGTCCCACTTACCTGCATTATGGCCCTGATCCCACTAAATTGTTCCTATTCATGTACTTATCAAAATGTCTTTTAAATGTTCTAACTGTACCTGCATCAACCACTTCCTCTGGCAGTTCATTCAACACACGAACCACTCTGTAAGACTTACCCCTCCTTCTCCGCTCACCTTGAAAATCCCCACCCTTGGGAAAAGGCCCTGGTCATGCACTTTATTTATACTCACGATTTTATAAACTCTGTAAAGGTCAACCCTCAACCTCCTATGCTCCAATTGAAAAAAAGTCACATCTATCCAACCTCCTCTTGTAATACAAACCCTCCATTCCCAGCAACATCCTGGTAAATCTTTTCTGAACCCTCTCCAGTTTAATAGTATCCTCACTAAAGCAGGGTGACCAGAACTTCACAAAGTACTTGAGCGACACTGTGGCACAGTGGTTAGCACTGCTGCCTCACAGTACCAGAGACCCAGGTTCAATTCCCGCCTCAGGCGACTGACTGTGTGAGGTTTGCACATTCTTCCCATGTCTGCGTGGGTTTCCTCCCACAGTCCAAAAAGGTGTGCAGGTTAGGTGAATTGGCCATGATAAATTGCCCATAGTGTTAGGTGAAGGGGTAAATGTAGGGGAATGGGTCTGGGTGGGTTGTGCTTCAGAGGGTCGGTGTGGACTTGTTGGGCCGAAGGACCTGTTTCCACACTAAGTAATCTAATCTAATCTACTCCACAAGTGGCCTTACCAACATCCTGTAAAACCTCAACATGATATCCCCAACTCCTATACTCAAAAAGGTCTGAGCAATGAAGGCGTGCGTGCTAAATGCCTTAAGCATTCTGCCTACCTGGGACACAAATTTCCAAGAATTATGTATCTGAACCGCTAGGTCCCTCTGTTCGAAAATGCCACCCAGGACCCTATCAGTAATTGCACAAGTCCTACCCTTGTTCCTTCTACCAAAATACAATAACTCGAATTTATCCAAATTCAACTGTTTGCAACTCCTCTACTTATATTAGATTAGATTAGACTACTTACAGTGTGGAAGCAGGCCCTTCGGTCCAACAAGTCCACAACGACCCTCCGAAGCACAACCCACCCAGACCCATTCCCCTACATTTACCCCTTCACCTAACAATACGGGCAATTTAGCATGGCCAACTCACCTAACCTGCACACTTTTGAACTTTGGGAGGAAACCGGAGCACCCGGAGGAAACCCATGCAGACATGGGGAGAACGTGCAAACTCCACACAGTCAGTCAGTCGCCTGAGGTGGGAATTGAACCCGGGACTCTGGCACTGTGAGGCAGCGGTGCTAACCACTGTGCCACCGTACCGCCCACAATTGACCCAACTGATCAAGATCTCTTTGTAATCTTACATAACCCTCTTCACCATCCACTAAGAAATAAGTAAGGTGGAGAACTGAAATGGGATCACGTGTAGCTTGCTATTCTTTACATAATTTTGGTGCCATCTGCAAACTTACTAAGCATGCCTTCTATATTCTCATCTAAATTGTTTATATAAATTACAAAAAAGTGGATGCAGTACCGATCCAACACTAGGCAAAGGCCTGCAGTCCGAAAAAACCAACCCTACACTACCACCCTCTGTTTCCTACTTTTAAGCCACTTTTGTAACCAGTTGGCAAGTTCACCCTAAATCTCATGTGATCTTAACTTTACTAATTAGTCTACCATGCAAAACTTAGCCAAAGGCTTTATTAAAGTCTGTGTACACAATGTCTGCCATTCTGCCAACAATCTTTTTGGTTACTTCGCTCAAAACATTCAAATCAAATTTGTAAGACACTATCTTCCTTGCAGAAAACCATGCTGACTATCCCTAATCACTCCTTACCCCTCCAAACGCATGTAAATCCTATCTTTCAGAATCATTTCCAACAACTTACCCAGCAGCAAAGTCAGACTCTCAGGTCTATAACGTCCAAGTTCTCAAATAAAGGCAGAGCAGCTCCATTCAGTCTGCAAGCAGGGCCCCTGTTCTAGGTGTTGTGATGCCAACTACTACCAGCTTGTTATGGTAGCTTGTTGTGACAAAGGGAGTCTGAACAAGATGGTCTCGCCATAAATAAAATACTGTTTATGACATGATAGCAATCAGGCAAATATTACTTTAGCAACACAAACATTTCCTATTTCGTTATAATAGCAATGTGAATAAATAGACTGTGGGAAAAGATCTGCCACCCTGCCAACCCACGATAGGCCCACAAAAGCAAAATTGGCCAAACTGTACCAAACAAGACCCAGAATTCCCAAGCAGGCTCACAAGCCAAAATCAGACAGCCCACGCAGACAAGGGAATACACTTCAAGCTCGCTAACAATGACAGAGCACCACAGGTATCTCAAAGCCCCAAGGGCAGTTTCACAACCCAGCAATACCAAAGCCACACAGAGCAGGTCAGAGGCACCAGCAAGGGCATGCTCCCAGAACAAGACAATTGAAGCACCTCATCACTTCAGAGGAAACATTAACATCTACCTGTGAAATGGAATGAAACTATCGATACTGTCAGGGTGTTGCATTGTGTGAAGGTACAGGAATTCCATCCCACAACTGCTTTCCAATTAGCATTTTTGTAACTAGATTACTCCAACTCCAGATGCATAGTATTTTCCCCATTTCTTAATCAGCCTTATTGTGCATCATTAAAAAACTGGTCTCATTCTCTGCTCTGGGAAGAGAAATTCTGATCTACCTGTACAGACCGTCAGTTCTGTGTCAGCCTAGTCAGTTTCTCTTCCACTGATATTGCTTGCAATAAACTGTGTGTTTTGTAATCTCTAACCTACTGGGCAAATTTCTCCGACAGATTGGTGTTAGTCGGCAGGCCCTTTTTCTCTCTCAACAGGCTAAGTGAGCCTCACATTTTAAATTTAACCCTATTCGTACCCGGCAGCCTCCTGCCGCCCTCCACCAGTATTTAAGGCATCATGAAACTGGGTGAAGCTGAATGTAGTGTTCAATATCAAGACTTTCAGAAACATTTTTTAAAGAACTGCAAGCTACAGGTAACCTCATGTCAACTCTCCAGCTTACTCATTTCTTCAGTCAGCTTCCTTCATTATTCAATGTAGCTTAAAGAGTGAAGGCTGACTGGGATGCTAATATGGCACATCAGAGGGTGTGATGTAAAATCACAAAGTGCATTATTGCAGCTCCATAGCATGATGATACCACAGTAAGACATGAAGTGTTTTCTGGACTCAGCAGATCTATGAATTCCTAAGAAGCAATATTCCCTATACACCATGCAGATCAGGGATCCACACATGTCGATTTGTAAGTCAATACTATTTCCAGCACCGATTTCCAGTTTCCTAAGTTACTGGTGTAGACAGACCTTGGAAGCCCACACAAACAAACAAAATTAGAGGGAGCATCGCTAACAACACAATGAGACTCATTTTTTCAAATTGGCATTACACAGCCGCCTGGACTCATTGAGTTCAACAATTTCAAACTGCAAACGGTCTGCTGCATTCCACCCCCGCAACCCACCTCCCCACTACCACCCTAGTAACAAAGGTAAATTGGTGGAACAACTCAGCAGACCTGGCACCATGTATGGTAATCCTCGTCTTTAAATTGGTTCATATTTTTCACTCTTTCAATTACCAGCACACCTGTTCCATGGTCTCTTTCCCTCAGCCATCACCATTCCCTTCAACCCAGGAGGACAAATATTTGCGTCATTGAATCTCTCCTGACTTTCACCTACAGATCTTCCTCATCTTTGTCCCAACCGCCAGGGCACAAAGCCACAGTTAAAATTAAAATTTGTTCTGGTTTAATACTATAGGTGTGTTTTTGACACTGAAGAGATTGTTTCTTACTGGATGTAAGTTTGCTCACTGAGCTGGAAGGTTCATTTTCAGACGCTTTGTCACCATACTAGGTAACATCATCAGTGAGCCTCCAGTGAAGTACTGGTGGCATGACCCGCTTGCTATTTATGTGGTTAGGTTTCCTTGGGTTGAAGATGGCATTTCCAGTGGTGATGTCATTTCCTGCTTTTTCTCAGATGGTGGTAAATGGGATCCAAGTCAATGTGTTTGTTGATAAAGTCCCAGTTGGAATGCCATGCTTCCAGGAATTCTCGTGCGTGTCTGTTTGGCTTGCCTAGGATGGATGTGTTGTCCAGTCATAAATTGTATTTTACTGTTTTGAAATTTAAAAATTTGCATTGCATATAAATAGTTTAGTTTTCTTGTGAAATAAACTTCTGTTTTATTGCTAAGCCCAAATCTGAAACATGTCAATGTTTCAATGAAAGACCACCTCAAAATCCAAAACAACAATATAATTTATCAAGCAAGTTTTCAGGCTGGGATCCGATTTGTTCAGTAATAACACAAGTTGGGATTATAATAATAGATCAGATGTGGAGATGTTTCACGATTGCACAATACTCAGTTGTTGTGGACCAGGCCAGACGCCTGTCAAAAATATGTTAAGGTGATAGCCTAGACCCTAACTTTTTCTTACTTTAAAGGCAGATGTGAAGTGGATATTCCAGGTGTGATGCAGCTGGTCAAACCACTTGGCTTTAAGCAAAGCAGAATGCATTTCAACACTAGAGTTAAACACAATCAAAACAGAACTTAGAATAATTTAACTAATGGAAAACTTAAACCCAATACGGCCCTTTAACTAAGGAACTCTTCCAATTCAGTAACATTCCATAAATATATCCCTTGGCAAAAAGGCAGATTCATACAGGCAGGATAGAACAACTTCCAAAGAAATTTCAGAAAGAGGGGCAGGCATTCAGGAATCATCTGCTCAAGATTTCAACCTTCCAGCATCTCGTGACTGCTACAGCGAAACCAAAATAGAAAAAAAAACTGAAATGGGAGAACAGGCCACTCCCTTGCCATTGTTAAACTAGACACTTTGGTACTTCTGCCTTTAAACCTCTTGGGGGGGGGGGGGGGGAGAGAACAAAGACGTGACAGCATCTCCTCAGAAATTTAAGCAGTCCAAGTCAAAACGTAGCAGGACCTGGTTGATACTCAGGGATATCAAGTGGAATCTCAACAGCCAAGCAACATTCAAACCACACAACTGACTGGCAATGATCATCTCCCACAAGACAAAAATCTAACCATTTGACATCCCATCTCGGAATGAGTCGAAAAGTGCGGTGCTAAGAAAGCGCAGCAGATCATGTAGCACCTGAGGTGCAGGAGAGTCAATGTTTCAGGCAATAACCCTTCATCAGGAATATGAAGTGGATAAAGGACTAATGCCCAAAATGTCCACTCTCCTGCTCCTCAGATGCCACCTGACCTGTTGTGCTTTGTCCAGCGTCACACTTTTCAACTGACTCGCCAGCATCTGCAGTCTTTACTCTCACCTAGTTGCTGAATCCCATCTTGGGATCCCTGACTATTCAACATTCTGGGATTATCGTTGTCCAGAAACTGAATTGGATTAATTATATAAATACTGTGACTACAGGAGCAGCTTTGAGGCTACAAATTCTGCAGTGAGGAATTGACCTCCTAAATCGCCAAAGACTGTCCGCCATCTACAGGGCACAAGTCAGGAGTGTGATGGAAAACTCCCCACTTGCCATTGCAAGAGCAGCTGTAACAACAGTCAAAAAGCTTGACACCATCCATGTCAAAGCAGTCAGCTGGATTGCCACCAGATCCACAAACATTCACTCCTTTGACCACTAATGCACTGCACTAAGTGTGCATCTATCAGATGTACTGCAGAAATTCACCAAGGCTTGTTGGACAGCACCTTTTAAACCTGAGACTACTGAGAAACAGATACATGGGAACATAATCCCATTCCAATTGCCCTCCAAGTCATTCACTATTTTGATTTGGAAATATACTCCCTTTCTAGAGGAAATGTAGGCCCAGCTGCAATACATGGACTTCAACAGCTCACCACCACTTTCTCCAGGGCAACAAACAATGAAAAATACTGAAACAAAGCAGATAGTCCATGAATAGCAAGAGACGAAAAAGGCCAGCAGAAACATAAAATGCTGTCACAACTGCAATTAAGCTAGGAAACTGGCAAGAGCAAACTGCACACTCAATCTCAACACACTGCCATGCTAGTCTCCGACACCATCCTGTCTCTTGCTTCATTTCATTCAGTACTATTTTTATTTTTGATTGGAAAATAATAATTTTGAGTCAAGGTTACAATATCGATAATTATGTGTGATGGAAGCTGTTGTGTCAAACACATATTCAGTACACTTTTCCACTTTTCTTTCCCCCCTGAACACACACTTTTCGATTCTAAAGTGTAAACTCACATCATCACTCCTATGCAGGACTATTTAAAACCTGGTATAAATGGTAATTAAATACTATCCTCAACTGACATGTTGAGACAGCATACAAAGTCTTGAATGTTCAAATAAGGATATAATATTTAATACTGCATCTTCTATTCAAATGTAATAAGGAAACTGACCAAATTCTACAGGGAGGAGATGAAGAGGATTATATAAAATGGTCTTCAAGTGCACACTTAATCTGTAAAAGAATGTGAAAAAGATTATGCTAACTTAACAGCAATAAATAAAGCTATTTTTGAGGCTTTCTGATCAAATTAAAAATACCCTACCTGCTCAGTCAGGGTCACCTTGGCAACAGATCCCATTTTCTGCATGGCAATTTTGACACAGTGAACAAATGTACTTCTGTACACACAAACCTTCTTAGACTTTCTTGTAATTCCTTTTTAGTTATTATCCCAACCACACAGCATAGTATGCTGCATTTATTGGTCACTTCATCCCAAATGCAATTATCAATGCACTCAACTCAAATGATTTCATTAACAATTTTTTTAAAAATCAGATGTATATCAAAATTACACCGCATTCTGATACAATACGGAGGGTATCTGCAAAAAAGAAAAATATCATTCAACCATTTTATTCACTGCAAAGAAAAACGCTCCATTGCTTATTATTTCAATTCATTGATCAGGATTCACCTTCCCTGCAATCTTTGCAGTTCTGAACAATGAATCAAATTCTAACTGTAGCACCCAACTGAACGTTTATTTTAAAACAAGTTTTGGTATTAATTATTTGAAATAGAGCAAAGAATAGAAAGCTACAACGCTTTAACTTGCAGATCAAAGCTCCATCCATTCTACCTTAAATTATATCCACTTAAACCTCCAAAATGTACTCAAATAAGTCAGCATGCAGTTTTCCCATTTCCCACACCAGCCATCCTAGTAAGATTGCCATCAAGTGCTGAATGAGGACAAGGGCACAAAACTGCCCCTATGTTCAACACTACTGGATCGAAACTACTGAAACTAATTTCCCCCAGGATTCTGAGCAAGAGCGTGGAGAAACTTTATTCACACCAGTGCAACTCATGCACCAAAGGTGAAAGGCCACGACCTGATTAAAACTGAAATGTGAGAACAGGTAAAAACAACTGGAGAGGAGGACCAGGTCTCAGGCAAACAGTACAACTTGGGAAATTCAAAAACTCTGCCAATTCTGAACTTCAATGCTCAACAAGTCAAGGTTCTAACAGATGAGAAACAACACTGCTGAAGAGACCAGGTTATCAGACCATTTCCACCATACGGAAAATTTTAAAAAAAGACTCAACAGGAATAATCAAATCATGCCTCCTTCACTACGCAAGCAGACTCAATTCTTCATTACTGAATGACACTGAAAAAGTGCTAAGCAGAAGCTTGCTTTTGTAGGTGAAAGCTAAGTTCATTTGCAACAGCCACCTCAAAAACAGGTGGATTTTAGAAATGTATAAAAAGGTACACATTTTTGTTGTATTCCCTAGCTATCTCCTTTAAATCATCTGTCAGTGGAGATGTAAATTAAACACAATGTGATCAGAATAGCTACGCTCAAATACAAAAGCCAGATTATAACATGCTTTTTAAATGGTAAACTTCCCTTCAAGCGGTGAGCCTTGGGCCAATGTAATGCATAGTCCCCAATGTTGTGTGCAATTTATAACAGTGCATCAATTAATCCTTCAACCGAGAGATTCCAACTGCAAGCAGAGCAATGGTTGAATCTACAGACCAGATTGCTCTGCCTTGAATGCAGTCCACATTGTCTGTAACATTACTGCACATTTCAAACCGTGTTGCTACAATGCTAAAGACTGTGCAAGCACACACTGAGAAAGCTAAACAATTACATGACAAATTGATTATCAGTAATGCACTTCACGAAAAGCATTCCGTAAATTTACACTCTTTCTTTTAAGTTGAGATCATTCTGGTTTAAAATAAGACAAAATGAGTTCCATGAGTTCCATTTGCAAGTAGCTCAGTAGGGGATTTTTAAAGGAAAAGGCAGAGGTGTGGCAAATTTACAAAATGAGCATTAGAGTAATATCTGTAATAGCCTCTTGAACAAAAAGTTGTTAAAGATTTCAGCATTACTCAAGAAACTTAAACAGCGTTGGGAGATGAAGGAAGACAAATGTCCACTAGGCCACAACAACAAGTACCACAGATTTCTCTTCTCACATTGTCCCTAAACAAATCAGGATCCTGACCTTCAAACATCACTATTGACCTTATTGATGTAACACTTATTTGTAATGAGGGAGAAGATTTTAAGGAGTTATTTAAAAGAAAACTTCAACAGCTAACATTCAGCACTCAAAGTATAGGTGATACCTTTTTTCTAAAAACCCATTTGCAGCTGAAATTGTAGAAAGTTACAGTGTCTCGACAGTAAGAAACATTTCAAAGCACATCACAGGAATTTTATGAAACACTGCTCGACATGAAGTGACCTGAAAAATTGGAGAAAATGATCAAGTGTTTGCTCAAAAAGATATTTCTTTTACAACATTAAAAGAGGGGCTTAAGAGATGTAACTCTAGGGCTTAAGTTCCTTGACAGCTGAAGGCACAGCTACCACTGCAGAAGAAATTAAAATTTTGGATGCACAAGTCACCAGAATATGAGGTTTGCAAATACCCTGCAGGGTTGTATTAATCAAATTGTACTATGTTACAAATCTTAAGCATATCAAGGAATAATTTTAATAGCGCTTTTGAAAAATGACTGACAGTAATAGTTTGTGACACAATTTTACATTTCAATAAACAAATCAATTTTCTTAGAAACCCAAGGAGAAAACATTCTTAGCAAGCACTCAGGTAATTTTGGGGGCAATTTGCCCTCAAAGTTGTAAATTCAAATCTGAATGCATAGATAATTTAGCAATATGGTTAGCTGGCAAGATGAGGATCAGACATTAGAATATGTTAAATTACATCGCAGTAATTCAAAATAAATTGGTAATTAGGAGACTATTGAAAGTGAATATAACTAACCATCCAAGACCGAATGTCATTTGGTGAGATCATTTCAGCTGAATGACTTACATAGCTGACAAGTTAAGTACAGTTTTTGGGTACGTTAGAAGTTATGTACTGCTAGTCGACAATGTTTCCAAATTTGTCCTTGGGCAGCACATCGTTTAGCTGAATGTCTCACCTCACCTGGTGTCTCGGTAACTAAGCATCTGACCACCGACCGTAGACCATCTTGTTTAGCTGTTTCTTTTCTGTTCCCTATACCTGAGTAAATTCACTTTGACCATGCCGAGTTAGCATTGCTCAAAGTTCTTGATTTTTAAAAAAAGCATTACACATGCACTGCATAAGCAGTTTAAATTAGTGCCAGGTCCACCATTTGGAAGTAACCTCACTTTACACAATTAAAACTGATTTAAAAAAAACTATTGAACAATGTTGCTGGTTAGTTTTTGTTGCAGTCAGTTGTACTAATTTTGTTAAATTATATTCAAACACTTGAAAAGTATATTTTAAAATTTTGGTGGATGTTAAGAGCCACTCCAAGTTCCATAGACAAGCATAATTCTCAGATACTTGCAATTTAGAACTTGATTCAGAGAAATGATGGCATAGCATATTGCACAATGTTCTTAAATGAGGCGCAAAGATCACCAAAACTCAATCTGCACTGAATGTAATATGTGTTCTAAATTTCACTGTCTTTTGTACTGGGTTGATTGAATTCACTGCAAAAGAAAAACACAATATCAGCAGCAATGTCAAGGACACAATGTTCAAGTTTAAATCATACCAATGGTGACTGAAGTGAATGAACAATTGTCTGACTACATCTGATAATTCCCAGGGGTTTTTTTGCCTCCCAACTGGAGATTGGTAAGCCACTGCACATGGAATGCAAATTTACCAACCCAAAACCAAGCATCAGTTCCAGTAGGACTCTTCTTCAGAAGTTCTGAAGAAAAGTCTCACGAGACTCAAAATGTCAACTTTGTTCCTCTCTCCACAGATGTTGTCAGACCTGTTGAGTTTTTCCAGCATTTTCTGTTTTGCTTTCAAATTTCCAGCACCTACAGTATTTTGTTTTCATTAAACTCTGCATCATTTGCTTTCAAAGTGGAGATTGCATACTAAACTCTAGAACAAGAAAAGGAGCTGAAAGGGTCAAAGATTCATTTACAGGAAGATTCAGTGCACCGACCTATTGCCGAGACTGTCAATTAAATAATATCCTTCAGGATTCTGAATACTTGATCAATGTTAAAAACAACAGCTACATAATTAGAACTATTCAGTCTTTCATTTCCTCAAGGAAAACACCTGAAGGAGATTTACAATGCTGAATGACATTACAAAATCCATCGAGCATTTTTATCAAAGCACATGCAAATTTTGCGCTGCAACTCCTTAACAAAATCACTACGCATTTGAGGAATCTAGCAGGGAAAAATGCTTCCATAAAATTTGCAGTTACTTAAAAATAGTCTCAGTAATGAGAAAAGTCTATGAACGTATGCTTCTGGCAAATGCAGGTCCCAGACTAGTTTTCACAGAAGGATTCTGACAGACACAGCACTTAATCTGTACTAAACAGCACACACTATTAGCAGGTGAAGCATTAACTGTTTAACTTCTGAGTAATCAAGGAAAATACTTCCTGAACATGAGGAAATTTGATAAATAAGCTAGCAAAGAGCACAAAGTTATTTTAACTATCTATCCTCAACCACAGTTTTACTTGCAGACACTAAAACACAAGAACAAAATAATAGCCGCAGTTTAATAATTTGCTAAACTTCATAATGGGTGGGGTGGTAGACAAATATTTGGATTCAGGCACAAAGCCAAGAGAGTCTTTCAGATATACAATAAAAATGTCTACCAATTTTAAGTAATCATATTAAAATGTAATTTTTTGTAAAGTCATTGCATCCATCAGAATGTCAAATTTTACTATCCTTTCAATGAGCAGCAATCTTCCTATAAACACACACCAAACATTTGTAACATCCGATTCAATGTCACCAATTCTTCACAACCAATCGCCATACAACCTAGAAACCTAGGGGACTATTAATATTAGTACATAAGAGCTCGACAGCTTTTGACAAAGTCACATTTTCATCTCCGCAACTTCTCCACTGTGGGTTTTCGCATCAATCTGAAGTAAGCAAGCTTGATTACTTCTATTTCACTCAGCGAAGCAATTAAAATTCACGTTACATGCAAAAAACAAGATTCACTTATCAACTCAGCATTAGGCAGTAGATTTTAAACAGCAGTTTCAGACCACTAAATCTCTCCCCGAGTGAAGACCTAATGTGAACGTGGACAAAACTGCGTTTACCTAACATTTTTTCCCCCTAAATCATCTTTGCGGGACTTGATCGTAACGCATTTAGGATCGAAGACATCCGATCTGCTGCCCAAAGATGAGGCTGTAAACCCGAGCAAATATTTCTATTCAGCCTGGCTATGGACGTAAATCGCTTTCGAACAGAAAAGACGAGGTAGAAAAATAATTTCCAGGTCCAGTTCATAACACAAATACTTTTCTGATCCCCTCGGCTGCAGCTCTTGAAGCAAACTGAAGGGACTCAACACTTAAATTTCAAATAAGATCAGTTGCAAGGACAAAAGAGGCCCCTTCTGTGAAGGAATCGAGTCGAGTAATGAACGACACTGTGGCTTTGCAACGCCAACGTAACAAAAAGTGCATTTTTTTAAAAAAACTGCAATCTGCATTGACTCACCATCCCCGCAATGTAAAGCCAGCTTTAAAAAATATATACTCACCTCAAAAGTTTAACTGCGAAGGATAAAGTAAAGACAATTCCAGCATGAGGGGAGGAGGATAAAGAAAGAGAGAGCATCCAGTGAGTGCAGCTTCGGTAATGTTTAAAGTTTCTTGGAGTCTTCACAGTCTCAGGGCTCCATCTCTTGCTGGAAGCAGAAACAAGAGTAGGGCTTGGAGAGGATGGACGGCGGAGGGGGAGGATGATAAATGCAATGATCAGTTTGGATTGTGCGCCCTCTTTAGCACTGAAACAAAGCACAGGACCCTCTCTCCTCGCCCCCTTTTCCCTTCAATCTCGAACCAACGTTATTGTTACTGTTGTTGCTGGACGTGTAGTGGAAATCCAGGAACACCTATACCCCCCCAACCCCCCGAAGAAAGTAGCCCTGACCATTTGGCCAAAAACCAAACGACTTGATTAGAACAATTGTCCAAGTGGAGGAAGGGATGGCGGGGGAGATAAAGAAAGAGAAGATGGTGAAAGGGGAGAATGGGGAGGAACTAACCAACGTGAAACTTTAACCCCTGAACTGCATTCAAAGGCAGAATATGAAACAAAATAAAATATCCCTGGCACTTTTCTACAGCCAGTCACTTATTTCAACTGAAAGCTGCACAAAACACAAAATAAAATAGGAAGCGAAACATCTGAAGGGACGCCCTTCCATTGATAGAAGACTAACTGTCCCCTTCTTTTATTTTTGTCTCTATCGATCCCTTCCAAGGCACTGGTTCCCCCCTTCTTTCTCTCTTTCCCCCCTTTTTCCTTCCCTCCCTCCAAAGCTGTTTATTTTATGTAGGCTGCCGCCAAAACTCTAACCGAGGGGGGCGGGTGAGGTGAGAATGGATTTAAATTTTAAAATAAAACACTGGGTTATTATTGTTATTTCCACTCTTCTTCATCTCTCCTCCTTCACACCTCCTTTGCTCCTGTCCTTCCTTCCTTTCTCTCTCTCCCTCTCAGCCACAAGCCTCGTCCGACAGTGGGAGCGCGAAGCCGGAGGCTTACAGAAGGGGGCGGGTCACTCTACCGGATGCCCCGCCCTGTTGCCAGGCACCGCCAGCCCATTCGCTTGTCGAGCCGTCGGTTAAGTGCAAGCGGCGATGTCCGCGTCCCGCTCGGCTTTGTGATTGGGCTCTTGCGAGGTCAATCAGCGCGGGCTTTTGTGTCCAAGATACTGCTTTCCGATTGGTTTGTCCCGCCGTCAATCAGGAGTGTGGGTTGTGGGGGGCGGTGACTGTTTTCCGAATGGTTCCAATCAAGGGTCGGGTGGGTCCGTGGATGAGATCGCTTTTCGAATGGTCAACTCTGCCGTCAATCAGCAATGTGTGTGTGTTGTGTGTGAGGATGACGCAGATACTGATTTTCAATTGACCAAATGCGCCGTCCATCAGGCGTGGGATGGTGTTTGTGTGAGATACGTCTTTCCGATTAGTCAGACGCGTTCACGGCTCCGTGAATCGTCAATCAAGGATCGGGTAGGTCCGCAGGTGAGCCCGCTTTCGATTGGTACATTCGGCCGTCAATCAGGCATGGGAGTGTCGCGAACACTGGTTTTCGATTGGTCAGATGCGCCGTCCATCAGGCATGGGACGGGACCTGTGTCAGATACGTCTTTCCGATTGGCCAGGTGCATCCGCTGCTACGGGGTGGGATCCCACAAGACCTGTTGTTCGATTGGTCTGTCCTGCCGTCAATCAGAGAAGGCGGGGATACCGCGTTCCGATATGATGTCTGGGACGTCAATTAACGTTGGCGTCACGTGCTTTGCATAACATTTCTCGAGTGTTAAAATCGAGAACTGCTGGAAAATATTACCAGGGTCTGGCTCCTTCTGTAGTGAGAGATTAAAGCCTAACTTTTCGGGTCCAGTTCTGAAGAACGGTTACTGGACCCGAAAACCATTAATTCTGATTTCGCTCCACCGCTGCAGCCAGACCTTACTGAAAATTTTCCGGCAATTTCTGTTTTTGTTTCAGATTTCCAGCTTTGTCATTATACGAAAGGTGATAACTTGCCATCAATCAAGGGTGGTCCACCACGGATACCTCTCTCCGATTGGCCTGCCGAGCCGCTACTCAAGGAAAGGAGGGTGGATCCGCACGGAACGTCGTTTTCCGATTAAGCGATCGTCCTGTCCATCACGTGGGTGGGCGGGCCTCTGCAAAATACTGTAAACCAATTGGCCTAAGGTGCTGTCCATCCCCCCGGGGGGGGGGTGCAGATTCAGCTTGTTCTCCGAGCCCTCTTGGCGCGCGATTATAACTTTTTTTCAAACATGCATTCGATAGTAAGCACCTTTTTGCGCGTTTTGCAAAGAAAAACAAATTGGAAATTCACTAGCCCGGAGAGCTGTTCCTACGTGTGTGAGTGTGAGAGGAGAGTGAGTGAACGGGCCTTCCTGATTTGCAAACTTTTCTTTTTGCATTCGATTCTAAGCACCCCTCTGCGCGTTTTGCAAAGAAGGAACAAGGAATCGAAATTTTAGGGAGTGCATTAGGCCGGCGAGATGCTCCTGTGCGTTGTGTGTGAGCCAGTGGGCACGAGCGTGGCGAGCGGGAATGGAATGGTGTCGGTTAACGGTTGAAGGAGGACGACAACCGGCCGGGCGGCCGCCGCCATTTTCCCGTCTGTGTCAGCGGCTGTCAAACTCGGCAATGGAGGGTGGGGCGGGCAAGGCTGGGTTTTCCTCTTCCCTTCCCGTCGCGTCGCCGCAGGCTTTGATTTTTCTTGAGGGAATGGGTTTCCGGCAGGCGCCTCGCAGGCAGGAAGCGGCCAGTAGCAGGTAAATTGCCCACCGACGGCCTTTTCGTTTCTAAAACAAAACAAAACGACAAACATAGTGACCCCCTGCACTACCCTCAGGCCCAGGAGGGGAGTAAATGAGCGATGCTGCTGCCCGAGAGTTCCTAGGAGCCCCTTGGTTAACCCCCTCTGCGGGAGGGGGCCTGGCCTGGTTTCGTGTCTGGGACCAGCGCCGTGCTCTCCCTCGGCGCCTTAATTTTTATTTGATTTATCCTATTTTTTTCTAATCTCAAGGACGTTATTACAAACTTCGGGAGCAGGTGAGACTTGAACGCAGACCTCCCGGCCCAGAGGTAGGGACACTACCTGTACGCCACAAAGTGCCGGTCTTTTTGATTCGGATCCTGAAGCGCTTTTTTAAAATATCTTCCAAGGATTTATCTTCTGCCCTTACACTGACGTGTAACAAAACGAGGGTATGGAGTCACAGAGATGTGCAGCACAGACACAGACCCTTCAGCCGATCAGGTCCATGCTGACCCAGGTATCCTGAATTGATCTAGTCCCATTTGCCAGCATTTGGCCCAATCTCTCTCAATCCTCGTAGGAGCAAATTACTGCAGAGGCTGGAATCTGAACTGAAAAACAACACCTGCTGGAGATCACAGAGGGTCAGGCGGCATCCGTGGAGATTAGGTTAGATTCCCTACAGTGTGGAAACAGGCCCTTCGGCCCGACAAGTCCAGACCGGCCCGCCGAAGAGCAACCCACCCAGACCCATTCCCCCTACATTTACCCCTTCACCTAACACTACGGGCAATTTAGCGTGGCCAATTCAGAGGGAAAGCAAACTAACACTTGCAGTTCAAAGTTTGTGCGAAGATTTGTAGCTCGGGTGCACGTTGTTGTGGTTCTGTTCACCGAGCTGGGAATTTGTGTTGCAGACGTTTCGTCCCCTGCCTGGGTGACATCCTCAGTGCTTGGGAGCCTCCTGTGAAGCGCTTCTGTGATCTTTGTATCTGCCGCTTCCGGTTGTCAGTTCCAGCTGTCCGCTGCAGTGGCCAGTATATTGGGTCCAGATCGATGTGCTTATTGATTGAATCAGTGGATGAGTGCCATGCCTCTAGGAATTCCCTGGCTGTTCTCTGTTTGGCTTGTCATATAATAGTAGTGTTGTCCCAGTCGAAC
This sequence comes from Chiloscyllium plagiosum, assembly GCF_037043375.1. Lineage (NCBI taxonomy): Eukaryota > Metazoa > Chordata > Chondrichthyes > Orectolobiformes > Hemiscylliidae > Chiloscyllium > Chiloscyllium plagiosum. The sequence goes on along the minus strand of NW_028270151.1, from coordinate 8,248,730 downwards.
TCGTGTTGCTTGTCATCTGAATGTGTGGCTACTAAGGATAGCTGGTCGTGTCGTTCCGTGGCTAGTTGGTGTTCATGGATGAGGACCTTTAGCTGTCTTTCTGTTTGTCCTATGTAATGTTTTGTGCAGACCTTGCATGGGATTTTGTACACTACGTTGGTTTTGCTCATGCTGGGTATCGGGTCCTTCGTCGTGGTGAGTTGTTGTCTGAGAGTGGCTGTTGGTTTGTGTGCTGTTATGAGTCCTAGTGGTCACAGTAGTCTGGCTGTCAGTTCAGAAATGTTTTTGATGTGTGGTAGTTGTGGCATGTCCTCATTCCATTGTCTTTCCCTTAGGCATCTGTTAATGAAATTGGCGAATACATTGTATAGGTGTTCTTCTTCCTCTTTTCTTGCAGTTCTGGTGTACTGCAGTGTGTTGTGGCCCTTTTTGAAGTGTCTTGATGCAACTTCTTTTGTGTGTGTTGGGGTGGTTGCTTTCGTAGTTTAGAACGAAAGAACCACCTCATCTTCCGCATCGGGACCTTCCAACCCCACGGCATCAATGTGGACTTCACTAATTTTCTCATTTCCCCTCCACCCACCTTATCCCAGTTCCAACCTTGTAGCTCAGCACCGCCGTCATGACCCGTCCCATTTGTCCATCTTTCTCCCACCTGTCTGCTCCACCCTCCCCTCCGACCTATCATCTTTACCCCCACCCATATTCACCTATTGCACTCTCAGCTACCTTCTCCCCAGCCCACCCCCTTCCCATTTATCTCTCCACCCCTGAGGCGCTCAGTCTCATTCCTGATGAAGGGCTTTTGCCCAAAACGTCAATTTTCCTGCTCCTCGGATGCTGCCTGCCCTGCTGTGCTTTTCCAGCACCATACTCTTGGCTTCAGCATTTGCAGTACTCATTTCGCCTAGCTCATTCCATACATACACTACCCTCCGTGTGAAACAGTTGCCCCTTAGATATACAAACAAGGAAATCTTGCTCCAATTTTTCAAAATATTGGTTAGGTCACAGATGGAATACTGTGTGCAGTTTAAGTGGATGGTGGTCCCCTTAAACAAAAATATTAAGCCAGAGACCCTGTCATGGTTTGGGGACTGGGATTCGAATTCTGCCATAGTTGATTGTGGCATTTGAATTCAATAAAAACATGGAATTGAGACTAATGATGATTGTTAGAAAATCCCATCTGGCTCACTAATGTCCTCGAGGGAAGGAAACTGCCACCCTTACCTGGCGTGGCTACATATGACTCCAGACCTGCAGCAATGTGATTGATATCTAATTGCCATGTGGACAATTGGGGATGGGCAATAAATGCTGGTCCAGTTAGTGACATCCACATTCACTGGAATTTTTGTTGAAATGGTTCTGGTCACCATTTGTATCAGAGGGACATGATAGCACTGGAAAGGGTGCAGAGCATATTCACCAGGATGTTACCTGAGATGAGATATCTGATGAGAGACTGAATAGGTTCTCTGAATCACTCTGCGAGTTTGCGTCTGTCTCCCTGATGTAGAGAAAACCACATCAGGAGAAGTGAGTGCAATAAATGAGGTTAGAGGAAATCTCCTCCAAGGCAGTCTTTGAGATACACAACTATGCAGAATTGCTCAACAGAAAATGATAGCCAAATTTAGTACCCATGAAAACGGCCTCAGCTGTGACCTTGGGTTCATGTTGCACTACATGTAACCCCACTAACTGTTCTGTATCTGTAAAATCTTTCTTACTGTCCTGGTTTGATACCATCACCTTGATAACTTATTATGATCTCTCTACCTTAATTAGTTTGTGCCATTTTGGATTACTTGTTACTTTGTTTAGATTCTTGGCATGTGACTCTTATAGCTATTATGTTATCCCAGCCATTTGGTTTGTTTCCAGTAGCTCCTTGTTTTTAATCTTTTGTAATTTTCTCTCTGTCTCAATTAATCGGATTATAGGTCATCCCTTCACTTGCTATTCAGATGTTGATACATTGTTCATACCATCTGACACTTCTGATCACTTGCAGAGACTTGTTCAGCATTCACACCATTTGTATGATCTTTTGATCACTCTGCTGATAAGTTCTGTGCCTGTGTGCTTCTGTTCGCTTCATCTGCTGTATGAACAACACTCCTGATGAGTTAGTAAATTCACGGATGAACTAAGGTAGACAGAGATGTGGATAGTGCCAAAGGATGGTGTGGGTTACAAAGGGACATAGATAAGATGCAGAGCTGGGGTGAGAAGTGGCAAGTGGAGCTTAATGCAGACAAGTGAGAGGTAATTCACTTCAGAAGAAATAACAGGAATGCAGAGTAGTGGGCTCATGGTAAAATGTTTTGTAGTGTAGATGAACAGAGAGATCCCAGGGTCCTGGTGCATAAATCTTGAAAGTTGCCACCCAGGTTGATAGGATTGTTAAGAAGGCATATGGTGTGTTGGCGTTTATTGATAGGGGATTGAGTTTAGGAGCCACGAGGTCATGCTTCTACTGTACAAGACACTGGTAAAAACAATGACTGGAGATCCTGGATCAATGGTGCTGGAAGAGCACAGCAGTTCAGGCAGCATCGAGGAGCTTCAGCAAAATCGACGTTTCGGGCAAAAGCCCTTCATCAGGAATAAAGGCAGAGAGCCTGAAGCGTGGAGAGATAAGCTAGGGGAGGGTGGGGGTGGGGAGAGAGTAGCATAGAGTACAATGGGTGAGTGGGGGAGGAGATGAAGGTGATAGGTCAGGGAGGAGAGGGTGGAGTGGATAGGTGGAAAAGGAGCTAGGCAGGTCAGACAAGTCTGGACAAGTCAAGGGGACTGGAAGTTTGAAACTAGGATGAGGTGGGTGAAGGGGAAATGAGGAAGCTGTTGAAGTCCACATTGATGCCCTGGGGTTGAAGTGTTCCGAGGTGGAAGATGAGGTGTTCTTCCTCCAGGCGTCTGGTGGTGAGGGAGCGGCGGTGAAGGAGGCCCAGGACCTCCATGTCCTCGGCAGAGTGGGAGGGGGAGTTGAAATGTTGGGCCATGGGGCGGTTTGGTTGATAGGTGCGGGTGTCTCGGAGATGTTCCCTAAAGCCCTCTGCTAGGAGGCGCCCAGTCTCCCCAATGTAGAGGAGACTGCATCGGGAGCAACGGATACAATAAATGATATTAGTGGATGTGCAGGTAAAACTTTGATGGATATGGAAGGCTCCTTTAGGGCCTTGGATAGAGGTGAGGGAGGAGGTGTGGGCACAGGTTTTACAGTTCCTGCGGTGGCAGGGGAAAGTGCCAGGATGTGAGGGTGAGCCGTAGAGGGGCGTGGACCTGACCAGGTAGTCACAGAGGGAACGGTCTTTGCAGAAGGCGGAAAGGGGTGGGGAGGGAAATATATCCCTGGTGGTGGGGTCTTTTTGGAGGTGGCGGAAATGTCGGCGGATGATTTGGTTGATGCGGAGGTTTGTAGGGTGGAAGGTGAGCACCAGGGGCGCTCTGTCCTTGTTACGGTTGGAGGGGTGGGGTCTGAGGGCGGAGGTGCGGGATGTGGACGAGATGCGTTGGAGGGCATCTTTAACCACGTGGGAAGGGAAATTGCGGTCTCTAAAGAAGGATGCCATCTGGTGTGTTCTGTGGTGGAACTGGTCCTCCTGGGAGCAGATATGGCGGAGGCGGAGGAATTGGGAATACAGGATGGCATTTTTGTAAGAGATAGGGTGGGAAGAGGTGTAATCCAGGTAGTTGTGGGAGTCGGTGGGTTTGTAAAAAATGTCAGTGTCAAGTCGGTCGTCACTGATGGAGATGGAGAGGTCCAGGAAGGAGAGGGAGGTGTCAGAGATGGTCCAGGTAAATTTAAGGTCAGGGTGGAATGTGTTGGTGAAGTTGATGAATTGCTCAACCTCCTCGCGGGAGCACGAGGTGGCGCCAATGCAGTCATCAATGTAGCGGAGGAAGAGGTGGGGAGTGGTGCCGGTATAATTACAGAAGATCATCTGTTCTACGTAGCCAACAAAGAGACAGGCATAGCTGGGGCCCATTCGTGTGCCCATGGCTACCCCTTTGGTCTGGAGGAAGTGGGAGGATTCAAAGGAGAAATTGTTAAGGGTGAGGACCAGTTCAGCCAAACGAATGAGAGTGTCGGTGGAAGGGTACTGTTGGGGACGTCTGGAGAGGAAAAAACGGAGGACTTGGAGGCTCTGGTCATGGCGGATGGAGGTGTAGAGGGATTGGATATCCATGGTGAAGATGAGGCATTGGGGGCCAGGGAAACGGATGTCTTGGAGGAGGTGGAGGGCGTGGGTGGTGTCTCGAACATATGTGGGGAGTTCCTGGACTGGGGGGGATAGGACAGGGGCGAGGTAGGTAGAGATAAGTTCAGTGGGGCAGGAGCATGCTGAGACAATGGGTCGGCCAGGGTGGTCAGGCTTGTGGATCTTGGGAAGGAGGTAGAACCAGGCAGTGCGGGGTTCCCGGACTATGAGGTTGGAAGCTGTGGGTGGGAGATCTCCTGAGGTGATGAGGTTCTGTATGGTCTGGGAGATGATGGTTTGGTGATGGGTGGGGTCATGGTCGAGTGGGCAGTAGGAAGAGGTGTCCTCGAGTTGGCGTTTGGCTTCGGCGGTGTAGAGGTCAGTGCGCCAGACTACCACTGCGCCCCCTTTATCCGCTGGCTTGATGGTGAGGTTGGGATTAGAGCAGAGGGATTGGAGGGCTGCGCATTGTGAGGGTGAGAGGTTGGAGTGGGGGAGGGGGGTAGACAGGTTGAGGTGGTTAATGTCCCGGCGGCAGTTGGAAATGAAGAGGTTGAGGGCGGGTAATAGGCCAGCGCGGGGTGTCCAGGTGGATGCAGTGTGTTGGAGGTGGGCGAAGGGGTCCCCGGAAGGTGGGCGGGGATCCTGATTGTGAAAGTAAGCTCGGAGGCGGAGGCGACGGAAGAAGTGTTCGATGTCACGGCGTGTATTAAATTCATTGATGCGCGGATGGAGGGGAATGAATGTGAGTCCTTTGCTGAGGACTGATCGTTCGTCCTCAGTGAGTGGGAGGTCCGGGGGATGGTGAAAACCCGGCATGGCTGGGAGCTGGGATCTGGTGTGGGTGTGGAGCTGGGAGTGGGGTCGGAGCCAGTACCTGAAGTGGGTGTGATGGTGGGGTGAATGGGGGGTGGAGGCATGAGCAGGGGTAGTGCTCCCCTCGGGGTTCTGGGGGGTGTGGATAGTGACAGTGGGGTCTGTGGGGGGCGTGTCAGCAGAACGCAGGTGAGTGGCGCTGGTGGGGGCGGAAGTGGTGGCAGACACGGCAGTAGGGGTGGCGGAAGTCACTGAGCATGTGGCATCGGCAATGATGTGAGGGCCGGAAGTGGCTGTGGGAGTGGCCATGATGGGGGCGGAAGTGACATCATCAATCAGCGTGGGGGTGGCAGCTGCATCAGCCACGTGGCTAATGGCGTTTCCGAGGCCAGGGGAATCTTCTGGAATGTTTGAGGAGCGCTGGTTATGGAGGTGGGTGGATAAAAGTTTGTTGTACTTCCTGTTTTTGATGTTTGAGATGGAATTGAAATACTGTTTGTTGAGAGTATGGATTCTCCTAAGGATGTAGTACAGAGTGGGTCCTTTGCAATTCTGAGAGAGTGTGGCCCTCAGCTGAAAGACACTGGTAAGGCTGCACCTGGAGTATTGCCTGCAGTTCTGGTCACCGCATTATAGGGAGGATGTCGAAGCTTTGGAAAGGGTTCAGAGGAGGTTTACTTGGATGTTGCCTGGTATGGAAGGAAGGTCCTATGAGGAAAGCCTGAGGGAACTGAGGGTGTTTTCATTGGAGAAGAAGGTTGAGAGGTGACATAATTGAGACATACAAGACAACCAAAGGGTTAGATAGGGTGATTAGTGAGAGTCTTTGTCCCTGGATGATGAAGGCTAACACAAGGGGACATAGCTTTAAACTAAGCGGTGATAGATTTAGGACAGATACTAGGGGTAGTTTCTTCACTCAGCGTAGTAGTGGCATGGAACAGCCTGCCTCCAACAGTAGTTGACCCGCCAACGTTAAGGGCATTTAAATTGGCAGTGGACATACATTTTGATAATAATGGAATGGTGTAGGTTAGATTGGCATCAGATTATTTTCACAGGGCGGCGCAACATTGAGGGCTGAAGGGCCTGTACTGCACTGTAACGTTCTATGTTCGATGTATGTTCACTCCGTAAGCTTGTGATTTCAAATAAACCTGTTAGACTATAACCTGGTGTCATCTGACTTCTGGCCTTGTTCCCCCCTGTCCAACACCGGCACCCCCATAGAATATTTAAAGAGGAATCATGCTGGGACAGCTTAGAGAGTGAGAGGATTAGGAATGCTAATGTTTTGGCTGCAAATTGGGAGCATAATATATCTGTGAGGCAAGAAATGAAAGGTGGCATGACAACAAGTGTGAATGATCTAGAAGGTATAAGGAGAAAAGAAGTGAAGGGCATGGGAATGGAAATAGAAATCATGGGCTCAGGTCTGCAGCAGCAGGGAAAGAAAAGATCACATGAAGTAAAGGTGAAGTCGCTGTAGTCTTCTTACCAGACCAGCTGCTCTGTTAGGGTGAAATGACTAGTGGTGGTTTAAATTGAGGGTGACCATGCCTCGGATGAGGGGAGAGTTTGAGAAGGAGAGTCCTTCATGCTAACCTTAGCCAGAGTATGAATTCAACCCACACTGTTGATGTCACTGTACCACAAATTGGTCATCCAGTCACTGCGCTCAATACATCCCTCAATACAAGTTAGATTGGCTTGATTACATAATTGTTGTTTAGATCAGAGTGGTGCTGGAAAAGCACAGCACGTCAGGCAGCATCCGAGGAGTAGGAAAATCGACGTTTCGGGCGAAAGCCCTTAATCAGGAATAGAGCTCTATTCCTGATGAAGGGCTTTTGCCCGAAATGTTGATTTTCCTGCTCCTCAGATGCTGCCTGACCTGCTGTGCTTTTCCAGCACCACTCTGATTTAAACCCTGGTTTCCAGCATCTACAGTCCTCACTTTTGCCCTCACTTTTGTTGTCCTGATTGATAATTGGGAATGAATAGGAAGAAGTCCAAGTTTAATATTAAGGGACCCGTGGTGGGATAAAGTTGATGTAGGGAGCAAAGACAGAAAATCAACAAACTGTGCTCAAATTTCAAAAGAATTGTTGAAGACAATTGAAGGTCTGAAATTCTTTGAAGGGTAGAATATGATAAAATGCACTGGTGAAAATATTTTCTTGGGAATGTTGATTCCCTTGATGTGTAGAGTTGCTTGCAGGGCAGAAGCATCATGATCAAGTTGAAAGTCTGTGAAAGCCAGAAGTCCTTAATGAATGTGATCAGCAAAATGAGTCTATGATCAGGAGTTGGCTGATGTCATCTGCAGCTATCCCTCTATTTCAGGATGTCTAGTCAGGGTTGTGTTTTGCCATGATTGTTAATGTCACTAAACAAGTTACTTCTGCACCCATAGATCTTTCAGCATATGGAGCAGGATGACCCACGAACAGTGGGATCTGGAGTGCAGGATTTGTGTTTTTTGCCACCATTTTGCATCATCAAGATGTGACACAACGTGTGATGAAGGTTGTAGAGTCATAGAGATGTACAGAATGGAAACAGACCCTTTGGTCCAACTCGTCCATGCTGACCAGATATCCCAACCTAATCTAGTCCCATTTGCCAGCACCTTGGAAGTGGAGTCATAGGTAGATAGGATAGTTAAGGCAGTGTTTGGTATGCTTTCCTTTTTTGGTCAGAGTATTGAGTATGGGAGTTGGGAGGTCATGTTGCAGCTGTACAGGACATTGATTAGGCCACTGTTGGAATATTGCGTGCAATTCTGGTCCCCTTTCCTATCAGAAGGATGTTGTGAAACTTGAAAGGGTTCAGAAAAGATTTACAAGCATATTGCCAGGATTGGAGGATTTGAGCTGGAGGGAGAGGCTGAATAGGATGGGTTTAGAGGGATATGGGCTAATTTTCTTGTACACACTTAACAAATTCCTCTCCATCTAAACCCTTAACACTATGACAGTCCCAGTCTATGTTTGAAAAGTTAAAATCCCTGCCTATAACCACTCTATTATTCTTACATATAACTGAAATCTCCTTACAAATTTGTTTATAAATTTCCCTTTGACTCTTAGGGGGTCTATAATACAATCCCAATAAGGTGATCATCCCTTTCTTATTTCTCTGTTCCACCCAAATAACTTCCCTGGATGTATTTCCAGGAATATCCTCCCTCAGTATAGCTGTAATGCTATCCTTTATCAAAAACACAATTTTCCTCCTCTCTTGCCTCCCTTTCTGTCCTTCCTGTAGCATTGGTATTCTGGAACATTAAGCTGCCAGTCCTGTCCCTCCCTGAGCCACGTTTCTGTAATTGCTATGACATCCCAGTCCCATGGTCCTAACCATGCCCTGAGTTCATCGCCTTGCCTGTCAGGCCTCTTGAAATAAATGCAGTTTAATTTATCAGTCCTACCTTATTCTCTGCTTTGTCTCTGCTTGCCCTGACTGTTTGACTCACTTCTGTTCTCAACTGTACCAGTCTCAGATTGATCTCTTTCATCACTATCTTCCTGGGTCCCACCCTTCCACCTTAATAGTTTAAATCCTCCTGAGCAGCTCTAGCAAATCTCCCTGTCAGTATATTAGTCACCTTCCAATTCAGGTGCAATTCATCCTTCTTGTACAGGTCACTTCTACCCCAGAAGAGATTCCAATGATCCAAAACTGTAAACCCTTCTCCCCTGCACCAGCCACACATTCATCTGCTCTGTCCTCCTATTCCTACCCTCACTAGCTTATACCACCGGGAGTAATCCAGATATTACTGCTCTTGAGGAACTCCTTTTTTAAATTCCTGCCTAACTTTCTATACTCTCCCTTCAGAATCTCATCCTTTTCCCTTCCTATGTCGTCGGTTCCAATGTGTGCAAAATTACCTTCTGCTGGTACCTCCCCTTTTAGAACATTCTGCACCCTCTCTGAGACATCCTTGATCCTGGCACCAGGGAGACAACTCATCATTCTAATTTTTCACTGCTGGCCACAGAAACATCTGTCTGTGCTTCTGACTAGAGAGTCCCCCAACACAATAGATTGCTTGGAACCTGACGTACCCCTCATTACATTAGATACCAGAAACTTGGCTGTTCGTGCTACATTCCCCCGAGAATCCATCACCCCATACATTTTCCAAAGCAGCATACTTCTTTGAAATGGGGGTAGCTACAGAAGACTCCTGCACTACCTGACTCCCTCTCCTACCTTTCCTGGAGTTAACTGTATGTGACTGTATCTGTAGCTTTTATCCCTTCCTGTAACCACCATCCATCAAACCCCCTTGCTCTTGTAAATTCCTTATTGCCTCTAACTATCGATCCACTCGATATGATAGGATTCGCAAGCAACGGCATTTATATTAGATATAATCCTCAGTAACACGTAAACTCTCTCGAAACGTCAAGATCTGACAAGAAGAGCATATTATTCTACCATTTTTGATCCTTCCAATCTACAGACCTAGAAAATAGCACTTATTGCTCTACAAAACACTGTACAGGCTAACTTAATACTTATGGCTTATATTTTTAAAGTTTAATCAAGAGACATATCTCAATAAACATATAACCAAGAAGGAACACACTCTATTCACTAATGTAGATTTACAGCAAGACTACACTTAAAATTATACACTAATTTGTTTCTGTGCTTGCTGGGCAAGTTTTTGTCAATTTTGACCGTCAGAAGAAGCACTTCCCAATTATGCATATTAATGCTGCCACACATTAAAAGAGAGCATTAGAGTGTCTTTGAAGCATTTTCTTTCTTTCTGTCTGGAAGTTGAAAGCTGCAAAATCGGAACCTGCTGGGGAGATGCTTTCTGACAATCCATACACAATGTCCACTCCATTGTAGCTGCATTTGCAGACCTCAGCTGAAGCTGAAGAATGAATTGAACCAATCGTCCAATCACCAGTTCAGCAGGAATCAGTGAAAGTAGGGGAAGGACTGTAAGTTGATCATAGTTACTTGTAAATATAAGAAACACATTAACGACAGCAGCTGGATCTTACTGTTTCCCAGTTCTGATGGTCAGAGAAACCCTGGTATTTACAAGCCCAATTTGAGAAAAGGAAACTATTTTTGTCAATTTAAATTAAATAGGATAATATTAAAAGCTCATGTGCTGCACAATCAATTTGTTTCCTTTAACTCAGCAGCAACTGTTTTGCAACTCATGGCTTTTATTGCCAGCAGTAATATAAAAGGACATAAATCACCCCTTACATATTAGTAAGTCTGGATAGTTTGATTCAGTTGACCAGTTGCCATTTGAACATTGTAAACATTTTTAGCACAGTAAATTTATCTTCCAACAGAAAAAAAAATGCACTTCCAGCACTCTGAAATAAATGCAAAAGAGATGGGAAATATTGGGCAGATTAGGCAGCACCGTCCAAATCCAGGAATACTGGTTGATATGAACAAGTAATCCACCAGCATTCTGGCGACCCCATGCAACATGGGAAAATCTGAATCTGATGGAAGTAATCCAGGTAGCAACCTAATTATTTTACTTATGTTGCGTGAGATTTCCTGAACAAAAAAAAATATTTCCATGGCTGTCATATTTTCAGAGGCTCATAGAAACCCTACAGTGCAGATTGAGGCCATTCAGTCCATTGAGTCTGCACCAATCCTCCAAAGAGCATTCCACCCAGATACACATACCTGAATTTACCATGGCAATAGCTGGGGCAATTTAGAATGGCCAGTCAACCTAACCTGCTGGCTTGGTGCAAATCCATGCAGATATTGGGAGAACGTGCAAAATCCACACAGTCACCCAAGGCTGGAATTGAGCCTGTAACCACTGTACTGCCCCATATCTGAGTGAGCAGAAATACCTGGCAAGTGCATTTAATGCTGTACAATGAGATGAGGCAGTGCACCATGACACATTGCTTTAACTAAGGTGGAATAATTTTCTTTTATCAAATGTCAGTGCATTTTCAAGTCATGAGTTGATTTGAGTTTGAAAACTGGTGAACCTCTCAAATTAGTTATCATCTTGAAGGTTGTGCGCTGATATGGACTTCTTTTGGTTATTCCAAAAGTGGTTTAAGGTTTCTATAAATCTTTTTTTAATTGAATATTTTGCTAAGTCATTTTTCGCTTGCGTATTTCCAAATAGTTCTATAAACCTCTAAACAAGTTTTGACACAGGATATTGAAACAAAGTTCTAAGTGATTTTATTTCATAGTATGTGCATTGTTGATGACCAACTTTTTGATTTGCCCCAATCATTTGGACATTTACTAATCGTTCACCTACTAACCAATGAAATCCCTTTTGCATATGATTCCACCCTAATTTATCAAATTCTCAGATCACAGATACTTAATACACGGAATCCCAAATGCAAAAGCTAAATGACTAAACAGTGACCTATCCCATACACTTCAATTTCTGTTTCTTTCAATTTTTCAAGGGTGTTTCTTTCTATTTCTTATCAAAAAGCTATCACTTTATTATTTTTAATAACTCCATTCCTTCTTTCGTTCTACTGATCAAGAACTACTTCATTTCTTTTGTGCTCGTTTTCACCTTTCATATCAAGCACTGACTTGATTGCGAACCAGATCTCATGAATTGGTTGGAGCGACACTCGGAGGCAATAAGAAATTAACAGGAGCTAGGGGGTGTGATGGATGGCAGTTATAGAAAGAGAGAATAGCTGCAGATACAGTCAGGTAGATGGGTTAACTCCAGGAAAGGTAGAAGAGGGAGGCAGGTTGTGCAGGACTCTCCCGTAACCATCCCCATCTCAAACAAGTATGCTGTTTTGCAAAATTTAGGGGGTGATGGATTCTCAGAGGAATGTAGCGTGAACAGCCAAGTTTCTAGTACCGACAATGGCTCTAATGAGGGGCACACCAGGTTCCAAGCAATCAATTGTGATCTGGGACTGTCTAGTCAGAGGCACAGTCGACGTTTCTGCAGCCAGCAGTGAGAAATCAGAATTGTGTGTTGCCTCCCTGGTGCTAGGATCAAGGGTATCTCAGAGGGTGCAGAATGTTCTCAAAGGGAAGAGGGACCAGTAGTACACATTGGAACTGATGACATAGGAAGGGAAAAAGATGAAATTCTGAAGGGAGAATATAGAAAGTTAGGCAGGAATTTAAAAAGAAGATCCCCGAAGATAGAAATATCTGGATTACTCCCAGTGCTACGAGCTCGTGAGGGTAGGTACATTCCTGATGAAGGGCTTTTGCCCGAAACGTCGATTTTTCTGCTCCTCGGATGCTGCCTGACCTGCCTGTGCTTTTCCAGCACCACTTTAATCTCGACTCTGATCTCCAGCATCTGCAGTCCTCACTTTTGCCCAGATGAATGTGTGGCTGAGCAGCTGACGCAGGGCAGAAGGGTTCACATTTTTGAATCATTGGAATCTCTTCTGGGGTAGAAGTGACCTGTACAATAAGGATAGATTGCACGTGAATTAGAAGGGGACTAATATACTGGCAGGGAGATTTGCTAGAACTACCAAGGTCGGGCAGGGTTGGGGCCCAGGGAGACAGTGAGGGAAGAGATGAATTTGAGACTGAAACAGTTGAGAAAGGAAGTGAGTCAAACAGTCAGGGCAGGCAGGAACAAAGCAGAGAACAAAGTAGGATTGACAAATTAAACTGCATTTATTTCAATGCAACAGGCATAACAGGGAAGGCAGATTAAATCAGGGCATGGTTAGGAACATGGGGCTAGGATATCATAGCAATTACAGAGACATGGCTCAGGGATGGACAAGCCTGGCAGCTTAATGTTCCAGGATACAAATGCTTCAGGAAGGATAGAAAGGGAGGCAAGAGAGGAGGAGGAGTGGTACTTAGGGAGGATATTCCTGGAAATACATCCAGGGATGGAACAGAGAAATAAGAAAGGGATGATCACCTTATTGGGATTGTATTGTAGAACCCCAAAAGTCTGCAGGAAATTGAGAAATGTGCAAGGAGATCTTAGTTATATGTAAGAATAAAGGATGATTATGGTAGGGGATTTTAACTTTCCAAACATAGACTGGGACTGCCAGTGTTAAGGGTTTAGATGGAGAAGAATTTGTAAAGTATGTAGAAAAACGTTTTCTGATTCAGTGTGTGGACTTACCTACGAAAGAAGGTGCAAAACATGACCTACTCTTGGGAAGTAAGGCAAGCCAGGTGACTTGAGGATTCAATGGGGGAGCACTTTGGGGCCAGTGACCGTAATTCTATTAGTTTTAAAATAGTGATTGGAAAAGAATAGAGCAGATCTAAAAGTTGAACTTCTAAATTGTAGGAAGGCCAATTTTGATGGTAGTAGGCAAGAACTTTCAAAAGTTGATTGGGGTAGATGTTCAAAGCGATGGCTGTAAAATTGGAATTCTTCAGAAATGAGAGTCCAGAGACAGTATATTCCTGTTAGGGTGAAAGGCAAGGCTGATAGATTAGATTCCCTACAGTGTGGAAACAGGCCCTTCACCCCAACAAGTCCACACCGACCCTCCGAAGAGTAATCCATCCAGACGCATTTCCCTCTGGCTAATGCACCTAACACTATGGGCAATTTAATATGGCCAATTCATCTGAGCTGCACATCTTTGGACTGTGGGAGGAAACCGGAGCACCCGGAGGAAACCCACGCAGACACAGGGAGAATGTCCAAACTCCACACAGACAGTCGCTCAAGGCCGGAATTGAACATGGAACCCTGGCACTGTGAGGCAGCAGTGCTAACCACTGAGCCACCATGCCACCCGTGTGGTAGGTGTGGGGAATACTGGATGACTAGAGAAATTAGGGTTTTGATCAAAAAAAAAGAAAGTATATGTCAGGTAGAGACAACAGAGATCGAGTGAATCCTCAGAAGACTATAAAGGCAGCAGGAGTATACATAAGAGGGAAATCAGAAGGGCAAAAAAGGGACATGAGATAGCTTTGGCAAATAGGGTTAAGGAGTCTCCAAAGGGAAACTACAAATACATTAAGGACAAAAGGATAACTAAGGAGAGAATAGGACCCCTCTAAGATCAGCAAGGCAGCCTATGTGTGGAGCCGCAGAAGATGGGGGAGATACTAAATGAGTATTTTGCATCAATGTTTACTGTGGACAAGGACATGGAAGATGTAGAATGTGGGGAAATAGGTGGTGACATCTTGAAAAAGATCTCCATATTACAGAGGAGGAAGTGCTGGATGTCTTAAAACGCACAAAGGTGGATAAATCCCCAGGACCTGGTCAGGTGTACCCTAGAACTCTATGGGAAACTCGGGAAGTGATTGTTGGGCACCTTCCTGAGATATTTGTATCATTGATAATCACAGCTGAGGTGCTGGAAGACTGGAGGTTGGTTAATATGGTGCTATTATTTAAGTAAGGTGGTAAGGAAAAGCCAAATAAGCCTGACATCAGTGGTGGACAAGTCATTGGAGGGAATCCTGAGGGACAGGATTTGCACGTATTTGGAAAGGCAAGGACTAATTAGCAATAGTCAACATGGCTTTCCTGAAGAAGGGCCTGTGCCCGAAACGTCGAATCTCCTGTTCCCTGGATGCTGCCTGACCTGTTGTGCTGTTCCAGCAATAAAGTTTCAACTTTGATCTCCAGCATCTGCAGACCTCACTTTCTCCTCGCATGGGAGGTCATGTCTCACAAACTTTATTGAGTTTTTTGGAGAAGTAACAAATGGGATTTATGAGCACAGAGCAGTGGACGTGACCTCTTTGGACTTCAGTAAGACGTTCGACAAGATTCCTTCTGGTAGACTGGTTATCAAGGTTAGATCTCATGGAATACAGGGAGAACTAGCCATTTGGATACAGAACTGGCTCAAAGGTAGAAGACAGGGTGGTGGTGGTGGAGGGTAGCTTTTCAGACTGGACGCCTCTGACCACTGGTGTGCCACAAGGATTGGTGCTGGGTCCACTGCTTTTCATCATGTATATACATGATTTGGATGTGAACATAGGAAGTATAGTTAGTAAGTTTACAGATGTGACCAAAATTGGAGGTGTAGTGGACAGCAGAGAAGGTTACCTCAGAGTACAACGGGATCTTGATCAGCTGGATTTAATTTAGATAAATGTGAGGTTGCATTTTGGAAAGGCAAATCAGAGCAGGACTTATACACTTAATGGTAAGGTCCTAGGGAGTGTTGCTGAACAAAGGTCATAGTTCCTTGAAAGTGAAGTTGCAGATAGATAGGATAGTAAAGAAGGCATTTGGTATGCTTTCCTTTATTGGTCAGAGTACTGAGTGCACCGGTTGGGAGATCATGTTGCGGCTGTACAGGACATTGGTTCGGCCACTTTTGGAATATTGTGTGCAATTCTGGTCTCCTTCCTATCAGAAGGATGTTGTGAAACTTGAAAGGGTTCAGAAAAGATCTACAAGGATGTTGCCAGGGTTGGAGAACTTGAGCTATAGGGAGAGGCTGACTAGGCTGAGGCTGGAGCGTCGGAGGCTGAGGGATGACCTTATCGAGATTTATCAAATCATGAGGGGCATGGTTAGGGTAAATAGACAAGGTTTGGGGAAGTCCAGAACTAGAGGGCATAGGTTTAGGGTGAGAGGGGAATAATTTGAAGAGGACCTATAGAGCAACTTTTTCACACAGAGGGTGGTGCATGTATGGAATGAGCTGCCAGAGGAAGTGGCGGCGGCTGGTACAATTATTACATTTAAAAGGCAGCTGAATGGGTATATGAATAGTAATGGTTTAGAGGAATATGGCTGGCAAGTGAGACGAGGTTAGGTTAGGATATCTGGATGAGTTAGACCGAAGGATCTTTTTCAGGCTGTACATCTCTCTGATTCTATGACTTAAACTGAACAATTTCTATTTTTTTATGATACTCAAACCTGTTCAAGACAGCTGCTGCAAATTTGGCATATCTTTGACATACTTGAACTAGACAGAAGAATCTTCTTGTCAGCTGATTATCTCTTACCTCTACCCTGTAGCTTCTTTTTGTTTCAATATTTATTATTTGAATTTTAGCAATGCTACTGTGGTCAGTATAATATCCTTGTTCCTTTCATTTGTTGGGTGTTCCATATGGAGGTTGAAAGGAACAAGCTGCAAACTTGCATTGCCATGTACCCACTCAGACATTTACATCAGGAATTCTGTTCTTGGTGTCTATTCATCCCATGGTTCAATGAAAAGATGGATATTAATGAGGCAAGACTATTAATTAGAGTGATAAGGATCAGTCATCCTTTTTCATGGGCATCTTGCCACTACCTAGTGAGAGAAGTAAATGAGATGAGAATGTAGTGCTGGAAAAGCACAGCAGGTCAGACAGCATTTGAGGAGCAGGAGAATCGACATTTTGGGCATAAGCCCCTATCATCAGGATGATGAATAGCTTATGCCTGAAACATAGATTTCCTGCTCCTCAGATGCTGTCTGACCTGCAGTGCTTTTCCAGCACCACACTCTCAACTCTGAGCTCCAGCATCTGCAGTCCTCACTTTCTCCTAGAGAAGTAAATGATACAAGCATAATCAACTGCCAATGCAGTCACAGTACAATTTCTTCTGCTGTAGTTACTGGAGAAAGCAGAATTCTGGCACTTAGAATGTTCCACATACTGTCTTTTCTCCTTCATCCTCCGTGTAGTAAAATTTAACACAAAGTTATCAGCTCAAACTTGTTGTTAACTTTGACTATTTAAATAAAATGTGAGAAATCCTTACTTTGCTCAGAGGTTGTGTCCCTTGTAACCTTAAGCCAGATAAAATACAAGGTTCATATCACCTCAGTATAACTTCCTGAATCACCTTGACTTTCTTTTGTTTCATCATTGCAGAGCTTAAATTTTAAAAAATTGAAAACTTCTAGCTTGTTTTTATTCCAGTACTGAATGAAAGTCCAGTGATCCACTGTAAGTTAGTGAGTTTTGAGAAGATTTGTACCTCAGGCTGAGGTTCTGGATGTAGGATTGCTTGCTGAGCTGGAAGGTTCGTTTTCAGACATCTTGTCACCATATTAGGTAACATCATCAGTGAGCTTCCAGATGAAGCACTGGTGGTATGGCCCACTTTCCATTTATGTGTTTGGGTTTCCTTGGGTGGTTGATGTCATTTCCTGTGGTGACATCATTACCTGTGGTGATGTCATTTCCCATTCTCTTTCTCAACGGGTGGCAAATGGAATCTAAGTCAATGTGTTTGTTAATAGAGTTCCAGTTGGAATGCCATGCTTCTAGGAATTCTCGTGCATGGCTCTGTTTGGCTTGTCCGAGGATGGGTCTGTTGTCCCAGTCAAAGTGGCGTCCTTCCTCATCTGTATGTAAGGGTACTAGGTGAGTGAGGGTCATATCTTTTTGTGGCTCGTTGATGTTCATGAATCCTGGTGGCTAGTTTTCTGCTGTTTGTCCAAAGTAGTGTTTGTTACAGTTCTTGCAAGGTATTTTGTAAATGATATTAGTTTTACTTGTCTGTATAGGGTCTTTCAAGTTCATTAGCTGCTGTTTTAGTGTTGGTGTGTTTGTGGGCTACCATGATGCCAAGAAATCTGAGTAGTCTGGCAGTCATTTCCAAGATGCCTTTAATGTAGGGGAGAGTAGCTCGGGTTGCTAGATGTGTTTTGTCTGCTTGTTTGGGTTTGCTGCTGAGAACTGACATCACCAACCAAAAGAAAGCCAAACATATAAATAAAAAGCAGCCATACCACCAATGTTTCACCCGGAGGCTCGCTGATGATGTTGCCTAGTGTGGTGACAAAAAGTCTGAAAACGGACCTTTCAGCTCAGCGAGCAAACCTACATCCAGATCCACTGTAAGTGTTACTGATTCGAACAAGGAGAAAAGAAAAAGTCATAACATAATTTCATGATTGTATTATTTCCTTCATAGTTTTATATGTTACAGTAAAATGCATTTTATATGGTGATTGCAACTGGGAAAACATTTTAATTGATGTACTCAATTTAGATTATTGCTCCTTCACAGAATCTTACTATAGGTTTGAGTGTTGCTAGCTCAGTTAAGTAATGAAGGGCTTCCTCAGTGTAATTGTTTGTTCTTAAAGTGTAAACAAAAACTCCTTATGGATCTTCTGGATGTATTGCATAACTTTGTGGCAATAATCTTTGTGTCATTCGTCGCGGCAAATGATCAAATTATTCATTTAGAGTCATAGAGATGTACAGCATGGAAACAGACCCTTCAGTCCAACTTGTCCATGCCAACCAGATATCCCAACCCAATCCAGTCCCACCTGCCAGCGCCTGGCCCATGTCCCTCCAAACCCTTCCAATTCATATACCTTTCCAGATGCCTTTCAAATGTTGCAATCATACTAGCCTCCACCACTTCTTCTGTCAGCTCATTCCATACACACACTACCCTCTGCGTGAAAAGGTTGCCGCTTCGGTCTTTTTTATATCTTTCCCCTCTTACCCGAAAACTATACCCTCTAGTTCTGGACTCCCCCACCGCAGGTAAAAGATTTTGTCTATTTATCCTATCCATGCCCCTCATGATTTTATAAGCCTCTATAAAGTCACCCCTCAGCCTCTGACACTCCAGGGAAAACAGCCCTAGCCTATTCAACCTCTCCCTCTAGATCAAATCCTCCAACTCTGGCAACATCCTTGTAAATCTTTTCTGAACCCTTTCAAGTTTCACAACATTTTTCCGATAAGAAGGAGACCAGAATTGCATGCAATATTCCAACAGTGGCCGAACCAATGTCCTGTACAGCCGCAACATGACCTCCCAACTACTGTACTCAATACTCTGACCAATAATGGAAAGCATACCAAACCCCATCTTCACTATCCTATCTACCTGCAACTCCACTTTCAAGGAGCTATGAACCTGCACTCCAAGGCCTCTTTATTCAGTAACACTCCCGAGGACAGGAGGTTTGGTGAATGTATCTTGTTTTTTAATCATTAAGATTATCTAACATTCTGGAGCATTCAAGCTTCACTGTGGCATCAATAACTTGCAGGACTTCGGAAACCATTGGATTTGTACAAACTAGTAGTTCTGCACAGGAAGTTCTGTGAAGAATTATGAACAGAATCCATTTCAAAGGATAACTAAATTACTGTGCCGAGGTTCTTTTCACAGTCTTGATTAACTGTTCCTCAGTTTTATTATCCGAAGCCTCGGGCATTTTCAGAATTTTAATATTTCTCAGACATCAGTGGTAACTTTTGTATTTAACATCATGCATGGTTTTAGATTAGATTCCCTACAGTGTGGAAACAGGCCCTTCGGCCCAACCAGTCCACACCGGCCCTCCAAAGAGTAACCCACCCAGACCCATTTCCCCTCTGACTAATGCACCTAACACTATGGGCAATCTAGCATGACCAATTCACCGGACTTGCTCATCTTTGGACTGTGGGAGGAAACCAGAGCACCCGGAGGAAACCTACGCAGACACGAGGAGAATGTGCAAACTCCACACAGAGTCGCCCGAGGCTGGAATCGGACCTGGGACCCTGGTGCTGTGAGGCAGCAGTGCTAACCACTGAGCCACCGTGCCACCCCAAATAATTCGGTAACAAATAATTCTGTACATCTATGTGCCTGCATGATGATGCTTTTGCAGATCACACTGGAGATTCTATCATACACTGATGTCAGGTGCCTGTAACATACTGAAGAAACTATAAATATGATCTGCACTATCACTGATACCTATTCAGACGTTATTCCTTTTGTACTTTTGAGTGCTGTCAGTGGTGTTAGATGTACGCATCTGCCCTTGAAACAGTTCTCGTTAAATAAAATCTTCTGCAATTATAATTACGACATCTTGTCATTCATTTACATTTATTTGTTTGCAGTTGTCTTTGGCTGCCCTTTATCTTTTCAAATTAAAAACAATACTATAAAATTCAGGAGGTCTGCATCTGTATTTTTTATGTAGGCCAGCCAATCTAAACGATAGAACTGTCTTCTCTGCCACTTCATTTATCCTTTGGATTCAAGTGTTTAATTTCACATTCAAATGCTTAAAATAAGAAACAAGTGAAATAGTGTCGGAGAAGCTTTTGATTTGATAGATAAGGGATTATTTCCTGCTCAGGATTGATTTATTGACCTAGTTGTAATCAAGGATGTCAGTTCTAAGTCATAGCCACCTGGTTCTGCTCTTGATCAAGAGGAAATGACATACAATTTATAATGACAGTACTTGAATTTCAAGATTACAGTTACAGTTGTGAATATCTCAATCATTTCTATTATGACTTTGGCTGTTTGTTTATTATGCAGGCCATTACCTGTGACATTATCAAAAAGAATGTAACACATCTTAATATGTGTTATTTTCTTGAAAATGGAGGATTTCTATTTTTAAACATGTCTTTGGAATTCAAAACAGTTCTGTATTATGATATGATGGTTTGGCAGTTGATTAGCCTTTGAGTGCATTTATCTATACTTGCTTTGAACTGTAACAACATTAGTAATAACATGAGCATACTTATCTGGGTGCCTGTCTATTATACTCTGCCTCCTGCAGCTGAATGGGCAGATGGTCAGGCGAGCAGTGTTTCTCTACATGACTTTGATGTACAATACTGCTTTTTACTTAAGTCAGGACGTAATTTCAAGCTTGTTGCAAGGGGAGTAAGGCCATCTGTGCTGGATTGTCATTCTTTTCTCCTCCTATCATTAGCATATTAGAAACTGGGTAGAAGTCATTCCTGGTGCAGCTGCTATCAATACCAGGTATTCGTAAAAGGAGAGCAGTTAATTACCTGTGTTAGTTGCTATACCTTGGGGTTGCATAATAAATTCACATTTACTATTTTAATTTAAATTTACTGTTCAACAGTTGTATTTTGATAAAAAGGAAAGGCTATGTTTTGATTGTATTTATCAGGCAACTTATAATTCAGTAAAATTATCATTTTTGGATCAAGTCATTAAAGATAATCTATTTGAAATATGCAATGTTTAATTGGTATAGGTCAAACAGCAGATTTTAAATTTGTATACCCTAGTTGTGTTTGGTAACTTCATAACCAGATATAGAACCTATGGAAAATTATGCTAAATGGTTGTCGTCGACATCAGCCCAAAAAGAGAGGATAATGAAATAAGATGAATTGTAAGAACATGCCTGTAGGTCACAATTGGTCTTATTCAATAGAGAGATTATTTACAATCATTGCATTGCGTGCCAGTTCATCACCAACATTTCCTACTCCTATATTGCCCATCACAAACCATTCCTCACTTGTGTTACTCCTAAAAGTCTAAACTCTACATTTTTTACTTCCATTCTCAATTTTTCCAATATTCTTCTCTTTGGCCTTCCAAACTCCTCCCTATATAAACTGTAAATCATCCAGAGCTCTGCCAACTTCATCATCTCCAATATAAGATCTATTTTGCTACTTTTGCTGGTCTTCAATGCTGCTTTTTAAACAGTGCATTAGCTTCAAAATTCTAATCTCTAAGTTCTTAACGAGAAGTGCAGCTTTGACAAATCCCTGCAACCCTGTGTCCTTTTCATTCTTCTAATTAAGAATTGCTTCCTCTGTTCTATGCTCTGTGTTGGTAGCATAGTCTTCATATCATTCCCTTCCACTCTTGAACTCTCCACGCATCACTTCTTCATGTCTTCAATTTCAGCCTCCTCCTAAAAGTACATCTGGCAGCATCTTTGGCAAACTTGGTTAGAAATACATTTTAAATAGAAATTGTTGTGAATAATGTTAGATCTTCAGCTACTTTATTTCTGTGCAATTTCTAAATAACGAATACTCAATAGTAGAGAAGAGATGTTGTGTGTATTTCCTAATGGCATGTGCCAATATTTTCTTTAAAAGTTGCCTTCAGTATTGCTGTCATCAGGCTGACATTTTCACTACTTCTTTAGCAGATTACAGTGCATGGTCATGCACCGAGTCAACAATTTGTGCTGCGGTTTAGTCCATTCATCAGATTCCCTTACAATGAACACAGCTGATATTAAAATTTAGCACAAATGCAGAGAATGCTGTACTGTAAATGTACAACATGATCACAGGTATGGAAGACTACTCCATTCAGCTACTTAAATTAAAGATCCATCCAGAATGCCCCTAAGTAGTCCCCATTCCAGCATCAAATGAGTTTTAAATGATTCCATCATACTCCGCTGCAAACATTTACTGAAGACTTGGGGAAGTAGGCCAAGAAATGGCAAATGGAGTTTAAAAAGATAAGAGTGAAGTCTTGCATTTTGGAAAGTCAAATCAAGGTAGGAGTTTCATGATGAATGATAGGTCCTTAAGGAGTGTAAGTGGAACAGAGGGATCTTGGAGTTCAAGTCCACAGTTCTCTGAAAGTGGAGTCACAGATGGACAGGGCAGTGAAGAAGACTTTTGGCACACTGGCCTTCATCAGTCAGGGTACTGAGTATCGAAATTGGGAAGTTATGTTGCAGTTGTACAGGATGTTGATGAGGCCACTTTTGGGAGTATTGTGTTCAGTTTTGGTTACTTTGCTAGAATCATAGAGTCATAAAGATGTACAGCATGGAAACAGACCCTTGAGACCAACTCGTCCATGCCGACCAGATATCCCTACCCAATGTAGTCCCACCTGCCAGCGCCCGGCCCATATTCCTCCAAACCCTTCCTATTCATATACCCATCCAAATGCCTCTTAAATCTTGCAATTGTACCAGCCTCCACCACATCCTCTGGCAGCTCATTCCATACCTGTATCACCCTCGGCGTGAAAACGTTGCCCCTTGGGTCTCTTTTATATCTTTCCCCTCTCATCCTAAACCAATGCCCTCTAGTTCTGGACTCCCCGACACCAGGGAAAAGGCTTTGCCTATTTACCCTAACCATGCCCCTCATAATTTTGCAAACCTCGATAAGGTCACCCCTAAGCCTCCGACACTCCAGGGAAAACAGCCCCAGCCTGTTCAGCCTCTCCCTGTAGTTCAGATCCTCCAACCCTGGCAACATCCTTGAAAGGGTTCAGAAAAGATGTACAAGTTTCACAACATCTTTCCGATAGGAAGGAGACCAGAATTGCACACAATATTCCAACAGTGGCCAAACCAATGTCCTGTACAGCCGCAACATGACCTCCCAACTCCTGTATGCAATACTCTCACCAATAAAGAAAAGCATACCAAACGCCGCCTTCACTATCCTATCAACCTGTGACTCCACTTTCAAGGAGCTATGAACCTGCATTCCAAGGTCTTTTTGTTCAGCAAACTCCCTAGGACCTTATCATTAAGTGTATAAGTCCTGCTAAGATTTGCTTTCCCAACATGCAGCACCTCGCATTTATCGGAATTAAACTCCATCTGCCGCTTCTCAGCCCATTAGCCCATCTGGTTAAGATCCTGTTGTAATCTGAGGTAACCCTCTTCGCTGTCCACTACACCTCCAATTTTGGTGTCATCAGCAAACTTACTAACTCTACCTCTTGTGCTTACATCCAAATCATTTATTTAAGTGACAAAAAGTACAGGGCCCAGCACCGATCCTTGTGGCACTCCACTGGTTACAGGCCTCCAGTCTGAAAACAACCCTCCACCAACACCCTCTGTCTTCTACCTTTGAGCCAGTTCTCAAATGGCTAGTTCTCCCTGTATTCCATGAGATCGAACCTTGCTAATCAGTCTCCCATGGAGAACCTTGTCGAACGCCTTACTGAAGTCCATATAGATCACATCTACTGCTCTGCCCTCATCAATCTTCTTTGTTGCTTCTTCAAAAAACTCAATCAAGTTTGTGAGACACGATTTCCCACACACAAAGCCATGTTGACTATCCCAAATCAGTCCATGCCTTTCCAAATACATGTACATCCTGTCCCTCAGGATTCCCTCCAACAACTTGCCCAGCACTGAGGTCAGGCTCACTGGTCTATTGTTCCCTGGCTTGTCTTTACCACCCTTCTTAAACAGTGGCACCACGTTTGCCAACCTCCAGTCTTCCGGTACCTCACCTGTGACTATCGATGATACAAATATCTCAGCAAGAGGCCTAACAATCATTCCTCTAGCTTCCCACAGAGTTCTCTGGTACACTTGATCAGATCCTGGCGTTTATCCACCTTTACCCATTTCAAGACATCCACCTCCTCTGTATTATGGACATTTTGTAAGATGTCACCATCTATTTCCATGCAGTCTACATCTTCCATATCCTTTTCCACAGTAAATATTGATGCAAAATACTCATTTAGTATCTCCCCCATTTTCTTTGGCTCCACACAAAGGCCGCCTTGCTGATCTTTGAGGGGCCCTATTCTCTCCATAGTTACCCTTTTGTCATTACTGTATTTGTAAAAACCCTTTGGATTCTCTTTAATTCTATTTGCCAAAGCTATCTCATGACCCCTTTTTGCCCTCCTGATTTCCCTCTTAAGTATACTCCTACTTCCTTTATACTCTTTGAAGGATTCACTCGATCTATCCTGTCTACGCCTTACATATGCTTCCTTCTTTTTCTTAAACAAACGCTCAATTTCTTTTATCATCCAGCATTCACTACACCTACCAGCCTTCCCTTTCACCCTGACAGGAATATACATTTTCTGGATTCTCATTATTTCATTTCTGAAGGCTTCCCATTTTCCAGCCGTTCCTTTACCTGCGAACATTTCCCCCAATTAGGTTTTTAAAGTTCTTGCCTAATACTGTCAAAATTGGCCTTTCTTCAATTTAGAACTTCAACTTTTAGATCTGGTCTATCCTTTTCCATCACTATTTTAAATCTAATAGAATTATGCTCGCTGGCCCCAAAGTGCTCTCCCACACACCTCAGTCACCTGCCCTGCCTTATTTCCCAAGAGTAGGTCAAGTTTTGCACCTTCTCTCGTAGGTACATCCACATACTGAATCAGAAAATTGTCTTTTACGCACTTAAGAAATTCCTCTCCATCTGAACCTTTAACACTATGGCAGTCCCAGTCTATATTTGGAAAGTTAAAATCCCCTACCATAACCACCCTATTATTCTTACCGATAGCTGAGATCTCCTTACAAGTTTGTTTCTCAGTTTCCCTCTGACTATTGGGGGGTCTATAATACAATCCCAATAAGATGATCATCCCTTTCATATTTCTCAGTTACACCCAAATAACTTCACTGGATGTGTTTCCAGGAATTTCTTCCGTACAGCTGTAATGCTATCCCTTATCAAAAATGCCATTCCCCCTCCTCTCTCTCCTCCCTTTCTATCCTTCCTGTAGCATTTGTATCCTGTAATATTAAACTGCCAGTCCTGCCCATCCCTGAGCCATGTTTCCGTAATTGCTATGATATCCCAGTCCCATGTTCATAACCATGCCCTGAGTTCATCTGCCTTCCCAGTTAGGTCCCTTGCATTGAATAAATGAAGTTTAATTTATTAGTCCTACCACATCACTGCTTGCCCTGACTGTTTGACTCGCTTCTGTTCTCAACTGTACTAGTCTCAGATTGATCCCTTTCCTCACTATCTCCCTGGGTCCCACCTTACTAGTTTAAATCCTCCTGAGCAGCTCTAGCAAATTTCCCTGCCAGAATATGAGTCCCCTTCTAATTTAGGTGCAATCCGTCCTTCTTGTACAGGACACCTCTACCCCAAAAGACTCTCCAATGATCCAAAAAGGTGAATCCTTCTCCCATACACCAGCTCCTCAGCCATCTATCTGCTGTATTATCCTATTCCTGCCCTCACTAGCTCGTAGCACTGAGAGTAATCCAGATATTACTATTCTCAAGGACCTCCTCTTTAAATTTCTGCCTAACGCTCTGTAATCTCCCTTCAGAATCTCAACCTTTTCCCTTCCTATGTCGTTGATTCCAATTTGGACAATGACCTCTTGCTGGCCCCTCTTCCCCGTGAGAACATTCTACACCCTCTCTGAGACATCCTTGATACTGACACCAGGGAAGCAGCACACCATTCTGTTTTTCGCTGCTGGCCACAGAAACATTTGTCTGTACCTCGGACTACAGAATCCCCTAACACAATTGATCTCTTGGAAGCTGACATAACCCTCATTGCTTTAGAGCCAGTCTCAATACCAGAAACTTGGCTGTTCGTGCTACGTTCGCCTGAGAATCCATCACCCGCTACGTTTTCCAAAACGGCATACCTGTTTGAAATGGGTATATCCACAAAAGACTCCTGCACTAGGTGCCTACCTCTCTTACCCTTCCTGGAGTTAATCCATCTATGTGACTGTATCTGAGACTTTTCCCCCCTTCCTATAACTGCCATCCATCACATACTGTTGCAGTTACAAGTTCCTCTATGCCTCTGTCTCTCCAACCGATCCATTCGATCTCATAAGATTCGCATCCAACAGCATTTATGGCAGATATAATCCGCAGTAACCCTTAAACTCTCTTTAAACTCCCACATCTGACAAGAAGTACATGTCACTGTACTAAAGGCCATTTTTGCTCCTTCACAATCTACAGACCCAGAAAATAACACTCTCTTATTCCTCTACAAAACACTGCCCCAGCTTAAATTAATAGTTATGGCTTGTATTTTAAGTTTAATCAAGAGACATATCTCCAAAAACACACAATCAAGAAAGAACCTACTCTACTCACTACTGCAGCTTTTCTGTTGGACACACTTAAAACAACGATTAACTTACCTGATTCTGTGCTGTGAACTTCGCCCAAACAGGTTCCTCCAAGATTAGTTGTGAATTGTACTGTTTGTTAATTTTCCCAGACGCACTCCAATGTCCAGCGACACATGAATTCAAAACAGCAAAGGCACTAACTGTGCAGGTTCTCTTTCTCTCCTGCACAGTCCTCACCACGTGCTTCCTTTGTCTGTTCTTCTCCCTTTTAAAGCTGCTGTTGTTTTGACTTTTTTTTCCCAAAGTTCCAAAACAATACAACGGTATATGAAACAGTAATTGCTGCTCCTGGAATTCGAGGAAATCACCTCCAGTACCTAAAAAACCATTAAAAAGCTGTTACAGCCAGACATTTTTCCCGTCCTCCATCTTGGATTACCCAGAATCTGTTATGGGAAGGATGTTATTAAACTAGAAAGATTGCAGAAGAAATTTACAAGGATGTTGCCTGGGCTGAATGGTCTGAGTTATAGGGAGAGCTTGGATAAACTAGAACTTATTTCCTTAGAGCATAGGAGACTGAAGGGGGAACCTTATAGAGGTTTTTGAGATCCTGAGAGGCATGGATAGGGTGAATGCACTCAGTCTTTTTTCCCAGGATTGGGGAATCGAGGACTAGACGGCATCACTTTAAGGTTAGAGGGGAAAGAAGAAATGGGATCCTGAGGGGTAACTTGTTTACACAGAGGGTGGTGCACATATTGAATGAGCTGCCAGTGGAAGTGGTTGAGGCAGGTACGTTAACAAGATGTAAAAGGCATTTGCATAAATATATGGATGAGAAAGGTTTAGAAGGATATGGGTCAAGTGCAGGGAAATGGAATTAGCGTGGATGGACGTTTTGGTCAGCATCGACCAGTATGGGCCTAAGGGCCAGTCTCCTTGCTGTAGGACTCTAAGACTTCAAATGTTGATCAATTTATTTGGTGAAAACTTTCCTGATTTTGATCCTATAATCACACCTTGCAAGTTAGAACATCTTGGATTTTTCTGGCTGTCTCAAATTAATTCAAGTACTTCTCTGGATTTTTAAGTTTTCTACACAATTTATATAGTCTATATTACAGACATCTACTTTCAGAATTTAAGATCCTAATTTTTTCAAAGTTGTTTAAGATTTCGGTTCACAAAGGGACTGAAAGAGAACAAAAGCTTAATAATTCAGGTTTGACTCATCATCATAATAAATTAGCCATTTCTTCCAAATCTGTATAATAGCACCATCAACACAAAGACAGTAAGAGGCTCTCAGTGTGTACTTAACCCTTTTAACATTGGTGGCTTCTGTATTTTGTTAGCATGTTCTGTCTGTCAAATTGGCAGGATTGATGCTTTGGAACCTGGATCACTTAACGATTCGAAAACATTTTGTGTTTAATATTGCACAAAGGGACGTTTTGTTTTAGTGCTGGATTTGTTTAATTGACCTTGCAAGAATTTGGATTGGCTGAAAATGCATCTAAACAAGATGAACCTATAACTTCATATTTGAAAATATGTCACAAGGTTTCTTGTTTGACTGTATAAAGTAAAGGATTTTAATTTTTTGTACGTTTTCTGCAGGTGTTGCAATTGAGTGTATTTCTTCAAACCCCATATCATTGGTCTTCCATCAATAGGACTTTGGCCTCGTTCTCTCAGTTTCGCAGTTTGCGTTCTTCATTTTATTAAGGTAAAAGATGACAACGTTAAATTTGTTGAAATTGACAGGTGTGATGTAATGAGGTTTGTGGGGAAAAAAATGGAAAATGTTGTAATTGAGAATTTAATTGCCTTTAATTTTAAGCCTTGGATAATCAAACCATTAATAATCTCTGAAAATTAATATATGCACCTCAGGATGTGGTTTATTAAACAAAACAACTTCAAAGTGTTGATGGTTAAATAACTCCAATGCAGTTGACTTTTTTGTAACTCATTTTCTACTCATTTATATAGAATAATGTGTATGTGTTATGTTTTTCATTAATATTGTTTGATCTTAGAAATGTATATTTTGTTATAGATTATAGAATGCTCTCTTGTCACGTTAAATATTTGGCATTGCTTGGGTACCACCATTTGATCAATGATCAGTTGAAACAGTTGATAGTAACGCTATGAAAAGTGTTCAACTTAAGTGTATCAAACAATAGCTAAAATTCAGAGGTGCCCCTGAGCTTGAACTTATTTTCTAGTTTAACACAGGAAAATGTCTTAAGGTATTCTACAAAAGAGGGGTGATGTGGTCCCAAATATTAAATTGATGAACACTCTGAACTTCCTGTGTTAAGGATTTTGCTTTCACGCAATTGCTTTGAAAATATGTAATGTAATTTAATTAAATTATAGTGAGCATGTACCTTAGTGAAGTTGTTAAGCATCCACCAAAGCTCAATACAGTGTTGACCACTACATGCAGACCAAAACTTTATATGGCTAAAGAGTGCCACTGCAATAAGTACCCACAATAATGCAGACATGGCTTATACCAGTTTCTTTATTTTTGTCCAGAGGTGAGTTATTACGCATCACTGATACAAAGTTAGATTCAAGATTCCAAAAATTATTTCCCAAAAATCCAGCATTTTGTTTTCTAAATTAAGACTAGAGCTGCTGGAACAACAAGTTCTTGAGAATATTGACAAGTTCTCAGGGAGGTATTTAGCTATTTGTTATCCATTTCAACTTAGGTCAGTGAAAACGGGGAGCTATAAGACAGGGAAAAAAAAAGAAAATGCTGGAAATACTCTGTATTCTGTAAGTAACAGCATCTGTACAGAGTTAGAAACAAAGTTAATGTTTGAGTTAGCATACTCTTCAGATCTGAAGCTAAGAAGAAATGTGATAAGCTTTAAGTCATTTTAAAGGGATGGAGTGAAAGAAGAAACAAAAGGAAGGATCTAGGATACAATTGGGGGCAGGGGAGATTGAACGACAATGATGTAATGAAGTTTAAAAACAGAAAATAAACCGTTTGTTCAGAACAAGTGTGAACGGCAGAATAATGAATGAATCTGGTTGAAAACAAACAAAACCAACTGGAGAACAAAATACAAAGTCTGAAATGTTGATTTCATTATTAAGTAAACAAAGTGTTCATTCACAAGATAAGGTGAACTTCCATTGATCCCAGAACATTGTGGCAGGGCAAGGACTAAAGTATTGGGGTTTTGAGAAAGTCTCAGCCAGACTGGATGGAGGGGAGCTAGTAGATGTGTTGTGTTTGGACTTCCATAACGCATTCAACTAGGTACCTCACAAAAGGATAAGTCATAAGTTAAAACGTGTTGGATGTAATTTATTGGCATGGATAGAGAATTGGCTAATGGGCAGGAAATAGCAAGGGGTTCTTTTTCTGATTGGCGACCCATGATGAATTGGTTTCCACAGAGCTGGGACCAATGGACGGCACGGTGGCACAGTGGTTAGCACTGCTGCCTCACAGCGCCAGAGATCCAGGTTCAATTCCCGACTCAGGCGACTGACTGTGTGGAGTTTGCACATTCTCCCCGTGTCTGCGTGGGTTTCCTCCGGGTGCTCTGGTTTCCTCCCACAGTCCAAAGATGTGCAGGTCAGATGTGAATTGGCCATGCTAAATTGCCCGTAGTGTTAGGTAAAAAGTGGTACATGTAGGGGTATGGGTGGGTTGCGCTTCGGAGGGTCGGTGTGGACTTGTTGGGCCGAAGGGCCTGTTTCCACATTGTAAGTAATCTAATCTAATTCGGCCCAACAAGTCCACACCGACCCTCCGAAGAGCAACCCACCCAGACCCATTTACCTCTTCACTTAACACTACGGGTAATTTAGCACGGCCAATTCACCTAACCTGCACATCTTTGGACTATGGGAGGAAACCGGAGCACCCCCACACAGACACGGGGAGAATGTGCAAACTCCACACAGACAGTTGCCCGAGATGGGATTTGAACCTGGGTCACTGGCGCTGTGAGGCAGCAGTGCTAACCACTGTGCCACCGTGCTGCCCAATATATATTTACAATATATTTAATGACTTGGAGGAAAGAAGTGAATGTACCAAAAACATTTGGTGCAGGTGTCAAAAATAGATGGAAAGGCAAGTGCGTAGATTCATAGAGTCAGAGAAGTACAGCATGGAAACAGACCCTTTGGTCCGACTCATCCATGCCGTCCAGATGTCCCAACCCAATCTAATTCCACCTGCCAGCACCCGGCCCATATCCCTCCAAACCCTCCTATTCATATGCCCATCCAGTGCCTTTTAAATGTTGTAATTGTACCAGCCTCCACCACTTCCTCTGGCAGCTCATTCTGTACAGGTACCACCATCTGTGTGGAAAAAGATGCCCCTTAGGTCTCTTTAGTATCTTTCCCCTCTCACCCTCAACCTATGCCCTCTAATTCTGGACTCCCCAATCCCAGGGAAAAAATCTTTGCCTATTTACCCTATCCATGCCCCTCATGATTTTATAAACTTCTATAAGGTTAGCCCTCAGCCTCTGATGCTCCAGGGGAAACAGCCCAGGCATATTCAACCTCTCCCTTCAGCTTAAATCCTCCAACCCTGGCAACATCCTTGTAAATCTTTGCTGAACTCTTTCAAGTTTCACAACATTCTTCTGATAGGAAGGAAACCAGAATTGCATGCAATATTCCAACAGTGGCCTAACCAATGTCCTGTACAACCACAACATGACTTCCCAACTCCTGTTCTCAATACTCTGAACAATAAAGGAAAGCATACCGAACACTTTCTTCACTATCCTATCTACCTGCGACTCCATTTTCAAGGAGCTATGAACCAACACTCCTGGGACCTTACCATTAAGTGTATAAGTCCTGCTAAGATTTGCTTTCCAAAAATGCCACACCTCACATTTATCTAAATTAAACTCCATCTGCCACTTCTCAGCCCATTAGCCCATCTGATCAAGATCCTGTTGTAATCTGAGGTAACCTTCTTTGCTGTTCACTACACCTCCAAGTTTGGTGTCATCTGCAAACTTACTAACTATACATCTTACGTTCACATCCAAATCATTGTTATCAATGACAAAAACAGGATGTGAGGGAGTAGAGTTGAGGTAGCTATGGCCTTTATTGAACTTGCAATGAATATTGGTCACCTGTCCCCAGTTATTGAGACAGTGTGTCCAAGAAATGAATGATCTGAGAGATTTGGACCATGTGAAGGTGAGAAAGAGATGAAAGTTATGGTTTGTTGGAATAGTCTCTTCTTGTCAGCATGTCAGGCAGTTGCAATCAGGTGCCCTTGTGGGAGGACAGTAGCCAATTGATCAATTGCTGGGAGTGGAGATCCCGGGAGCATCAGTGACAAAGGTTTTGATTTCTTGTCAAGCTGAAAAATGACAAGCAATTTGTAAAAGTCTGAACTTAACCCCAGAGGGTTGAATTTTAACATCTGCTCATAGCAGGAACCTGATAGTTTCAGCAGTGTATTTGTCAGTGGCTTTTAAACCCAGCTGCTGCATTTGCATTTGCCCTCCCAGTTTTCTTATCAGATAGTGAGTGGGCATGATAGGGATCCACAGTATTTTAGGTCAACTACTTAAAAGCAAAACACTACAAGAATCAAACCTGGATCACTGGAGCAGTCTTCAGGGAGAATCAGAACCGATAGCAAAATGATACCTTTCTAGAGTTGCTGCCTGTCTCAGAAAATGAGATGACATGTATGAAAGTTGCTCAGAAAGTCATAAATCAGGATGTACTGCCATGGTACTGGATACGATACCAGAAGAGACTTACTGACCTAATCAGGACATGAAAAATTAGGTGATATGGCACATTTAAGTATATCTGATGTGTATCTAACCCTAACCCTCCTCTGCCTTCCTCAACCTAACCCTGAACATCAGTCCTTACACTAACACATCTTGAAGGTGTACCATTCTTCTCTATCTCAACATCTCTTCACAGCCCCCCTATCAACAAATTCTATTCTCTCTCACAGTCACTTTAGTGCAATGTTATGCCTGCCCTGCACAGTGACCTCCATAAGTATTGTCCAACTCCTTGAAAACATTCCATTTCTAATATGCTGAGTTTTTTTTCTCATTACACGAGAACAGAACAGATCAGAAGAGTAGGCATAAAAGATAAGCTGAGTCACAACATGCTTTGGCATTGGAAATGGAGAGATGAAAATTTCCGAGCTACCTAGTGACAGAATTAAATTTTATATAACACTCCTGTTGTCTTGATGACAATTACCACTGCAAAGTGGTAACAAAGACAGCTTAGTATCCTGTTCCGGACAATTGTAATTCATATTTTATCTCACGGATCCTACAAGCATCAAAGGAAATGATAATATCTCGCAAGTGCCTTTCCCTGTCATATACACCCACTCAGTATTACTTCAGTGGCTGTAGCACAGCTGCTGCTTTTCAATGAAGGAAACTCCAGAATGTCTTGCAGGACATAATCAAGTAAATTTGGGTCAGCTTCCAACTGCACCACCTTGGCATGAGCAGCCATCATAGTCAGGACAGATAGTCAACAGCAAGAATGCTAGCAAAGTGACAGCGAAAGGAATATGAAAGCTGTCATCCCGAGAGAGGACAGCAAGCTTGTCCTCCAAGTTGCACTGCCATTCTACTAGGTGGGAGGCAGGATGCAGTTGTAGGAATAATTTGTTGGAGTGTATTTGCAAACACTGAGAGATTCTGAAAGTCCTTTGGTGGACTGATATCCAGAGCCAGGATGACAGCAATCTGAACCTGCATGAACCAAGCTGAGCTTGCATGGCAACATTTCATGACTTGAGCAGGAATTTCCATTGCAACACTCAACCATTATGTAGCCACCGCCCGTGCTGCAATGGAAGCTGAGACATCTGCCATCAGACATTAGCCGATGGTTGAGTCCTCCACTGTTCTCATGGAACTGACCACCTCCATTCTGGAAAAATGATTTCCAGGATCTGTCTGAAAAGCTATTTCCTAATTGGAGCCAGAATCCTCCATGATTCTTAACAGTGAAAACAGATTGCCTGACAGGCTTGCAAATGTACTAAAGAGCATTTTGTGCACATGCATCAGCCATTTTGTACTTACTTGCCCACCAAAACCTCATCTCAGTCTGCTGCTGTAGAACATAACTGAAACATCAGCATTCTGGGATCTGGCACCTGCGAAGTCCTTTCCTTCTGCTCCAGCTGCCTATGACTACCCAAAAACTCATCATATGCAAATCCAAACTATGTGCTACCCTGTAAAGTGTTGAGCCAGTATCTGAGCTGCTGGTTGCAAGGAGAGTTGAGAGGCAGTCTTTCTTCATTCTTAGTCTTCTCTTCCTTTAGCCCTTCAGTTTTCCACACCACTTGCTGGACACAATCAGCTAGTCCTGAGTATCTGGAAACAAAGACATAGTTGGCGTGAGTATGTGGGAGGGAGGAGAGCATAGTTATAATCATCTGCAACATGTGCATCTTAACAGATTGCTGAATGAAGGTGAAGTGGCTTTGAGAAGCTGCTTTGCACCAGAACATATTGTGATTTTCAGTTTAAGCCATGCAATTGGCCATAGCCTTAGTGACAGCCTCTCAAATTATTCCTGCTACATCACGTTTAGGAAGATGTAACAGTTCAGGCTAGCTTTAAGTCATGCTCTGCTGTTGTGCTGGACTGCGGACCACCGTTATCTTAATGAGCAGCCAGCACAACAAGGAATAATCGCTCCTTGTGATGCTCACCAATCTTGGGCATTGCCTAATTTAGCTACTTTGATTTTGTCACAGTATTTTCTTTTTCACCTCATCCTTGCAGATACATAAACAGATTTTTGTTGAGTTTGTTACAGCTTTTCTAACACCAGCATAAATGCAGTCAAGCAATAGAAGAGATGAAATACATCTTAACACTAATCTTAGTGAACTGAGTTATCAGAATAGAACAAGCAATTTGCTGATTTTTGAATTAAATTGTAAACAAACCGAATTGTCCTCCTTCAGCTATTTATCAACAATAAGTAGTCAAAGGAGAATCTCATTTTTAAAAAATCTATTTTTGTTCTGTAATCCTGCATAATCTCAGATTCTTGGATTTCAACTAGCATGCTCATTTCTGTCTGAAAGAAGTGTCATGAAAATAAGTTCAGCCACCTTGTGCGGATGTTTACATCAAGCACAGTCTTTTGCATAAGTCCAGAGGTTTACACTTGACACCCATCTCCACCAACCTTTCTTCATCTAACTGTATCGGCAAAACCTTGTTTTCCTCTCTCCATCATGTATTCCTCTGAGTTCCCTTTTTGTGCATCCAAGATGGAATGTCTAGTACTGATTATTTGTAAAATTATTCACAGACTGCTGTAGATGCAGATAGATAATTTATGTTGGTGCAAGATAATTGATGAGGTACATAGTGCAGCGAAAGTCAACTAGTTCACAGATGGAGAAAGAAATCTTTTGTAGAAAAATAAGCAGCATAATGGATGCACAAGTAGATGCATCAACACGCTCTACCACTGAGATGCAGGAGGGTCCCACGCAGTGACTTTGTTATAAAGTGCGTCATGGGGACAATGACAGCTACTTCCCACAGGGTAAGGAGGAGGAGAAAAGCAGGTGGTGAATCACCCAGGATACTGTCGTGTACTGGCACCAACATAACTGTCAGTATCCAGGTGGTAGACTTGAGTTGTTAAACCGTTTAACAGACTGCCACTTGACACTGTAAATATGTATACATTGAACAAATGGTTGGAGCTGATGGGGACAAGCCAGAAACATCGAAGACAGCAAGATAAACCGAACAATGTTTCCTCCTTTGTAATACTTGGTGTCCCTGTAGCATCATTTTTCTCATCTTCTCGGCCAGGACGGTGAAAATATGTTTTTAAAATGCAGGTTAAAAACCTTGGGAAAATGGAATAGGTAGAAGTTAAGTATAAACTCCAATCCAGTTAATGGAGAGAGGAAAGATCTACCTTGGTTATTGCTGCATTTTTAATTCTCTGGTATCTACTAATTGGCAAGCAGAGCTGAAAGTAATGCCAAACCCTGTAAAGAGTTATTTGCTGCTGCGATTGGCATCTAAAAATTCACTCTTCAGCTTGAAACCTATAAAATGGGTTTTCAAACCTCAGTAGTAGGATTATTGAGATCAAACTAAGGCAGGTGATTATCAAATACAATTGTAAGCATATTCATGTTAATACTCCAGTGTCAAACAGGAAAATACAAGAACAGTTACAATTAATCAAACTTGTAGTTAAAATAAGGTGCAGTTCCTCAATAATTGGAGAGAGTTCAGCATTGCACATTTGAATAAGAAAAAGTGAACTGAATGCCATTTTAACTATCTTTAGGGTAAGTAACAGTTTTATGCACACAGACAGCTTTTTGCTTCAAACAGTATATTTTACCAAGACTAATAATTAGATAATAGGCACAGATTAATCAAGGTCTCGTAGAGAACATTCAAAGCAAAGACAGGTATATTGTGAGCATAGATTCAAATTTTAGCACATGTGCAACGTTTGATATGCAGCAATGCTTATTTTGTAAAGGGCAAGTTTTTGATTTACATCAAGCTACTGATTTGATGGAAACCCATTCATTGTATTTTCAACTCAAAACATGTTTTAATATTATGAAGATGTGGATGTGCTATACCTTTGACAGTCTAAAAGCTAGCATTGACAGCACCAAGTGTTGTCAATAAGACATAATGCAACACGTGCTCCAGCTACTGGGGTAGCTAGTTGTCTGGAAACAACAAAACAAATTTGAGTTAGGCCAATCAGTTTAAATTAGACCCCGAAAAATACCAAATTCCAAGCAAGTTTGAATTGAGTATATTGACAATCTTAAAAGCCAATGACACAATCCAATGCTTTGGGGGGGGTCTAAGACAGGGGAAAATTGAACAGTTGGGAGGAGAACTTCCAAGCCAACGATATCTGCACACTGCCCAGAAAATAGCTCTCTTAAAAGGTACCTTAATCGATCAGTAACCTGTGAAGCAGACTTCCCAAGAAGTAAAAGACAGGAATTCAGAGAAATCTGAAAATGGCCTGGTTTTGAACTGTGTTGTTTTGTAAATCTTAATTGGGAGCTTTATAGACTCGTATTATAGAAGGTAAGTTAAAAGGTTAGAGGAAGGACTTATAAATAGTTGTTAGTTAATTATTCTGTTATATTTTAAGAAATAAAGTTGTTAATTTTTACTTTAACTAGTTCTTGGTCTATCATATTTTCACAGATTACTGCATGGGATAATTTTTTTCTGTGCTACTGGTTTTAAATTAAGCAGCTTACCCCGTGTCATTTAAAACAAAACAAATTGAAATTCAGCTGTTTAAATTTTTTTTCACTCTTCCGCAAAAAAGGTTAACTGATTTGATCCTCTTTATATAAGCCAAAATGCAAAATCAACAACACACATTTCATTGTAAACTGAATTCCCAGCACATTTTATGAAATGATTTTAATGAAGTCTGAAGAGTTGCATGTGGGATCTCCTGGATACCAGTGTGATCCAGAGCAAACGTGCCTGAGTTAAGTGTGTGAAGTTCAGGCCTCTTCAGCTTTGAGTTTATAAACTGATTACCCGCAGCCAACTCATCTCCAGTCTCATATTCCTGCCTTTGAATACAAATCAAATCCAAATTACCTCAACTGAGGGGTGTGACCACCTCTTGTAGCAAAGTGTCCAGGTAAATTTCCCCTTCCTCTGATTTGGTGAAATGTCAGCAGCATTGACTCCAGCTCTTCAATATTCAAAGTTTCTTGGTCTGTAAACAGCTGCTGTAGGTGTTCACTCTGGGCAATCGTGGTGTCTCACAGCTCCCACATGTTGCAGGAACAATACATCACCTGACCTGTCATCTCTTTCATAACTGATTAATCAATCAGTATAGTATCTCTGCTGTGCCCTTGTCTATAGTGTTTTTTTTAAAACAGTATCGACCTTATTCCTGGCAAGTGTTATGGACCAGGCCGCCTTAAAATATTTTAAGAGGGTAGTCTACATCCTAATCTTTTCTTATTTTAAAGGTAGATAGAATGTGCCGTGTTCCAGATGTGATGTGACTGATCAAATCACTCCACATTAAGCAAAACACAATTTATTTAAACATTATAGTTAAAATACAAACAAAGGAGGCATTTAGAATAACTTGACTACTGGAAAACTTAATCAAATAATAGGTACGGTAACCATTACACATTAACCATTCTAACATAGTAACATCCCATAACACATCCTTGGCAAAAAGGCAAATTCACACACAGATTTTTACATGTAGTTCTATAATCCAGGAAGAAGAAACATCAAGAGAAATTTAAGAGGGGAGCAGCTAGGAATCAGTCACTGAAGCTTTCAACACTTTTGAGACTCCAACAGCTTCTGATGGTTAAAAAAAAACACAAAGCCTTACTTGAGAGAGCTGGCTGCACCCATTCAGGCTGATTTTAAAAAAAAAACCCAAGGCCTCACAAGTTGTTTACTCTGATGGTTCTGGTAGCCTGCTTGGCGCCTATGCTTTACAACCTCTTCAAAAAAATGGACAAAATAAGCTTTAAAGTCGCAGCATCATCACACAAGGTAATTTTTTTAAAAAAGAGAAACATTTCAAAGATTGTACTTGTACTTTAAAGACTAACATTTATCACAAATCAGCTGTTTTGTTTAGACAAAAGCAAACAAACACTTCCCTCCTTTCCCTCATTGATGCCTTGAAAGATTTAGCTCTAACACTGTCATAAGTCACATTTTCAAATGCTAAATTGCACTAAGTTGACTACTTATATGTGCTCTGAATTTTAAAAAAACATGTTTGAGTCACTTAATGAGGATCCAATTTCTGCTGATTCTTAATTAATCAGTTCTTTCACTGCAAGCCTTGGTGGGGAACAAAAAACCCTACTTAAGGCTATCATCCACATAATTTGAGCTGTAGATTTCAGTTTAATGCCTACAGACTAAATGAGGCTAAAAGTAGGGCTTGGGGAAACTTTTCTTAAGACAGCACTCTCAGAATTTCAATTAGAGATTTAATACCAACTGCACATTAAATTATGCTAGATTAGATTTGTACAATTAAAGATTTAGACTTCGTTACCCAATAAATGTGTGCATTCAGACCGAGCTTGAAATGAGATCATCCATGATGAATTCACACTTGGATTGGTGAATATAAAGTAAACCATCCCATACTCTGCTCAAAAATGTGGGTTAGCATTAAACAAAAAGGTAACTTCTTCCTGCACCATTGTCAACTCCTACACTTCCTCATGGAGTGATTACCAATAAGTACTTTACCGTAGCCAGTTTTCTCAGCTCTGTGCCGAGCAGGGTCTTAATTGACACTGCCAAACTCATTCCAGCTGTCACAGTAAACCTTCAACCTATCATTCTGGACTAGATTCAAAGCCAGGTTCTAGAGGAAAAGCAAATTATTGTGAGACACTATTCTAGTCTACTTAATTGTTATCTTTGTAATGGTTGCTGTTTAGATATGAGCTGTCTTTAGAATTGTCAAAGTCAAATACCCACAGATTAATTGCTTCATATATGTTCTGCACACATGTTTGTATTTGCAAACATTAAGCATATCTAATTAGAATAAATTAAACATAATTAAAAGGAATATTTTAAAGGTTGCAAATCTAAATTCATGGTTCACATTATATTTATAACTCTTATAAAACTCAAATCTTTTGTTTGAATTGTGATTACGTAATCATTTCTTGTGATATTATTCCTCCATTGCTCGGCAAGTGAAAATGAATAAAGCATATCCTTTCCAATGAAATTTATTTCAAAGCCATTTTAACATTTGTTGACTTTTGTTATATCTTTAAATGATGGAAACTTTGTTTCAAGTTAATATGCTGCCCTGACTAATGATCTATATTTCACTTCATCAGGTATCCCCAGCAGGTGGCTAAAATTAATTTTTTTGGCCCTGATGCAAATGCCCCTAAATCAAGATAAATTAATTTATAATTCTACATCTGATCATAAATCACTGTGCAAATAAATTCCGAAAACAAATTATACAGGATTTTGAATGTAATGATCATGTACACTGAACAAATTATGAGTATTATTCAATGTAGCTATGAATTCAGCATTTTAATTAAAAGGAAGGAAATCAAATGAAATTCAAACGGCAGCTTCATTGGTGCATCAGATAACAAAGGAGCCGAAAATTGATGTCACTTTGCATCAGCTTTGAAATGTTATTTGAATTTAAAAATAGCTACTATAGAAAATACAATATCAAAAGGAATCTTAATAGACCTTGACTGTTGCTATTGCATCTCTCAATTTACTCAGTTTCTGAATCTCTTTCTTCATGTTTGACAGGTAAGCTGAAAGATCATTGGTGGGGGCGGGGGGGGGGGGGGGTCGTGCAGAGAGAAAATAGTTCATAAATGTCATACAAAGGTGAGACTAACGATCAAGCTGAAAAACAGATTGCAATTTTACACTGAATCCAGAGTTTAAGCATTTAAGGTAGCTTGGCATCTTTTGTGTAAATCCAAGTAAGTTGATATCACAGGTTTGAAATATTTATGTTTGAACTATAAGACTAGTAACCAGAGGCCAGAACCTCAGCTACTTCAGCAACAAAAAAATGCAGATGAGGGAAACTCCTCAGCTTGTTTTTCTGTAGAAATTCAGAGATCTCTTGCTAAACATCTGTCCATTGCTATGAGACAGCTCCTTCCATTTTGAACCCATCACTTTTCCATCTTCAACTAATTCCATAACCAGCACCAAATTTTATGGGTACAGTTGAGTACATTTGTTTTAGCTGAACATCCTCCAGGTCAACTTGGATTGCACTGATGTGCTAGAGGATGCTCTTCGAAGATTGGGGATAAGCCACATTATTATAAAACAGTAAAAGCTTAGTCCTGTGGTGTGGGAGTGCATTCCAGTACTCAAACTGATTCCATTCCTCAGTGTTGACATCCTAATTTTGTTTACTTGAAACATGCCAAGCAGTTAAATTTTAAATTAAAAATCATGTATGCTAGAAAAGTTAATCATTGGGTACAGAAAAGGACTGTTAGCATTTTAATATTTCATACTTCCCTTGCAACTCCTGTAACAGTGAAATTCTTAGCAAGTCAATTTTTTCTCATTGAAAGTTCCTTGCCCGCCCCTTAGTTATTTTACATGACCTGTGCTACACTATGTGAGAAACAAAAGCTCCCTCACTTCAATAATTTCAGTCCGAGACCAAAAATCTGAACTCGTAGTGCCGTTTTATTTGTACACTTGCAGGTGGGTGCAATGTCTAATGCCAGGTAAGACAATGACAAATACACCTCAAATCCAACAAACTCTCGAAATTTATACAGTTTGAATCCCCATATTTTTTTCTTATTTCATTGTTTGCCCCCTCCTCCGCTTACGTCACTCATTTCCTTAAGATTGATCCCACAACTTCTGTTTATCCGGCCTTGTCCATGACAAATGGCTCCCATAAGGTTGTTTGACGTCATCCCATCCTTTGCTTACCATTATCTACTCCCTCCATCTGCGCTGCCCCTCACAGCATCTTATCACTAAGCCCTTTTAATTGGGGTTTGTTCCTGTGACCCCATACAAGTGGGAAAACAGATGTTTATACAGGCCTCTCTTCACAGCATTTTATCTCGTGCCTGTATTTCTACCATTGTTTTGTAATCACGTCTCATGCTGACATATCATTTTTAACGGATTATATATTTCCTCATTCTTGCTAAGTCAGCTCTCGGCCGAAACAATCCCAAACTAATGTGAATTCATTTACTTTGTATCAGAACTTATAATTGCAGAAATAACATTAATTTCCCCTTTTTCTTTTGATTACCATTTGTGATCTTCTGCATTCTTGTTTTTTTTTTAAAACATTGTTCCCAAAATTCGCAAGCATCATTTCAGAGATTTCATCCATCTTGGTTTCACTCATCTCCTCATTATTTAGTCGATAAAGTTCCTTTGTCTGATTCCCTCTTAGGGGTGTCTCTTAAGGCTGAATCAATCAGTCTTTGGGTGAGCTCTCATATACAGGGTATGACACAACAGCCAATGGCCACCAATACCCCGACTACTACTATCAGGGAAGTAAGGATAGAAACCACCACCACCTTCCATTTTCCAAACCAGGATTCAAGCCATCCCGTGAGAGATGTGTCTACTCCTGAATTCTCAGCCAGTTCCTCTGCTAAAGTAGTCAATCCCCATAAGGCCCGAGTAATTGAACCATCAGGCGCAGTATTATTAGGAATAATGGTACAACAGCTTCCTCCTAACATCACACACACACACCGTTTTTCTGCTAAAATCATATCAAGGGCTATTCTGTTCTCCCATGCCATCCTACTTGTCGCATCAAGCTGTTCTGATATCCCTTTAACCGCATCTCTTGTATAATTGATAAATCGCTGTTGATTATAGAAAATGTAATTTATCCAATCTACATTTTTATTAATTGTTACCCACCAAAAGAGAGCTGACTCAAAGCCTGCTGCAATCTGGTTACGAGCCTTGAATTCATCAGGCACTCCCCTAGGGACTCCTACCGAGTCAAGATAAATCCTGTCATCAAAAGAAGTATCTAACAGTCCTCTCTTACCCCTTCCCTTTTTCCCTACGATCTTTTCCTTCTCAAATGCCAAGGTAAATGGAATTGCCAATTGTACAATTACACATATCCCTCTCCAATCCGGAGTAGGGTGGGTCTCAATATTTTGCCTCCACAGTACCACCACAGATCCGCTCGGGGAACCTTTAGTGCTGAGTAGTTCCCTCCCTTCTCCG
Source organism: Chiloscyllium plagiosum (assembly GCF_037043375.1). Lineage (NCBI taxonomy): Eukaryota > Metazoa > Chordata > Chondrichthyes > Orectolobiformes > Hemiscylliidae > Chiloscyllium > Chiloscyllium plagiosum. Next base: position 8,206,383 of record NW_028270151.1, on the reverse strand, counting down.
TTTCGGTAACATTCTTAATCTCTGTACATAATTTCAGCTCCCCCAAATCTCTCGACCGACTTGTACCTCGCCTGTGCACACACGACGTGTGATTTCCAACTGCGGCGGAAAATGTGGGGGGAACTTTTGCATCTTTCTTCTCCAAGGGAGGGAACATTAGAGATAGGGAGGTACAATTCCTATCATTCCATGCAGTCTCATCCTGGTACAGGGCTATCATACATTTCATGCCCTTCCTGTCTCGCTTCCACCCGAGCGGAAAGGGAACCACCTGGGCCACTGGCCTACCGGAGGCACATGCATAGCAATTGCTTTTGTTCAGACTTTTTACAGTATACTTTACCCATTCAACCCAGGCATTTGCATCTCCGTACCCAATTTCTATCTCGGCCTGTTTCAAGTCTTTTACCTCTATAATTTTTACTACTTTAGGATCATTGGGAGGGGTGAAATGTTGTATCTCATTATCCAGTAATTCTACCCTTTTTCCCTGTCCTACGCTAATTCGAAAACAACAGCCCACGAACTCCTTCCCATTTGTTTTCATTTCAATCCCAAATGTTTCATTTAATTGTATCTCATAAGTGCCATGTGGTTTTCCTTATCGTTAAGTATATTGGGTTACACTTTTTATCGAGACAATCGTGAACTGGTCGGAAGGGGGCCCGGTGTACTGTGACAAGACCATTATACCAGGTGCCATCCCCATAGGACTTAAGATGTATCTCAGAGCTGCGGTACTGTCTTTGATTAGCTACATCCCCACAATTTACTAAGCTGCATGCATCAGTGTCTATTACTTGTGGATTATCAGACTCAGGAACCGTTAATAATACATATGAAAATAATATGTGACAAAATCCCAATACTAAGAGGGCTAGCATCATAACTCTAAACATTCCCAGTATTCTAATCATCATGCTGAAGCACAAAAAGGCTTAATATACAATCTTACAGAAATAATCCCGCGCTCGCACCGCCACTGTATAGTCAGTTACTCAAAGTCTCTTTTAGTCTGAGTTTTAGCGGGTCTTGCGTTGACTCGGCTGTCCAGACTTCTTCCTCAACTGGAGGGTCCACAGGCCCTTTGATCTGAGTGTAATGAGTCCAGCCTTTTTCCGCCATCCTTATTGCCTTCCCAGTCCAGCTGAAATTTAGTCTCTGTCCATGATTTTACTAAGATCCAATCTCCTGGCTGGATGGGGTGAACAGTGAATTCAAGGGGCGGAGTCTGTGCCAACAGACCCTGTTTCCTGAGGAAAGACAAAGAGGAGGCACAAGCCCAGTATATACTTCTTTAAAAACAAACCTTTAGTTTCGGGAATTGGTAATTCTCCATTCATTCTCAGATAAGGTAATCCAAATAAGATTTCATAGGGGATAGTCCCAAATCTTTCCTCCGCCAAGGGACAAGCCCAAAAGGCATCCTTTAAATCTATCACACTAAACCATCTGTGGTCATGAGGGATCTTACTTAATAACGTGTAGGGGTTTGGCACCACTGGATGCCTGATCTGTACTATTCGATTCAATATTCTTAAATCCTGCACCAATCGATAAGTTCCATCGGATTTCCGCATTGGTAGAATTGGGGTATTATAAGGAGACATACATGGCTCCAACAGCCCATCTCTAATCAGTCCCTCAATTACTGGCTGCAGTCCTCGTGTACCTTCTATGGAAATGGGATATTGTCGTTCACAGACAACGTCTCCTTCCCATTTTAAATTTATTAAAAGGGGAGGGATCTGTAGTTTTCCACGATTCCCTTCTCTAGCCCATACAATAGGGTCTATCTCTCTCTGCATCCTCTGTTAACATCGCCAGTTGTACAACTAATTTCTTTTCCTGAATTCCAATCTCCAGTCCTAAGAGGATAATTAAGTCTCTCCCCAGTAAGTTACTTCCTATATCAGGGATATACAGTAGTTCCCCTGTAACCCTATCCTTAGGACCTTCTATCATCATAGGTTTAAATACTGGAACAGTAAATCCTTCCCCTTTTACCCCCGAAATAGTAATTGACCATGTCGACATTTCTACCTTCTTTGTTTTAAAATTCAGCGATGACCGTGCCGCCCCCCTATCTACTAGGAAGACTGCCTCCTCCCTACAGGGTCCCACCTTCAGGTTTATCAAGGGTTCCTGGTGGGCCCCCGAGGGCAGGAACCCCTGACACCCCTATTCTTCATCAAAATTCATAAGCGGAATTGCCCTTTCTTCCCTTTGTAGATCAGGACATTCCCGCTTAAAATGCCCTATCTTTCTGCAATAATAGCATCCTGCCTGTGGAGACATCCATCTCTGCCCCTGTCGCCCAAACCCTCTATGAAATGCTCCCCCTTGTCTTATCCCTCTTCCTCTCTGTCCTACATGCTGCCACCCGCTGCTCCGGTTGCTCACTATTGGTTCCATTCTCCTCTTTGAGGAGAAAGTGAGGTCTGCAGATGCTGGAGATCAGAGCTGGAAATGTGTTGCTGGAAAAGCGCAGCAGGTCAGGCAGCATCCATTTTTGTTTTGAACAGTGTTATGACCGTGTCACCATACTATGACAGCATGGTAGTAAGTGTTAACCAATAGAAGGAAGGAAGCAAGGATCATTCATATAGAACACAAAATAGTGAATTATGGGGTGTACAGACAGCTAAGCTGATTCAAAACACAGAGCTTCTTCATGTGCCTGTCTGAACAGGAACTTTTCCATAATACCTGTAACATGCATACTTTCACAGTATGTTTTTATTTTGATATTGATGTTGTGTAATATGAATGGCCAGAATTGCTTTGCACTATTCTTCAAAATAATTGTTTTTTTGGGAGAAATTGATCGTTAAGATTTGCTGTCATAGATAACACAATGACTAATTGTGACAAAATTTAAATATTGTATTGGTCAGAAGAGATGGCAAAAAAATCCTGATGAAAAATGTGTTCTCTTCTGTATTCTCTTGTTTAAATCCTGTTTTTTTTTAATAGTGAATAACCCTGCTGAACACAAAATGACTGAGGTTAATCATCATAATTTCTAAGAATTTCTGAACACCCAGCATTGTGCATACATTGCACAAAAGGGATAGGAGATAAGCCATCTGCCTCCAGCCAATTCTGCACAAAATAAAACATCAAAACCCATTTTGCTAAAATAGGCACTAATGGTTTTCCAGTAACCTTTTCACCTCTCACTAGAAACTCTATTGGGGGAGGCAAAGCTACACTATTAACTTAATGATCTTCCAATTAGACACTAAGATGACCCATCAGAGCCTGAAATGTCTGTTCTTGTAATATGACTGAAATTGCAGCTTGTTAAATGGCTTAAGTATGCAATTTTGCTTTCTAATTTAAGTCAATTGCTGTTGGACTACCAGAGAGCGAGCAGGACTCCAGGCTGAGATGGCAGCCTGTTTTGCACCCTCCACTTCTGTCTCCCAAGTTACTAGCTGGAAAGTAGAGTGCACTGTCTGCAAAAAGGAAAACAATAGGGCGTAGCTCAACAAGGAAACTATTATCGGAAAAAATGAGGATTGCAGATGCTGGAGATCAGCGTTGAAAAGTGTCGCGTTGGAAAGGCACAGCAGGTTAGGTAGCATCCAAGGAGCAGGAGAATTGACGTTTCAGTCCTTGTAATATGACTGAAATTCCTGATGAAGGGCTCATGCCCAAAACATTGATTCTCCTAATCGTCGGATGCTGCCTGACCTGCTGTGCTTTACCAGCACCACACCTTTCAACTATTATTGGACACTGAGCACCAGTAAGTTGTTCTGTGAGTTTTCTCTGAGTGCCTTAGTTTGCTGCAACAGTCCAAAGATGTGTGGTTTAAGTGAATTGGCTGTACTAAATTCTACCATAGTATTCAGGGTTAGGTGGGCTAGCTATGGTAAATGTGCTAGGGTATGGGGCTGGATCTGAGTGAGATGGTATTTGAAGGGTTGGTGCAGACTTGATGGGCTGAATGACCTCTTTCAATACTGTAGGGCTTCTATGATTTTTCTCTCCAGTAGAGCTCACAGTGTTCTCAGTAGTATATCACCCATTCATGTCTGGCAGGAGAATCTGCTTGGAAATTCATTCACATCTATAAATTAACTCGCCTGTGGCGATCTGTTCACACAAACAGGTATTCGGGACATAGTACTGAGTTACAAACTAAATGTTCTTCAACAATGAAGGGTTTGTCCATAATGAAGAACCTGTGAAATATAAAACTACTTCACAACTCCCAATAAAAGTTATTTTTTGGGTGGTCAGGTGAACTTGCAAGTTGCATAGAAACATATTGAGACTGAAAGAAAATTTAAAAATAGAATCACCCACAGAAAACAATTGAAGTGTCAACTTGCCTAGAGGTAATACTTTCACCTCTGAATCCAAAGATTATGGGTTTAATATCCACACCAGGAAGCGGACAAATATTCCAGCAAGATATTGCACTGTTATGGGTACCATGTTTAAACAAACATTTTGCCTATCTGTTCAGGTGAATGTAAAAGTTCCCAAGTTCAATAAACAGGTGAATTTAGTGTGTTCTGGCAAGCATTTATCCCTCAATCAAGCTCACTGTATCAAATTAACTAGTCATTTGTTGCTCATTTACTGTTTGCAGGACCTTGTGTGCAAATTTCAGTTGTGTTCACCTAGAAAATAGCAAAAGGCTACACTTTGGAAGTGTCCATTTGCTGTAAAGAGCTTTGGAGCTTAGATTAGATTTCCTACAGTGTGGAAATAGGCCCTTCAGCCCAACAAGTCCACATCGACGCTCTGAAGAGTAACCCACCCAGACCCATTTCCCTCTGACTAGTGCACCTAACACTTTAGGCAATTTTAGCATGGCCAATTCACCTGACCTGCACATCTTTGGACTGTGGGACGAAACCGGAGCACCCGGAGGAAACCTACGCAGACACAGGGAGAATGTGCAAACTCAGACAGTTGCCCAAGGCTGGATTCAAAACCGTGTCCCAGGTGCTGTGAGGCAGCAGTGCTAACCACTGATCTGCCATGCCGCCCAATTTGATATTGCGTAGAGATTCAGGGAGGTGTGAGCGGTGCAAAGGGTTTACACTCAGACAAGGTAAAGGGGCTTTGCCACCTCCCCAGCAAAAATTGATGAGTTTCTCTAAGCCTTAGAAAGGCTTTACATAAATAACAGTTCGTTGACTTTTCTTTCTCAACAAATGATCACGTGAGGTAGTTTTCAACTTTCTGGGGAAGTGAATCTACAGGTGTAAGGACAACTGAGGCTTTGTGTAAGGAAGAAAAGTGCAGTTTTGACAAGCTGGTCTCTAAATTAAGGGAATGTCTGAAAGACAAAAATACCCTGACAACCTTCATTAAGAAATGAAACATAATGCATAATCCAACGCAAAATTACTTTTAGCAACAATTAACTGCTTGCTGCGCAGATGGATTGTATGAAGAAATTCTATGAAATGCATCTCTAATCATCATCATTGATGTTCCCTCAGAGATGAGGATGAATGTCTTTCACTCTCAGGGTGAGTCCATAGATACTGAATTGCAGAAGGGTTAGTATGCAGGTACAGCAAGTAATCAGGAAAGCTAGTAGAACGTTATGTTTTATTGCAAGCAGCACTGAATAAGGAATATCGAGGTTATGCTTCAGTTATACGGGGCATTGGTGAAACTGCATCTGAGATACTGTGCCATCATCGGCAGCCCCTCACAGACGAGGATGACTCTCTTCCACTCTCAAAGTGAGTCCATAGGTGGCTGTACAGGTCAATGTGGCTACCACAGGCTCTGTTACGCTTGGGGCATAAGATGGACACAAGAAGGGGTGAATGGGGCCATTGGTGTAGAACTGTGTTCTTTATGCTGTTTTTGCCTGGCGTCTGTTTTTTCCCGGCAGCAAGTCTCAAGGTGCTCACACCTTGGATGCTCCTTGGAAGGTCTTGGACCAGTGAGTCCCAGGTGTATGAGAGTGCCAGTGAGACCTTGAGGGGATCAGTGAAGTGCTTGTCTGATAAACCCTGACTGGCTAAAAGTCCAGAAATTCAAGAAAATACTGAGTGTCTATATTTAAATCTCATCACCAGCTTCAAGTTGCCATTTTGTTGGGCCACTGATATAATAGATAAGGTACTAGTTTCTGTTGCTAAGGATTCTGGTTCAATGGTGTGCTTGTTTTTTCTTTATTGGACAAATCTTTGATCCTCAAGAGTTGAAGAATATAGGGTGCAGATGGGAAAGTGGAAGTAAAGCTTTGCTCAAATCAAGCACAATCTTATTGAATGGCAAAGCAGAGCTGAGAGACCAAATGGCCTAATCATGTTCCTATTTCTTATGTTCTTTCTTATGTTTGCTTTTACACTTTGAATACTAGTGAAAGTGATGATTCCTCAGAACCACGTCAGTGGCACCATGAGTGCTGGAGTGGAGGAGGAAGAGTGGTATGGGATTTTTTTAGTTAGAGGAAAAGCCAGATGTTTCTGGTATCAAGGTCAGGTATCAAGATCAAGGATGTGACCGAACAGCTGCATGATATGCTCCTTCTGGGGAACTGGAAGAGCCAGAAATGAACCTGTCCACAGAGACAGCCATATGCACACATGCTAGGACGTCGCAGTACTGACAACCATTAGACTCTTCAATGTTTGATTCAATTTACTGACAGTTTCTAACAAACCTTTCTGCTGTTCCTAAGACTGTCCAAGGATTTCCATAAAGTTATTAATGGCTGACACCACAAGTTCATCTGCTGCCCAGGTGCCTGTCCTCTGTCAGTCCTCCGAGTGCCAGCAGCCTGGAACGTTTCTTCCTGACCAGTTACAGAGACACGATGACGTGCTCACAAGGTTGTATCTGAGCCTAATCTAGACAGAGCACTCATTAAATTCTCCATTATGTCCAGGGCTGTGCAGGCTAGGTGGGAAATACAGGGGTAGGGGAGTGGATCTGGGTGGGATGCGCTTCAGAGGGTTGGTGTGGACTCAATGGGCCAAATGGCCTGCTTCTACACTGTCGGGATTCTATGAAGGTAAACATTTTTCTATCCATTTGCATCTCAGTCAATCCCTCCTGTTTCATTGCAAGAGAAAATGTCTCATTAACGGGCAAAGAGGCCCAACACAGGCAGCAATGTGGCCAGAATTCTTTGTGTTGTGCTGCTCTCCCATTCTCACTACAGTGAACTATTTCTTAAGATGCTCAAGCTTCTTTCCTGATTGGACAAATAAAGGCTGCTCTATTCTTATAGAGGAACCAGCAGTGCCCACATATCTGCCACCCCAAAGGAACCAGCCTGTCAGCTTCTCCACTACCTCTGACGAAGAAGCCAGAGATTCCACAGAGGATGTAGCATCAAGCCTTTGTCCTGCACCCTTCACCAGTTTAGAGACTTTCACCTCGGTGAGTGCTCTGTCTAGATTAGGCTCAGATACAACCTTGTGAGCACGTCATCGTGTCTCTGTAACTGGTCAGGAAGAAACGTTCCAGGCTGCTGGCACTCGGAGGACTGACAGAGGACAGGCACCTGGGCAGCAGATGAACTTGTGGTGTCAGCCATTAATAACTTTATGGAAATCCTTGGACAGTCTTAGGAACAGCAGAAAGGTTTGTTAGAAACTGTCAGTAAATTGAATCAAACATTGAAGAGTCTAATGGTTGTCAGTACTGCGACGTCCTAGCATGTGTGCATATGGCTGTCTCTGTGGACAGGTTCATTTCTGCTGTCTATCAACGTAGTCCCTGTTGCTAAGCATCAGCAGCAGCAAGAGTGGTCAAAGGTCCTAGACCTCACTCTAGATATCCGTTCTTCTCAAGGAGGCTACCCAGACAAAGGAAGAATCACATACAGTTCCTGCCGCCCCCACACCCCAGAAGTTTCATCGCAGGACACTTCAGAGGTGCCAAGTCCCTCCAACTCCAGTCACCTGCAATCCCAGATCCAAAGGAAGTTGCAGCCAAGGAGGATTAGACTGCAGCTGGATAGAGTGCTCTCAGTACGTCTGGGCCCTTTCTCCAAATGCTCCCTGTGTTAAAATTTCCAGGTGAATAAGGGCTATTACAGAACAGGCTTTTTCCACCATAGCTTCAGACACCTGGAAGTAATGGGAAGACAAATAAAATGCACTGATGGCACAGAAGTAACATGGGTGACAAGTCATTTTAAAAACACTTTCACATATGAAAATAAATGTCTGATCGACTGTCATTTTAATTGTAGGACCTGGTTACTTAGCCAGTGTGTCACAGTTAAGCAGCCTCTTCTTTATCCCACGGACGATAGAAGTTATATTTCTCATCATTAAGAAATGTCCTCATAGCAGCAGATTTTATGGATTCTTCAATTCTTACATTTTGAGTGCGTCTAAGGCTCAGTACTTTAATGAGGAGATCACTGAGGGCAAAGGAAACATTACCACGTATTCGAGATTTGACTACACTCATGTTCAATATTTATGGCCACCTTGCGCGTGATTAACACAATCTCATTCAAGGGTGAATGATGACCACTTTTCAACTTCTGTGTCATTAAACCCTAGTGTCATGACACAAGTAGGTACACCCCTTCCTCAGAACAAAATAAAAGTTACTTATTCACCACTGTAAATGAATTGGCAGCCATTTTTCTTCCCTATTGTGCAGTTGGGGTTTGCTCTCTCTCACTCCTCCCTCTCTTTGTACAGTTTTGTGTTGCTGTCCCTACCAACTCTATTATGTGTCAGGCTCCCCACATGCTTATTTAGCCCTTTCATTTGACACGCAATATCCCCATTTTTCCTACTGTCAGGGGTATGGCCACTTAAAGAACCTATTCACCCTGCAATACCCCAATCACTCAAGTTGTGCCAGATCTTGTCCTCATATGTGGAATTGCCTCCACCCCTTTAATGTTATCATCCCTTCAACATTGCAGCATCATACATCCTGTCCAGAAACTTGGGTTTCCCACTTTCCACTGTACTACATGGACTGGCCAATGATAATCCTACTTAATGTTTACCAGTCAAATCCCCAGGATTAACCTTGGCTCACCCCTGCATTGACTTGTGAGGACTGTCCTGACCAAGGACAGTGCAATTCCACAACTGATTGTCTCCACCACTCGCTGACTTACTTACCTGTGATTCCCAGATTGCTTGCACTTAACCTACAGGACTGCTCTTTGTGTAATCCCTGGATTTCAGAGACATACATTCCCAACGCTGGCTGCACTAAGTGCCTGATCAACTGTGGCCAGTCCCCTGGATAGAAATTGAATGATGCAGTTGATTGAGTGTGTGGTGCCCCTGACTGACAGTAGTCCCCTCCACTCCAGTAAGGATTGGTCTCCTTTGATTTTCAGAGTGTCTGAAGCACATGAAATATATTTACTGCTTAAACTGTTGGCATTTGCCAGAGGTATGATATTGACATAGCACTGTGCCATACAATGATGTATCCACCCCCTTACTGTTTAATGCTGGCAAACATGACAGGCTGCCTGCATTTTTGTCTACACTAAAAAGCAAGTCAAGCTAGAGATGTTAGGGACTTGTAAGTTCTCATTGAGGTGCAATGCAATGAAAGCCAGAATATAAGCATCCAAGTAAGCACAAAGTGAGTACAAGAAAGCAAGTTAAGAACCATAAAATGCATTCTGCTAAAGTATATGAGATAGGTGTGTAATCCAGCATGCAGAGCAATCTCTCAGGAGCATTAAATGTAAGGTATCCATGAGTTCTGCAATGCTGTGGTGATGTGTTGAGGTAATTTATGATTTAGTCCAAGATTTTTCATGAATGACATGAGTGTTTTGCTGATACCAATTTCTGTGGACGAAGGTTGAAGGCAGTCACTATCTATGAAGGATGCATTGAGATGTTAGTGAATGGACCTTAAGATGGAGACCAGCAGAAGTAACCAAGGAGCAGCAGCCAGATAACTGCTCCGACTTTCAGTTGGGTATTGACCAAATTAACTACTAATGAGATGCAAATGCACATAGCAGCAGGATTCAGAATTCACCATTTAAACTTGATAGTGAAAATTGCATTTCATTTTTTGAACATGGAGAATCACATTTTTTTCTTCTCACCATATTTTTCTATATTTCTTGCCATTGCCTATGCTGTTGAAGAGCTGGGAACATTCCACCCCTTGAGGGCAGAGATAGATTTCTGCAAAAGTATGTTCAGGAGCCGACTGAGGAATCAGGCAATTTTGGGATTGGTGTTGTGTTATGAGAAAGAGCCAAGCAGTTAACCACCTAATGTGTGGAGTTTGCACAATTTTCCACGCGTCTGCGTGGGTCTCCTCTGGGTGCTTCGGTTTTCTCCCACAGTCCAAAAATGTGCAGGTTAGGTGAATTGGCCATGCTAAATTGACCATCGTATTAGGTGAAGGGATAAATGTAAGGGAATGGGCCTGGGTGGGTTGCGCTTCGGCAGGTTGGTGTGGACTTGTTGGGCCAAAGGGCTGTTTCCACACTAAGTAATCTAATCAAAAAGAAAACTGGGTGGCTGAATCCAGGCCACATCACATTCTGAAACCATTTTTGGAGTAGCAACTGTCAAACTCCAGAGAAAGTCATTTGCTGACCCTCTTAACAGTGGGTAGCAAGGACTGAAAAGGGATCATGGAAATCCACTCTCACATTGACACAATTTTTCTCTTAACCGCTGGACAAAAATACTAAGTTAGAGAATCTTACAGCACAAAGGGACCACTCAGTCTGTAACTGGCAGTTCCTGATGTGGGGCTTTTGCGCAATAGGTCAATTCTCCTACTTCTCGGATGCTGCCTGACCCTGCTATGCTTTTCCAGCATCACACTCTCAACTCTGATCCAGCATCTGCAGTTCTCACTTTCTCCTAGTTTGAACAAACAGCCAATTTAGTCCCAGCATTTTCCCCAAAACTCTTCAGATTAGTTCTCTTAAAGTTCATATCCAGTTGTCTTTTAAAGGTCTCAATGGAATCTGAAACCATCGCCTTGTCAGGTAATATAATTCCAGAATTCAATAAGTGAACGAATTTCTATCATTTTCCTGCCAAACATTTCAAGTGTCTGACTTCTGGTTGCTGACCCATTTGTCAGAAGAAATAGTTGCTATCTACTTATGCAAAACTCTCATAGTTTTGAATATCTTCATTCAATTAGCCTTTGCCTTTCAAAGCACAAATGCAGCTTCTCCAGCCTCTCCATTTCAACTAAATACCCTCCTTCTTGGTATTTTCATCATCCTCTTTTAAATGCTGGCTGTTGTTGACCCTGTTAAAATGTGGTGCCCAGAGGTGCACGCAGTATTCCAGCCGACTTTACCAGAGATTTCTAAAGATTTAGGGAGACTTCCTTGTTCTTTTATTCAATACATTATTAATAAAGCTAAGTATCCTATGTGGTTTCTTGACTGCCTTTTCAACTTTCCCTGCTACCTTCAGAGGTGAGTGAAATTGCATCCCCAAATCCGTCTGCTGCAGCAGCATCCCAAAATAATATCATTTAAATTATAAATCTGCTGGTTGCAAAAATAAAGCAATAAATCAGAGCTCTGCTTTTTGTAGGAGTGTGTAAGTGCAGTGAATAATTTTATTTGATTCTCAAATAGCTCTCATTCAACATTGTGATAAAGACTAAAATTGAAGTGCCTTATAATTCACATTTTATCTTCACAGGGATTTTGCAGTTGTATTTATTACCAGAATATTCAATAGTGTGAACATGGATGTCAGTACTCAAGAAATACTTGATGAAATCAGGACCTCTCAGGAGCAAGGTGATGATGGGAACTTGTTTTACTTGTATGTGGCGACCCCTGGTGGAGGTCCAAAAGACATCCATAAAAAATTGATTAAGCCTTTTCTGCAGGAGCGTGGATGGCAAAAAGTCAGCTATCCAAACACTGGATTCAGGTACATAAATCAATTGAATTAATCTCTTGTGAATTTTAGACAGAGTTAATGATCCTGCACCACTACATCCTGAATCCTGAAGCTCAAACAGACCATTTTCATAAATGATTTCCAATTAAACCCTAGGGTGGCTGGCACAGTGGCTCAGTGGTTAGCACTTCTGCCTCACAGTGCTAGGGACCTGGGTTCAATTCCAGCCTCAGGCGACTGTCTGTGTGTAGTTTGCATGGTTCTCCCTGTGTCTGTGTGGGTTTCCTCTGGTGCTCCGGTTTTCCTTCCACAATCCAAAGATGTGCAAGCTAGATGAATCAGCTATGCTAAATTGCCCATAGTGTTCAGGGATGTGTAGGCTAGGTGTATTAGTCAGGAGTAAATGTAGAGTAATAGGGTAGGGGAATGGGTCTGGGCAGGTTACTCTTCAGAGGATCGATGTGGGCTTGTTAGGCCAAATGGCATGTTTCCACACTGTAGGATCCTATTCTACTCTATTCTAAGTCTAATTGTATCCCTACATCCTCCGTCGCAAACCCTACTTGTTTCCATCCCTCAGTCCTGCCACTGACAGTAGCTCTTACACTAGTGAAACATCTCACAGGCCTGACCATTTCTAGCTTAGGTACAACTCTTATCTAGTAGAAAGATAAAACAAGACTGGCAAACAAGATGTACTGGTCCAACCAGCTGAAATACGTCAAAATAGAGGACTAGTATTTTAATTTCTAAGGATAGTTTTTTTTTTGCTTCTTTTCCTGCACTAGGCCCTTAAACTGGGATTTTGATACTCACCCTCTCCACTGTTCGCCCACAGGCTCTAAATCTTAATTGCTACCACATTTATTTTGCCAGCCATTTTTTGTGCTCTGAACAGCCTTCATATTATACAGAAGCAACACTTAAATCTTACTCAGTGTTAATTAAATGCCTTTCATTTGCAAGCAGCTTCTTAGGATATGTAATTTCCCACCCTACCTTTTTGGCAAGCTAGGCACAGTAAGGGCTGAGAACTTGCCATGGATAAATAATGACAGGGAACCCCAGGATGCCTCAGAGATGAGCTCTGCTAGAAACTAAGCAAGCTCACTGTATGATTACCTTGAATTGAATCTTGCTTGTGGATAGGTACAGTATAGTGGAATTGCACCACTTATCCACCTCATTTTTATCAGCAGTGATAATGTTTTTAAATATAGTGATATCACTAGAACCAAATTCTAAACAACATGCCAGTTTATTTATCCTTAATTCATGTTGAAATGTCTTTGTCCTTTTTTAATTGCATAGCTTGTTTTGCTTGTGAATAAATGTTGCAATGATAAGTTATGGAAGGTAAATTATGTGCCATGGTCCTCCTCACACATTCTCTATTTTTATTTATTATTCAGTTATGCAGATCTATTGCAATCTGACTGTCGGGTTAGAGATGAGATCATAGATATTGCTATTCAGATCAGCCAGCTTCTTTGTAAATTCCAAATGACAAGATTGTTTTGGATGCCAAAAGAAAGATAATTAGTGCAGTACAGATATTTCTGACATTGAGAAAATATATTCAGTAATTTAAAAAAATCAAAGAATATAAGTTCACCATGGGTTTTTACAGACACTATCAAATACAATATCTGTAGTTCAGTACAAATTAAGCTAGTATTGTTAGTCACAATCACTGTTGCCAGACTGGTTGGCACCAACCATTTTCAGTTACTAGTAAGGTCTTTAATTCTTTTGTTTACAGTTTGGCTGATTTCTTTAGGTATAAAAGCAATGAGCAGTAACATCATTGATAGTTACACTGAAACTGTTTTCTCCTACCTCTATTTTTGTATTTATTTTGTGAGTTGCTGTATTCCAAATGTCCTTTCTTGAGGACACTGAGTGGAATAGAACCTGAGGCCGCCTACAGTCCTATCACACATTGCCATTCCGCATCTTTGATCCAACTCACTGAGGCAAACAAGGTTATTTAAACATTAAGTACATTACAGTCGGTCCTCTACTGCTGCCATCTGGTCAGAGTCTTGCATTAAGTTTGAAAGCCATGTGGTTCAATGACAAATTAGGGTCTTAAATCTAAGCAAAGGAACTGCAAAGGTCTGAGGAGTCCTTTGAGCCTCAGTGGATTGGGAAACAAAGCTGGAGATATGACTGTAAACAGGCAATTTTAATACAGGAAATCCCCAGGTTATGAGCAAGTTCCATTTTCATGACTGTTCATAAGTCAAATTTGTATGTAAGTCGGAACAGTTATGTACAGTTCATATCTAGCATCAATTAGTCATCTGATTGTCTTAGTATATATTTTACCTAAAACATCTTAAATATAATAATACAATAATAATAAATGTAACTACAGTACAATACATTATTTATAATTGAGAGAGAGAGAGAGAGAGAGAGAGAGAGAATGTGTTTGTGTAGAACTTCAATTCAATAAATCTGGAAGTAAACATTAGTCACAGTAATAATACCACAAAATCATTGTTATCGTAAAAACTCATCTGGTTTATTATTGTTATTTAGCAAAGTAAATCTGTCTTCCTTGCCTGGTTTGATCTACATGTCAGTACAGGCCCACAGTACTGTTATGGACTTTTAAATGATCAAGCAACTCAGTTGTATCAATCTACTACAACAGCTAAAAGATGTGAAAAGTCCCTTCCTAACAAGACTGCTGTGATTCAAGAAAGCAGCTCATCATACTGGCAATAATGCTGGCCCAGGCAACAACGCCCACATACAGTGGCACAAGTACATTTTTGTAAAAATCTTAACAATAGAAACTCAAGCTGAGTTTTTTTTTCTCTTGCTTGCCACAGGCACAGAAAGCAGTGTAGCATTCTGATGCTGTATTGTGACTACTCTCTCAGATGCCCACCTCTCTCCTTTGCTCCTCCCCACTCCATCTGCAACTTTACAATGTGCCATATTACAGAACTCCAATAGATGAAAATCAAATGCGAAGACTGAACAATTTTATGATGCTTTTGGACTTACATCAACATGAAAAATAGGATCTGGAGTAGGCCACTCAGCCCTTCACACTTGCAGAGCATTCAAATGACCATGGTTGACCTTCCATTTCAGCAGCATATTCCCATACTATCCCCATATCCCTTCATGTTTTTAAGCTGTCGACAACTATCCGTCTCAGTCTAAAATATACTCAATGACTGAGCCTCCACAAGCTTTGAGCAGAGAATTTCAAAGATTCACCATCATCTGATTAAAGAAATTCTACCTTCTCTCAATCCTAAATGACATGCCTTTCATTATTATTATTAAAATTGCCTGTGTACAGTCATATATTCAGCTTTGTTTCCCAATCGACTGAAGCTCAGACCTTTGCAGTTCCATTGCTTAGATTTAAGACCCTAGTTTGTCATTGAACCACATGACTTTGAAACATAATGTAAGATTCTGTCATATTTCTCTGATAAGGCTTCTTTACAGCAAGATTATTAATTAACCCCTCAACATTCCACAATACCAAATATAAAATTGCCCATTTTCTTAATTGGTTCCTCAACATGCTGTTTCAGAAAATCATCTGACATAAGTGCCAAGAATTCAACCTTCACATCAGTATTAATGAGGTATACTGTAGTGATTATAACAAGGTCAGCCAGGTGGATCTCATGGAATATGAGTTCCCTAATTGGGGCTGTTTCCTGGTCCAATCATGGAGTGCTGGCTGACAGATATAAACAGGAATCTAGCAGGGCAGCGATAGACATCCGGTACGTGGCCACCGTCATCCGACGCCTTAAAACGGCGGTGCTCGGACCCGACGTAATGCACCAGTTGGAGGACGCTCAGGTGTGCGGTGGGATCACGTCCGCGCTCACCCCAGCCCGGGCGGAATTTCACATTGGCCCCAAGGTCCCGTACGTCTCGTGGGAGCCTGTGCCCCACAACCTGAGCCGCGTCCGGAATTTTAATTTTGTCCCTTTCAAGGATGTAAAAAGGCGGGCCCTGTATAGACTGCTGCTACACACCATCCACGTCTTCTCCCTCATCCACCGTCCGGACACGCCTTGGCATGCCCATTTGCCACCGGGCGGTGGGGATCCCCAGTGGAGGGCTCTCTACGCGGGAGTCCTCCCCCTTTCTCTCGGGGATCTGGGGTGGAGGGTGCTGCACGCAGCAGTCCCCTGCAACCGCAGATTGCGGTGGTTCACGGACTCCCAGCCCAACTGCTTGTTCTGTGGCGCTGTGGAGTCTGTGGATCACGTGTATATTGGGTGTGGGCATTTGCACTCCCTTTTTGATTTTCTTAAAAACCTCCTCCTCTGCTTTTGGTTGCACTTCAGTCCCACGCTCCTGATCTTCGGGCACCCAATACGGAGGAGGGAGGGCAGGTCTGAAGACCTCCTCGTGGGTCTGTTCCTGGGCCTGGCCAAACTGGCCATCAACAGGTCCAGGCAGCGGGCCATGGAGGGGGTCGTTAGGGCCGACTGCCTGCCCCTCTTCCGCGGTTACGTTAGGGCCCGGGTGTCCTTGGAGAAGGAGCACGCGGTATCCACCGACACCCTGGAGTTGATCAGGGAGAGGTGGGCGCCGCAGGGAGTAGAGTGCATTATTTCCCCCTCCAACTCTATTTTGATTTAGTCCCTACCCTCCCCTTCACTGTTTTGGTCACACAGCATCGCCCTTTGATGTGAAGGGCAGTGCTTGTCACTGGCCACTCGGGTGTTTTCCAATTTTCCTGGTGGTGGAAATTGAATAAAGATTTGTACACCTTATGTCTCTCACTGTGTCTCACACCTACACACACACACACCATGGGTGCTCTGGGGAAAAAATAAGCACTAGCGCAGTTAGGCGGTAGTGTGGGGGTAAAAAAAAAACCAGGAGTTGTGAAAAAAAAATAAACAGGGACTTACCCTTTGATGTGAAGGGCACAAAAAAAAATATACAGGAATCTCAGAGGTTTTGTTCACTCTGAGAGCTGACTCTGACAAAGCCAGACCAGTGTCAGGTGCTATGCACATGTAAGTAAAGGGTGACTTGTGATGGGATACTGACTTCTGTGAAGTTATTTCAGTGGCAATGAGAGAAAATAAAAATTAAGAAATTCGCTCACAAAAGTCATCTTTGAGTTTGCAATGAGCATTTCTGGCATTTGCTGTTACTTGGAAAGCTTGACTCATTCATCCTGCCGTCAAAGACAGTGCCCAGCATATGGAAAAAATGCATATTTTTTTCCAGGCAAATGACCAGCAATGAGTAATTCTCCTGACAATTTGTGGACCTACAGCTTTTTCGGTTATTTGAAGCCTAACATTTCCTGAGGCACCAGATAGTAAACCTTTCAAAAGTTCTCAGATTTAGTTAAGGAATATTACAACCCCAAACCTCCTCTAATTCTGAGACATTATCAGTATTACTCGGCAATTTGAGAACCAGGGGAATCATTGTCAGAATTTTTGATGAGGTTAAGAGAACTAACAGAGGCATGTGACTTTGGTTTAATCCTTAATTTTTTTTTATTATTCATTCACAAGATGAGGCCGTCGCTGACGAGGTTAGCATTTATTATCCATCCCTTATTGCCCAGAGGGAAGTTAATTGTCAACCACATTGGTCTGGAGTCACATGTAGTCTAGACCAGGTAAGAATAGCAGTTTCCATCCGTAAAGGACATTAGTGAGTCAGATGGGTTTTGCTGACAATTGACAATAGTTTTATGGTCATCATTAGACTCCTAATACCTGATTTTTATTGAATTCAAATTCCATGATCTCCTGTGGTGGGACTTGAACCTGGGTTCCGTTACCTGGGTCTCTGGAGTAATAGTCCAGCCATAATTCCATTAGGCTATTGCCTCCCCTTAGTAAGAAGCTGAGAAACCATTTGGTATGTGGGATTAATGATGTAACCATGCATAAGTGCCTACTAGCTGAAGCCCAACTGGCCTTCAAACAGGCACTACAACTAGTTTTGTCATTAGGAAATGAAGCAAGTGGAGCGTATGAGTTACAGGGATGCACATGGAACTGGACCCCCTCACAAGGGCAACTGAGCGTAGGGATACCACTTGAGGCAAGGCAATTGCATAGGCTCACTCAGGACATGCTCTGAACAGAGAGTAACTCTTGGTCAGCCCATAGCAAAACCCCAAATCAAAGCCAAGCCTCGACCAAACAGCTAAAAGTTTCTTCAGTATCTGGGCCAGAAAGCCATTATGAGTGCTGCCATTATAAGTGCTGTCTCGAGTCCACGTGGACTCGAGACAGCAAAAGAATCCCACTAGGCCTGAATTGACGAAGAAAGCTCATAGGCCAATGTCCAGGAGAGTCCACACCCTGGAAAGCCCACCTATATCTGGCTTGGAACAGTTAAGTTGCTTAGCAACAGCCAAATTAGAGCCAGTCATTATAAACATCTCGTAAATGGTCACCCAGTTCTAATGGAAGTTGTTATGGGCATGGATGTATCATTGATTGCAGAACCAGTCTTGAACAAATTTGCTCTAGACTCAAATTCTTAAGTTTGGGTAAGACCTCAGCAAGAGTCATAGAGATGTACAGCACGGAAACAGATCCTTTGGTCTAACTTATCAAAGCTGACCAGATATCCCAACCTAATCTAGTCCCATTTGCCAACACTTGGCCCATATCCCTTTAAACCTTTCCAATTCATTACCAAACCAAATGCTTTTTAAATGCTGCAATTGTACCAGCCTTCACCACTTCCTCTGGCAGCTCATTCCATAAACGCACCACCCTGTGCGTGAAAACGTTGCTTCTTAGGTCTCTTTTATATCTTTCCCCTCTCACCCTAAACCTTTGTCCTCGAGTTCTGGATTCACCCACTTTGTCTATTTATCCTATCCATGCCCATCATTTTATAAACCTCTATGAGGTCACCCCTTAGCCTTCAACGCTCCAGGGAAAACAGCCCCAGCCTATTCAGCCTCTCCCTACGACTCAAATCCTCCAACCCTGGCAACATTCTTGTGAATTAACTGAGAATCTACATTAGAGAACCTTTACAGATTCAGGGTACGATTTTGGTTTTAGCCTCATATGAGAAACAGCTGGTTTAGTCATCACTGATTGTAGTAAAAGGCTCAAGCCTAAGCCTGATGGGGTGAAATTGGTGAAAAAAGAATCCCCTTGATTGCCTCAACATTTTTCGTTTGGAAAATGGCTGCCTGAGTGAAGTCCTAATTAAATATCCAAAAGATTTTCAGGAAGGTCGATGATATCAATGGGACTAAGGCCACCTTGCATATGTTGACCACAATTCTGCAAGGCCTGTCCAGTGCCTTATATGTAAAAGTAGAGGCAGAAATCAGGAGGCTGGAAGTGAAGGAATTATCAAACCAGTCCAGTTTGTGAAATGGGCAGCACCTATTGTACTAATTGTGAAGGCCAATGGGTCAGTTCACCTTTGTGGAAATATAAATAAATGGAAAATTGCTTTTCGCAGCTGAAGAAATAGTCAATCCCTTGCATAGAGGACTTAAACGGAAAGGCAGTAGTCGAGCTGTTCTTCACAAAGCCAGGGCACAATGGAGGCTAGGTTACATATGAACTTTCTATAATAATTCACAAATCCAAGGAAAGATCTAAGCTCCAGTACAGATGTGGGAACCAGGGCATCTTTGACCACCTTCACTTTATCTTCCAATGGGCGTAACCCAATCTTGTCCACTATGCCGTCCAAATGGGCCACTTGGGGTGCCTGGAACACACATATTTTTCTTTTCTAAAACTTATGCCCGACTAGGGAGAAATATCAAAGGACTATGTTCAAGTTCTCTAAGTGTGCCGTGTGGACTTGCAATTGCGTTTAGATGAGGATCCCCAGTCATATGCTACAATTAATACCCATAAGACTTGTACTAATATACAAGACAGCCTGTTGGAGTATCATCAGCCTGTGCCATTTTGCAGTGGACAATGGAAAACATTTTATAAGGTCTTCCTCAGGTTGCCATTTCTCTGGATGAAGAGGGAAGATCAACAAAGAACACTTAAAAAAACTTAAACATAGGTCATATGTAACCTGGCCTCCATCCTGGCACCCTTACATCTGCTATTGAGACTGGTTCAGCCTTGGAAATGGTCTTGTGGCCAAGATGTAGTTTTCAGGGAAGTGAAGCAGTTATCATTGTCTAAGGTGTTAGCACACTATGGTCCCAAGCGACACCTGGTGCTGACATGTAATTCCTCCCCGAATGGTATTGCGGTTGTGTTGGCTCACAGATGGCCCAATGGAGAGGAGCATCCAATAGTATATGCTTCCCAAACTTTGGCTGAAGCAGAGTGCAAATACACCTAGATAGAGAAAGAAGGTTTGCCGGTCATCTTTGGTGTTGTACTAATATCTTTATGAATGTAAATTTGTAACAATAACAGACCACAAACCCCTGCTAGGGCTACTCAAAGAGGACAAGGCCACTCCACCCTCCGTCCCATAGCTTCAGGTTAAATTCAGCAGTGGGCTCTCATTCTAAGTGCTTACAATTACAAGTTGGAACACCATTCAGGAGGCCAAGTGGCTAATGCAGATTCCTTGAGCTGCCTCCCACTGGCAGGTTCACCACCAGTGATTGTTGCCACAGGAAGAGTCCGTTCTGGTTTTAAACTTTCTGGATACCCTTCCAATCACCACTGGAAATTTCCGACTATGGATACAGAAGATCCACTCCTGTAAAGTATATACTTACAAAGTATACATTGCAGCTAGGAGATGTAAACATATACTGACGTGATTGGATAATATAGTCAAGTGTACTAGAATGCAAACAATGCAAACACGATCATATACAGACGGGGATGAATAAATTGTAGGATTTTGAGAATTATTATTTACAGCAATAGTTGATTGGAAGTTTTTTATTTGTAAATATCTTGTTCTTCGTATAAAGATTTGAGCTATGCCATTTTCATGATGTGTCCATCTCCCATGCATGCAAGAATAAGCATTCAATAAAGTAAACTGAGTTTTGTCTGGTTTAAGAGGAACTGAAGGACTAAATTCACCCTTTCACCCTGCTTGCCTGACTTGTCATCACATCTCTCTGTCCCTGATCACTGACCAAATCAGACAACTGTAACCAAACAGCTGTGACTGCCTTCTGGAAAAAAATGTTCAAGTAACTCCGTTTCCACTTGCCTGACGCATCATAATGTCTGCAGTTCCACCTTCACTGACATTGGATTGTCGTAGAAAAATCAAATCAAGAGAGAAACCTAGGCAAGTTTTATTTTAATTGAGTCATAGAGTCCTACAGCACGGAGACAGGCCCTTTCACCCAAACAGGTCCATAATGACCAAAATGTCCACTTATGCTAACACCATTTGTCTGCACTTAGACCATATCCTTCTAAACATTTCTTTTCCATGTATTTGTCCAAATGCCAGTTAAATGTTGTTAATGTACCCGCCTTAACAACTTTGTCATGCAGCTCATTCTATATGCATACCGCCTTCTGTGTAAAAAAAGTTGCCCCTCAGGTTCCCTTTACATTGTTTCCCCATTAACCTTAAATGAGATGCCCTCTAGTCCACGATTCCCCAACTCTGGGAAAAGAGTGAGTGCATTCACCCTATCCATGCCTCTCATGATCTTATACACTTCTGTAAGATACATCCTCAGTCTCTTATGTTGTAAAAAAAAAAGTCCTAGCTTGTCCAACCTTTCCCTATAACCCAGACTGTTAAGTCCTGGCAACATCCTTGTAAATTTCTTCTGCACTCTTTCCAGTTTAATAACATTCCTCCTTTAGCAAAGTGACCAAAACTGGATACAATACTCCCAAGTGCAGCCTCACCAACAGCCTGTACAATTGCAACATAATTTCCCAACTTCAATACTCAATGCCCTGACTGATGAAGGAAAGTGTGCCAAAAGCCTTCTTCACTGCCCTGCCTACCTGTGACTCCACTTTTAGATAGTCGTGGACCTGAACTCCAGGGTCCCTTTGTTCCACTACACTCCCTAAGGCCCTACCATTCACCATGAGACTCCTACCTTGATTTGACTTTCCAAAATACAAGACTCACACTTATCTATATTAAACTCCATTTGCATTTCTCAGCCCACTTCCCCAGCTCATCAAGGTCCTGCTGCAATTTCTGATAACCTTCCTCATTGTCCACGATACTGCCTATTTTAGTGTCATCTGCAAACTGACTAATCAATGCCTCATACGTTCTCATCCAAATCATTGATATAGATAACAAACAGCAATGGGCTCAACACCAACCTTGGGGTCTTCATTGATCACAGGCTTCCAGTCAAACAAGCAACCTTCTATTATTACCCTCTGCTTCCTATGATCAAGCCAATTGTGTATCCAATTTGCTAGCTGCTCCTGGATTCCATGCAGTCTTACCTTTTAGAGCAGCCTACTATGTGGAACCTTATCAAAGGCCTTACTGAAATCCATATAGACTACGTCTGCCACCCTGTGCTCGTCAACCTTCCTGGTCACTTCAGCAAAGAACTCTTAACAAATTAAAATTAAAATATTTTTAATTTAGTTGGGAATTCTATGGTTTCATAGACTGGCTATCTTTTCAGTGCACGTGTTCCCAATTTAAGAGATAGCACCCTAATTGTGTGGAGGAAAAATGAAAATAATGGTTACTAGCAAATAATGATAGTGACGGTGGCAATTCTTGTACCTGTTCCCCAAAAACAAAGCAAGGTGTCTTTTTGAATAGTAGAGCACAAGTTAACAGGAATATTTGATTGAAGCATAATTATTTTTCCAATCTGCAGGGCATTATACTTTTGCCACAAAAAGTCAGACGGATTGGAGAAAGCAGAAGCTGTGAGAGACCGAGCAGAGCTGAAAAACAAACTGGATGAATATAAAGAACTGAATAAGGTTGACTTCAAAGTTCACATGGTGCTATCCATACCAGTAAATTACAATGAAGATTTTGTCGAATTGACCTCACAACCTGGATCTATTGAATGGTGAAAGTAAATTTGATGCAACAATGGGTTCACAGACAATTCAGATTTGTCTGTCTGCAATGGATGTATGTGGCTCAAGTAAATATAGAACTTAGTAGCATGTTCTCACTTTACACAATGATTGTGAATAATCCAGGCATGATTTATTTGGATTAAATTCTGTCAACAAAGTTAAAATTGAAAGCAAACTGTGCACTTTTAAAATTGTTCTTATTCTTTTTGTGTATACCTTGTGCTCTGTCAGCCAAACAAGAGTCTGGATTGTAGACAAGCCCTTAGCCATAATCAGTGCTGCTCCAAATGAATTACAGGTGACATGCTGTGCAGTAATCTAGTCATTTTTGTAATAGCTATTATGTAGTAGGACTATAGATGTGAATGTTATACATTGAGAACATAGAAAACATAAAAGCATCCATAACTTTCAGATGATGACCTGAGGTCGTAAATTGAAGTCAATATTCAACATGAAAAAAAGGCATAAATGCAGTGAAACTAACTTGTTTTTACTTATATAAAATAAAGCAACTATGCAACTAGTTATTCCTGTTAGTTATTCAGTTTCATGCTTTAGGTTTCATAGATATCTCAAATGTAACTTGTATCCAGGTGCAATGCATTTGGCGATATAGTTTTTATTTGGTTGAATAGAGGAAAATGAATGTACCTAAATGATGTAAAGCCTGCCAGCTTTGTGCGTGCTTAGAAGTAGTAAAATTTATATGCCCAGATTATTTTGATATCCATCTCGTTAGTTCTGTGAGTTTGAAAAGATTTAAGTAGTTTTTCACTTTATACCTGACATAAACTTGAGCTTATCCAAAACTCTGGGATCCTAATTCACATCCAATCCAATTTCCCTCATCCCTGTGCTCACTAATCTGTGTTGGCTCCTACACCTCAGCAGGTGTAATTAAAATTATTTAGAAGTCTCAACCTTGTTTCTCATCTCTCCATCTGCTTGACCTCTATTATTGAAATTTTCTCCTATTCTTCGAAATCTGAGTTTCTTAGACTCATGCATTTTTCACATCCCTGATCTTAATCACTTCACTGTGGCAGTTGTACCTAAGCCTTAAACCTCTGGAATTTTTTTCCAAAACATCTTTCCTTTAATATGCTCCTTAAACTACCATTTTAACTATCCCAACATTTTTTTCATGTTGTATTAGAACAAATTTTGTTTCATAATCACCTGTGAAGCACCTTGTGACATTTTACTATGTTAAAGAAACAATATAAATGCAATTTCAATGTATACATAAAATACATGTACATTTAGAATGAAATTCTAATAAAGCCACTTCTAAATAGTTAATATCACTGCAGGTATCTGTGTATTGATTTTTTTACAATGATGTTATGACAACCGTAACAAAAATCTTCATTGCTTTAAACTTAGGCTGGAGAGAGAAAACCTACAGCACACGTAAAACCAAAATTAAAACAGAAATCGCTGGGAAAACTCAATACATCTGGCCACATCTGTGGAGCGAAAGCACAGTTAATGTTTCAGGTCCTGTAACCCTTCTTCAGAACAGACCAAAATTAGTTTGAGTAACAAGGCTTCATAGCTTCACATCACATAGGAGCACAGAAGCCTAGCATTTAAAAAAAATAAAAGAACCGAGGATGCTAGAAATCAGAATCAAAAACAATTGCTGGAAAAGCTCAGCAGGTCTGGCAGCATCTGTAGAGAGAAATCAGAGTTAACGTTTCGGATCCAGTGACCCTTCTTCAGCCTTGTATGAAAGTTTTGAAGATTGTTACAACTATACTACTATTATCCAACACTTGATAACATTATTACTGCTTCTGTTAAAGGGTTTTATTTTGAAAATTCTTTTCAAGTTATTTATAATAATTGAGCTATAATTGACTGTCATTTTCATCTGTAAACACTTGCTTGAGAGAAATTTGTATTTGAGGTTGAGACAGAATGGTGAAGTACAGCTACAGCAGCATTGTTCCTGATTTCATAATTAAGTTTTGAACTAAGCTATTGTACTGTTGGCCCAGAAGTGATTTTCTAAATAGTTTTATGAAGGTTCATAATATTTTGTTATTATTAGAACTTGAATTCTAAAGTGGATTAAAAATTGACCTTAGTTTCCAAGGTCTGTAAAGAGCTAACGTTTTTTTCAAGGTCAGAAAATCATTTGACTTTTGACTTCAAAAAACAGCATTTATAAGAAATCCAGTAAATCACAGCAAAAGCATCAACATCTCATCTTTAGACTCGGAACTTTACAATTTTCTGAGCTTAATATTGAGTTCAACACCTTCACATTGAGAATCCACTCCTTCCCTTTCTTCAACTTTGCTGATTACTATTTCTGTCACCATGTCCTCTCACCCTTCCCCTCACTCCAGTGGGACTGACTGCTCTTTTCAGTCTGGCGGTTAGACACACCAGTGTTCTTCCATTCTCACATTCCAATTATTTAATCTGAACTATCAACATCCTTTCCTCCCCAGCACACCAACTGTCCCCATCCCCCCAATGATTGCATAAATGCTGGCCCCTCCATACTTTATGTCAGCTCTGATGAAGAGTCATCTAGACTCGAAACGTTAGCTTGTTCTCTCTCCATGGATGCTGCCTGACCTGCTGTGATCTTCAGCATTTCTTGTTTTATAACAAGTCATGTGACTTTAGCTAAATGACCAGCAAGATGCCTGCAGAGATAATTGTTTGCTGACTTGAAATTCACAACCAACAGAGATAGAGAGTAGGAATAAGAAGCAGGTTTATGCAGGGATAAGAGACCCATAACAGGCTGAAGGAAAGTTTGGGGGTGAGATCCCCAGAGGTTGGTATATGAACAGACAATTTAATCCTTTGACCCTACTCCACCACGCACTGAGATCATGGCTGATGTGCGGCCAAACTCTATATACCTGCCTTTGGCCACATCCCTTAACAAAACTTTATCTGCCTCAGATTTAAAATTGAAAGCTCATTGAGCCTGAACAGAAAATAAAGGACTGTGAACACTTGAAATATGAAACAAAAACAGAAATTGCTGGAGAAATTCAGCAGATCTGGCAGCACCTATGGAGACAAAACAGTTAACAATTCGGGTCTAATGATCCTTCTTCAGAACACTGTTAGAAGATGAACTATTCCAGTAATAACTATAAAACAGGATGTGGAAAGAAGGAATATGGCGCAATTACAATCACAAGGAAAGTGATACTTAGCAAATTGAAGGATGATAAGTCTCCTATTGCAGATGAGCTTTATCCTAGGGTCTCAAAAGAGGTTGTGAGTGAGGTAGTAGTTGCATTGTTAATTTTCAAGAATGCCCCAGATTTCACGTGACTGGAAAGTAGAAAATATGTCTCCTTCAAGATGAGTAGAGGTATAAAACAGGCCAGTTATTCATCTGAGATGAAGTTGTTAAAATCAATTATTGAAGAAATGCTACTTGTACATTTTGAAAAGTACTGGAAGAGTCAGTATGGTTTCATGAATGGAAATCATGTTTTATCAATTATTGGAGCTCTTTGAAGGAGTAATATGTGCTGAGGACAAAAAGATGCCTATGAACTTGGATATCCAGAAGGTAGTTGATAAGGTGTCATATCAAAATCATTGCGGAAAATAAAAGCTCTTGACATTGAGGGTAATACATTAACAGGAATAGAAGATGGGCTAGCTGGCAGAAAACATATAGTATGCATATATTAGCCTTTGTCTGATTGACAGGATGTGATGAGTGGAGGGTCACAGGGATCAATGTTGCATCCCGACTTCTTACAGTTTACATCAGCGATATAGATGAGAGGAACCAAGGCATGGGAGCTAAATTCACAGGTGTCACCAAGGCAAGTACATTGTGAAGAAGAGATAAGGAGGTTTAAGGCAGACATCGACAGGTTGAGTCAGTGGGCAAAAATCTGCAAATATTGGGGCATAATGTGGGAAAATATGAAATTCTTCACTTTGGTAGGGAAAAAAAGCAGAGTATTACTTAAATAGAGGACAGCTACAGAATTCCCAGGTGCAGAGGTATTGTAAGTCATAGTTTGGGAAAAGTTAATATGCAGGTGCAGTATGTAATCAAGAAGGCTAATAATATTTTTGTTGCAAGAGGAATTGAACATAAAATCAGGGCTGTTATACTTCAGTTATACTGGACATTGCTGTGACCACAACCCAAATATTGCATCCACTTTTGGTCTCCCTGTTTGAGAAAGAATGTAAATATATTGGAGACGGTTCAGATGCAATTTACTAGATTGATGTCTGGAATGAGCAGGCTATCTAATGACAAATAGGACTTATTTCTACTGCAATTTAAAAGTGTGATGGATGACTTGATCCAGGCTTGTGTAAGGTCTAGAATGGTCTTCACAAGGTTTTTTGGGACATGGATATTGCTGACTGGAGTAATTATTGACCATACCTTGCTGTCCCCAAGAACATGGTGGTGAACTGCCTTTTTTAATCATTGCAGTCCATGTGCTAGGTAGGGAGATAATTCCAGGACTTTGACCGAAAGACATTGAAGGAATGGTGATATATTTGCAAATCAGGATGGTGAGTTGCCTGGAGGGCGAACTTGAAAGTGATGGTGTTCCTTGCTGCATTTGTGGTCATATATTTGGAAGATGCTGACTATTTGGCCTTGGTAACTTTCTGCAGTGCATCTTGTAGATGACACACACTGCTGCTACTAAGCATCAGTGGTGGAGAAATGCCAGTCAAGCGAGCTGCTTTGTCCTGGATGGTGTCAAGCTTCTTGAGTGTTGTTGGAGCTCCACCTGTCCAGGCAAGTGGGAAGTATTCCATCACACTCCTGACTTGTTCCTTGCAGATGGTGGACAGTCAGGAGGGAGTTGCTAGCTGTAGTATTCCTAACCTTAGACTTGCTCTTGTAGCCACTGTTTATGTAGCAAGTCCAGTTCTGTTTTTGATCAATGGTAATCTTCAGAATGTGATAGTGGGGGATTAATTGATGGTTACACCATTGAATGTCAAGGAATGGTGTTTAGTTTCTCTCTAGAGATGGTCGTTGCTTGTCATTTGGCTGATGCAAAGTTGTTTTTCACTTGTCAGTCCAAGCCTGGATATTTGAACCAGGACTGCTTCATATGCGAGGAGTCACGAATGATGCTGGACATTGTGCAATCATTGGCAAACAAGGTGAAAATAGAAATTATGTTTCCCTTTCTGAGTCAATCCAGAACAAGGTGCTGGTTAAAATTAGGGGGCACCTTTCATAACAGGATTGGAAGGGCAGACAAAAGGGATTGGAAGGGCAGATAAGCTTTCAAAAACGAGAGGTCACACTTTCAAGGTGTAACATGAAAAGTTTAAGGGGGATACACACGGCATGTAGTTTAGATTGGATTACTTACAGTGTGGAAACAGGCCCTTCAGCCCAACAAGTCCACACCGACCCACAACCCACACCCCTACATTTACCCCTTCACCTAACACTACGGGCAATTTAGCATGGTCAATTCACCTAGCCTGCACATTTTTGGACTGTTCAAGGAAACCAGAGCACCCGGAGAAAACCCACACAGACATGGGGAGAGTGTGCAAACTCCACACAGTCAGTCGCCTGAGGCAGGAATTGAACCCGGGTCTCTGGCGCTGTGAGGCAGCAATGCTGACCACTGTGCCACCATGCCGTACACTATCTTCGTGCCACCCACAAAGGGTGGTAAGCACTTGGAACGCATTGCCAGCAGAGGTAGTAGAGGCAGGCACGGTATATTCATTTAAGATGCATCTGGATAGATGCATGAGTAGGTGTGGAGCAGAGGGATCCAGAAACTTAGGAATTGGGCGATAGGTTTAGACAGTGGATTTGGATCAGCTCAGGCTTGAATGGCCTGTTCCTGGGCTGTAAATTTTCTTTATTCTTTGTTTTTGTTCTCAGAATGAGGAGATTTTGTTTCTCTCCCAGAGATTTATCTCATGCTTCTGAAGGCAGTGGAGGCAGAGTCTTTGCATATTTCTGAGACAGA
Source organism: Chiloscyllium plagiosum (assembly GCF_037043375.1). Classification (NCBI taxonomy): domain Eukaryota; kingdom Metazoa; phylum Chordata; class Chondrichthyes; order Orectolobiformes; family Hemiscylliidae; genus Chiloscyllium; species Chiloscyllium plagiosum. Next base: position 8,177,604 of record NW_028270151.1, on the reverse strand, counting down.
GGTCGATAAATCTTTTATGCAGGGATATCAAGGGTTATTGGTCAATGGGAATGTAGAATTTTAAACACAAACAGATCAGCCATGATCTTATTGAATGTCACAACTGGCTGTGCTGCTATTTTATATGTTTGTATTACAAGTGGTATTAGCAGTTTTCAAGCAGTTGGGGCTGGGGAGAGGTCCTGAAGTGCCAGAGGTCAATGAGAAGAAAGTCCAGAGGCAGAAGATTGTGAGTACCAAAGATGAAGCCATCTTAAAAGGCTGTTGAAGGCATGAGGTCAGGGAAGCTATGTTATGTAATAGTGAGCTGAGTTAGCATCTTGTTTTCAGGGTCTCATGGAGATATTAAGTGAAGCAAATAGCAGTGAGTGAATATGCAGAAATTTGCCAAAAGGAAGCCAGTTACAGCCACGCCTGCTAGGAAAAAAGCTTTACTGTGAAAATAGGGTGACTGCACATAGGTTTAAGTATCTGTAAAGGTATTGCTGGGCTAAAAGGCAATTTTTTTTCTGAAGCTAGGAATAAGATTGTTCCAATTGTCATTGTCTTGTGTAATATAATTCATGATTTTCTTTTGTATAGTAAACATTTATCTTAATTTGTGAAAATAACAGACATTTGTTGAGATGTTCAGTGTGTGATCTCCATGGTAAACAACAGAGAAAAATTAAACTTATACTCTATCAAGCCAGGTTTCAATCTGGGACCTATTTGTCCATCAAAGTTTACAACACAGAAGGAAGCCATTTGACCCATCATATCTATCAACTCCCTAACTACTCAGCTAGTCCCATTTTCCAGCCCCTTCTCTAGCCTTGTCAATGAATCACTTTCAAATATATATCCAGCACTCTTTTAAAAATTCTTGTGGCATCTGCTTCCACTACTCTCCCAGGCAGCACATTCCAAATCTCAACAACTGAGTAAAGAGGTTTCTCCTTACCTCACTCCTGGCTGCTTTGCTGACAATCCTGAAGTCCAGTACTGCTATCAGCTGGGATCATCACACTATATAATCCAGTTGCATTTTTGTCAAAATATAAACAAAATACTGCAAGAGTTAGAAATCTGAAATAAGAAAAAAATGTTGTTGGACTTGCTGTGCTTTATCTTTTTTTTGTCTTGCAGGTGAACTCTGGAGGAGGGTGCTTTACGCGTGGATTTAAAGAGTCATAAAGATGTACAGCACAGAAACAGATCCTTCAGTCCAACCCATCCATCTGACCAGAATTCTAAATTAATCTGGTCCCATTTACCAGCACTTGGCCTATATCCCTCTAAACACTTTGTATTCATAAACCCATCTAAATTCCTTTTAAATGCTGTATTTGTACCAGCCTCCAACACTTCCTCTGGCAGCTCATTCCATACACGCACCACCTTCTTGCTTGAGAAGATTACCCCTCAGGTCCTTTTTAAATCTTCCCCTCTCACCTTAAACCATAGACCTCTCATTTTGGACATCCCTACCATCTAGTCAGGTGTATGCTAAAATAGTATTGTTTGAAGTCAAGGAGCAGTGCCTTGGCTGATAAAACACATCCTATTTCTAAACAGATATTTTCATTATTGAGGACTAAAGGCTATTGTGAATGAATTGGCCAAGATGACATCATGTTGCTAACATGCCTATCAGGAGAAAGTGAGGACTACAGATGCTGGAGATCAGAGTCGAAGAGTGTGGTGCTGGAAAAGCACAGTAGTTCAGGCACCATCTGAGGAGCAGGAGAGTCGATGTTTTGGGCATAAGCCCTTTATCAGGAATGAGGCTTGTGGGCAAGGGGGCTGAGAGATAAATTGGAGGAGGGTGGGGCTGGGATGGAGGTAGCTGGCAATGAGATAGGTAGATGAAGGTGGGGGTGAAAGCAATAGGTCGGAGAAGAGGGTGGAAGGAAGGAAGATAGTCAGATCGGACAGTTCAAGAGAGCGGTGCTGAGTTGGAGGCTTGGGTCTGGGATAAGGTGGGGGGAGGGGAAATGAGGAAACTGGTGAAATCAACATTGATCCCATGTGGTTGAAGTGTACCAGACGGAAGATGAGGTGTTCTTCCTCCAGGCGTCAGGTGGTTAGGGTTTGGCAATGGAGGATGACCTTCATGACCTGCATGACCTTCGCAGAGTGGGAGGGGGGAGTTAAAGTGTACAGCTACAGGCAGTGGTGCTGGTGTCCCAGAGATGTTCTCTGAAATGATCCACAAGTTGGCGTCCTGTGTCCCTGATGTAGAGGAGACCACATCGGGTGCAATGGATGCAGTAGATGATGTGTGTGGAAGTGCAGATAAATCTCTGATGGATGTGGAAGGATCCATTGGGGCTTTGGACGGAAGTGAGGGAGGAGGTGTGGGAGCAGGCTTTACAATCCCTGCGGTGGCAGGGGAAAGTGCCAGGAGGGGAGGGTGGTTTGGTGAGGGGTGTGGACCTGACAAGGGAGTCGTGGAGGGAATGGTCTCTCCAAAATGCAAATAGGGCTGGGAAGGGAAATATGTCTGTAGTGGTGGGGGTCTAGTTGTAGGTAGCAGAAATGGTGGAGGATGATGCGGTGTATCCAGAGGTTGGTGGAGTGGAGGTGAGGACCGGAGTTTTCTGTCCTTTTTGCGGTTGGAGGGGTGGGGTTCGAGGACGGAAGTGCGGGACGCGGAGGAGATGTGCTGGAGGGCATCATCGACTACATGGGAGGAGAAATTGCAGTGTTTGAAGGAGGAGGTCATCTGGGATATTCTGTGGTAGAATTGGTCCTCCTGGGAGCAGATGCAGCAGAAACTGAGGAATTATGAATAAGGGATAGCGTTTTTACAGGAGGCAGAGTGGGAGGAGTGTAGTCCAGGTAGCTGTGGGAATTATTGGGTTTGTAGTGGATGTCCATGTTGAGTCGGTCACCAGACATGGAGATGGAGAGGTCCAGGAAAAGGGAGGGAGGTGTCTGATATGGTCGGGGTAGAAGGTGTTGGTGAAGTTGATGAACCGTTCAACCTCTCATGGGGTCACGAGGTGGCGCCAATACGATCATCGATGTAGCAGAGGAAAAGGTGAGGAATGGATCGACCGGGAGAGTCAAGTTTGTGAATTTTGGGGAGGAAGTAGAATCGGATGATGAGGGGTTCCTGGACTATGAGGTTGGAGGCTGTGGTTGGGAGATTCCCTGAGGTGCTGAGGTTGTGGATGGTCTGGGAGATGATGGTTTGGTGATGTGAGGTATGGTCATGGTCGAGGGGGCAGGAGGAGGAAGTGTCCACAAGTTGGCGCTTGGCTTCAGCAGTGTAGAGGTCGGTGCACCAAGCTACCAGAGGAATTGTTTGTATTCCAGAAGATCTGTTATTGCTCAATTCACTCAACAGGTAGAAAAGGAAAGATTGTATACTGATTCAAAACAATACCAGAGTCTAGCACATCTCCTGTCGAGAATATTTTCCTAAAAAAAAGCTTTGTAAAACTTATGCATGTCAAACCTGCGATGTTGAGTCCCATTTCCACTCCATTATTAATTTTATTCACAGGGATTCTTGGCAGAGTTGAAACAGAAAGCAGCCTGGGTTGTAACTTCTCAGGACTGCTTCATGATTGATGTGCCTGACTAGAGTTCTGTCAGGTCACTTCCCTTCCTGCCTAAATGGACTGTTTCCAGTTGTCCAGGCAAGAATGAGCAAATTCACTCAATGAAGTTGAGTTTAAACATCACTGCAAATGTAAACTCTTGGATTTAAAGTCTGGCAACATTACGCTGTTATGGCTATTACATTTTTGGATATTTTACAATCGACAGTTTGATATTGCAACAGTAAAAATGATTTGAGGTTTCGGATCAACACAAACCTAATCAAATACTAAATTGTATTTTACATCACCTTTCATCTGATTTTCAAAATACAGTACAGCAATATAACAAGCCCAGAAACTGACACACATTCAAGCAAAAGATTATTTAATCCCTTTCCAGTCAAAGAATAATAGGATTGTGTTGTTAAATGACCCGAAGCAATAGGTCCCAGTCCAATTGTAAATCAATTCGAGGACCTTTATAACAGTTGTTGATTGAATGAATTGTTTAACCTCATAGAAATAGGCAGAAGTGATCTCTGCTATTTATAATTGTAAGATTCTGGGTTAGACATTCTAAGATAGATTGCAAGTGAAAACTTTTTTGAAATTTCATGTCCAAAAATGAATCTGCCAGCAGGTTCTCTGATGCTTTCTCTGTCTGTTATTCAGTTGGATGACATGTATGTTCACTTCTGAGTTCACTTCTTCTTAAATGAATAGTCGATTGTTCTGAGGAAGAGTCACTCAACCCAAAATGTTCACTCTGATTTCTCTCCACAGATGATGTCAGACTTGCTGAGCTTTTCCAGCTATTTCTGTTTTTGAGTCGATTGTTAATATGTGTCTGTAAAAATTGCAATGCACTGTTGTGTGCAGCTTGCTGCAAAATATGAAGGTCTGAGCTCTTAAGGCAGTTCCACACAAAAACACTCACTACAAGGCATGTCGATAGCTGCCTGTGGACTTCTCTGGATTTTGGATACTAGCGTTTGAGCCCCATCAGGAATCCAATGCAGAGCTGCATCCTCTGCAGCAGATCAGGAATCTGGATGAACAGAGGAAGCAAGACTGTGTCTCTTCAACAAACCAGATCCTTACTGAGGCATGCAAAGTCTGCACCAGGATGTCTAAGTTCGAATATTTAACTCAATGCATGATCGTGCAGTGAAAGCTAATTGAAGATGAAAGCAAGAGAAAAAGTAAACACTCATACTATTTTTAAAATCTCCAACAATAATTGCAGGAATGAGATTCCCCAGTTTTAAGCATTCAATGACAGTGATGTTGTTTGACAGTATTTAAGATATAGAATGCTGTTTAAAATTCACTTGATTGCACAAACCTCAACTGTTTCTGAAGTTCTTAATAGTTAGCTAATCGGTGATTACTTATTTTCTACTCTTTGTGCATTTTAATACTGAATCAATCAGTGAGGAACTGGTAGAGTGGAGTTTGTAGAATAGAAGGGCAAATATGACAGCAATTTGCCAATGATTCCTGATGAAGGGCTTTTGCCTGAAATGTTGATTTTCCTGCTCCTCAGATGCTGCCTGACCTGCTGGGCTTTTCCAGCACCACTCTAATCTACATTCTGATCTTCAACATCTGCAGTCCTCACTTTTGCCTAGCAACTTGCCAATGTGCAACTTTAACTTCACATGTTTGGACTCCAGTGGTTACTATCCAATTTATTTCTCATTAAAAATTATTTATTTATTAAACTCAGAGGGAGATGGAGGATAAAAGAGGTTTCTGAGAGGGGAACCGGGTGAATGTATAATCTAACATCATCCTAGGGAGTGAGGTTTAGAATTTTCTTCTTGGTCAATTGTATGAAGGAACCAAAGAGGCTTATTGAATATCTAGAGAGATTAGAAGGAATGGCAATTCTTTCTTTCAGGAGGATCTCCCATTCGTTGAGAGAACTGCAGACATCTGCTCTGGCAGCAGTCAGAGGAAACAGTGAAAGACCAACTTGAACATCTGAAGACAACATTCCATTGATCATTCAGACAGGTCACACACTCCCCAAGAGAAACAGCTGCTGTATGGCTTAAAGCAGACTCATGTCTCCTGAATAAGGGCTGTTACAATAATACTAGAAAAATGAAATAAACTGAAGGAATATTACAACTGCAGAAGGTCCAAAATTATTCTTTAAATCAGGGATTTTTTTTAATGAATAATCTATCTTTCCTGGTTTTTCCCAGCTGTCCTTTTCCTTTTTATCTCATAACAAATTTCTCCAGGTAGCATTTGAGGTTTTACTCCTCCTGCACAAATTGGAAACAAAAACGCCTCCAATAACTGTGAAAATGCAAGATGCTTAAGAGTTTGGAACAGATATAATGCTAACCGTTTCAGGGAAACAGGTCACCAGAACGTGACCAGCTTTTCCTTTCATTCTGCAATGTGGACATAGCCGGCTGGGCCATGGTTGGGCTTGCCCATCCCTAATTGCCTAAAGGTGGTGTTGAGCTGCTTTCCTGAAACACTTCAGCCTACCAGGGGTAGGTGAGTATGCCCTCAATGCTGCGAGGAAGGGAGTTTACATAATCCTTTTGAAAGACATGCGAAGTTTAGGGTGGTACAGTGGCTCAGTGGTTAACATTGCCACCTCACAGCACCAAGGACCTGGGTTTGATTCCAGCATTAGATGGCTGTGTGGAGTTTGCACATTCTCCCTGTGTCTGTATGGGTTTCTGGGAGTGTATTTGTGAAGGGGAGGGAGAGAGGGAAGTGCATGTGATTATTGCAAGTGTGTGTTAGCGATTCAGAGATGAAGAGATGTATTTGAGTGAGAGAGGGAGACTGTGTGCATGACTGGAAGAGTGCATGAATGTATGAGTGAGGGAGGGAAAGAGGGAGAGTCAGGAGAAAAGAATCCATGAGTGTGTGAGGGAGGAAGACTGTGTGCATTTGAGAGATGAGGAGATGTGATGAGAAGTGTATTATTATTTGGATTTCAAAATAGTAACATAACTGGTTACTTTTGTGAAGTTTTTATTTTAAATTCAGAGAGTCCTTCAGAAATACTGGGCTAATCCAATATATACCAGACAGCAGCGACTGTGAAATCCTGGAGTGTTATTGGAACAAGATGTTTGTACTGTGGAGTTTATGAGAGGTAGAGTAAAAATAGAAACCCATTCCTTTGTTTTCAGTTCAGAAAAAAAACATTGATTTTAGGAGAGTTTGGTTAGAAATCTACAAATTATTGAAACTGGGAAAATTCAAATTATCAGATTTGTAGAAGACTTAATGTTGACAGATTGTATTGTTGCAAATAAATTGTCAGGACTCAGTCAGATGGGAGTTGAGAGAGGAGATGTAATTTCTCTGGATTAAAGTCTCTATGATCGGTCATATAAAAGTTGAAACTTTGTTTTGTTGTTTGTTTAAGGATCTTTCTAACTGAGTTCTGTTTTGGAAAGTTTGTTTTTTCTTTTCAGTAACAAACCTCTGCTGTTCCACAATCACCACCAACATAGAACAATGACTCAAAATTGACCACCATGTTTAAACTAAACCTAATAATCAACCTAATAAAGCTTAGCTTGGAGATCAGGCCTGGCATGATAACAGAGTGTGTGTAACTGTGAGATAGGGAGGCGTGGGAGGGAGATGGACTCTCTGAGGGAGGGAGAGTTATGTGAAGGAGGGAGACTTTGTGATGGATTGTGTGAGGGAGGGAGAGTCTGTGAGGGTGGGAGAGTGTGCAGAGAGGCAGGTTTGTGAATGTGAGAGAGGGAGGAAGAGTGTGTTAGGGAGGGAGGGGTGTGAGTGACAGAGGGAGGGTTTGTGAGTGATAGAGAGAGGATGTGTGAGTGATAGAGGGAGGGTTTGTGAGGAGGGAGGGTGTGTGAGTGATAGAGGGAGGGTTTGTGAGTGATAGAGAGAGGGTGTATGAGTGATAGAGGGAAGGCGTGTGAGTGATAGAGGGAGGGTGTGTGAGAGATAGAGGGAGGGTGTGTGAGTGATAGAGGGAGGGTGTGTGAATGATAGAGGGAGGGTTTGTGAGGGATAGAGGGAGTGTTTGTGAGGGATAGAGGGAGGTTGTGTGAGGAGGGAGGGTGTGTGAGTGATAGAGGGAGGGTTTGTGAGGGATAGACGGAGGGTTTGTGAGTGATAGAGGGAGGGTGTGTGAGTGATAGAGGGAGGGTGTGTGAGTGATAGAGTGAGGGTGTGTGAGGGATAGAGGGAGGGTGTGTGAGTGATAGAGGGAGGGTGTGTGAGGGATAGAGGGAGGGTTTGTGAGTGATAGAGGGAGAGTTTGTGAGTGACAGAGGGAGGGTGTGTGAGTGATAGAGGGAGGGTTTGTGAGGGATAGAGGGAGGGTGTGTGAGGGAGGGAAGGAGGGTTTGTGAGGGATAGAGGGAGGGTGTGTGAGGGATAGAGGGAGGGAAGGAGGGTTTGTGAGTGATAGAGGGAGGGTTTGTGAGGGATAGAGGGAGGGTGTGTGAGGGAGGGAAGGAGGGTTTGTGAGTGATGGAGGGTTTGTGAGGGATAGAGGGAGGGTGAGGGAGGGAGGTGTGTGAGTGATAGAGGGAGGGTTTGTGAGTGTTAGAGGGAGGGTGTGTGAGTGATAGAGGGAGGGTTTGTGAGTGATAGAGGGAGGGTTTGTGAGGGATAGAGGGAGGGTGTGTGAGGGAGGGAGGTGTGTGAGTGATAGAGGGAGGGTGTGTGAGTGATAGAGGGAGGGTGTGTGAGTGATAGAGGGAAGGTGTGTGAGGAGGGAGGGTGTGTGAATAATAGAGGGAGGGTGTGTGAAGAGGGAGGGTGTGTGAGTGATAGAGGGAGGGTGTGTGAGGGAGAGAGGGAGGGTGTGTGAGTGATAGAGAGAGGGTTTGTGAGTGATAGAGGGAGGGTTTGTGAGTGATAGATGGAGGGTGTGTGAGTGATAGAGAGAGGGTGTGTGAGTGTTGGAGGGTTTGTGAGTGATAGAGCGAGGGAGTATGAGTGATAGACGGAGGTTGTGAGTGATAGAGGGAGGGTGTGAGTGATAGAGGGAGGGTTTGTGAGTGATAGAGGGAGGGTGTGTGAGGGAGGGAGGGTGTATGAGTGATAGAGGGAGGGTGTGTGAGTGATAGAGGGAGGGTATGTGAGTGAAAGAGGGAGGGTGTGAATGATAGAGGGGGGTGTAAGAGATAGAGGGAGGGTGTGTGAGGTTGGGTGTGTGAGTGATAGAGGGAGGGTGTGTGAGTGATGGAGGGAGGGTGTGAGTGATAGAGGGTGGGTGTGAGTGAGGGAGGGTGTGTGAGTGATACAGGGAGGGTGTGTGAGGGAGGGAGGGAGGGTTTGTGAGTGAGAGGGAATGGAGGAAGGTATGTAGGAGAGGGGGCGCACCATGTGTGAGAGAGGGGGAGAGTGGCACTCGTGGCCGAAATGAGAAAGATAGATTGTGTGCACATGTCTGTATAAGAGAGGGATGTTATGTGGATGAGAGAGAGTAGCACTTGGTGTGGGTGTGAGGGAGGGGGATGGTGTGGGTGTAAGGGAGGGGAATGGTGTGGGTGTAAGGGAGGGGGATGGTGTGGGTGTGAGGAAGGGGGATGGTGTGGATGTGAGGGACGGGGATGGTGTGGGTGTGAGGGAGAGGTTGTTGTGGGTGTAAGGGAGGGGGATGGTGTGGGTGTAAGGGAGGGGGATGGTGTGGGTGTAGGGGAGGGGGATGGTGTGGGTGTGAGGAAGGGGGATGGTGTGGATGTGAGGGACGGGGATGGTGTGGCTGTGAGGCAGGGGGATGATGTGGTTGTGAGGGAGGGGGATGGTGTGGGTGTGAGGGAGGGGGATGGTGTGGATGTGAGGGAGGGGGATGGTGTGGGTATGAGGGAGGGGGATGGTGTGGATGTGAGGGAGGGGAATGTTGTGGCTGTGAGGGAAGGGGATGATGTGGTTGTGAGGGAGGAGGTTGGTGTGGATGTGAGGGAGGGGGATGTTGTGGCTGTGAGGCGGGGGATGATGTGGTTGTGAGGGAGGGGGATGGTGTGGGTGTGAGGGAGGGGGATGGTGTGGATGTGAGGGAGGGGGTTGGTGTGGGTGTGAGGGATGGGGAATGTTGTGGCTGTGAGGGAGGGGGATGATGTGGTTGTGAGGGAAGGGATGGTGTGGATGTGAGGGAGGGGGATGTTGTGGCTGTGAGGCAGGGGGATGATGTGGATGTGAGGGAGGGGGTTGGTGTGGGTGTGAGGGAGGGGGATGTTGTGGCTGTCCGGGAGGGGGATGATGTGGTTGTGAGGGAGAGGGATGGTGTAGATGTGAGGGGGGGATGATGTGGGTGTGAGGGAGGGGAAGGTGTGGGTATGAGGGAGGGGGAAGGTGTGGGTGTGAGGGAGGGGATGGTGTGGGTGTGAGTGAGGGGAATGGTGTGGGTGTGAAGGAGGAGTATGGTGTGGATGTGAGGGTGAGGGTTGGTGTGGGTGTGAGGGAGGGGGATGGTGTGGGTGTGAGGGAGGGGAGGGTCTGAGTGTGAAGGAGGGGGATGATGTGGGTGTGAGGGATGGGGTTGGTGTGAGTGTGAGGGAGGGGATTGGTGTGGGTGTGAGGGAGGGGAGGGTGTGAGTGTGAAGGAGGGGGATGGTGTGGGTGTGAGGGATGGGGTTGGTGTGGGTGTAAGGGAGGGGGTTGTTGTGGGTGTGAGGGAGGGGGATGGTGTGGGTGTGAGGGAGGGGAGGGTCTGAGTGTGAAGGAGGGGGATGGTGTGGGTGTGAGGGAGGGGGTTGATATGGGTGTGAGGGAAGGGGTTGGTGTGGGTGTGAGGGAGGGGAGGGTGTGAGTGTGAAGGAGGGGGATGGTGTGGGTGTGAAGGACGGGGATGGTGTGGGTGTGAGGGATGGGGTTGGTGTGAGTGTGAGGGAGGTGAGGGTGTGGGTGTGAGGGAGGGAAGGGTGTGGGTGTGAGGGAGGGGGTTGTTGTGCGTGTGAGGGAGGGGGATGGTGTGGGTGTGAGGGAGGGGAGGGTGTGGGTGTGAAGGATGGGGATGGTGTGGGTGTGAGGGATGGGGTTGGTTTGAGTGTGAGGGAGGGGAGGGTGTGGGTGTGAGGCAGGGGGTTGGTGTGGGTGTGAGGGAGGGGGTTGGTGTGGGTGTGAGGGAGGAGAGGGTGTGGGTGTGAAGGACGGGGATGGTGTGGGTGTGAGGGATGGGGTTGGTGTGAGTGTGAGGGAGGGGAGGGTGTGGGTGTGAGGGTGGGGGTTGGTGTGGGTGTGAGGGAGGGGGTTGGTGTGGGTGTGTGGGAGGGGAGTGTGTGGGTGTGAAGGACGGGGATGGTGTGGGTGTGAGGGATGGGGTTGGTGTGAGTGTGAGGGATGGGAGGGTGTGGGTGTGAGGGAGGGAAGGGTGTGAGTGTGAAGGTGGGGGATAGTGTGGGTGTGAGGGAGGGGGTTGGTGTGCGTGTGAGGGAGGGGGTTGTTGTGGGTGTGAGGGAGGGGGATGGTGTGGGTGTGAGGGAGGGGAGGGTCTGAGTGTGAAGGAGGGGGGATGGTGTGGGTGTGAGGGAGGGGGTTGTGGGTGTGAGGGAGGGGGTTGGTGTGGGTGTGAGGGAGGGGAGGGTGTGAGTGTGAAGGAGGGGGCTGGTGTGGATGTGAGGGAGGGGGTTGGTGTGAGTGTGAGGGAGGGGGTTGTTGTCGGTGTGAGGGAGGGGGATGGTGTGGGTGTGAGGGAGGGGAGGGCCTGAGTGTGAAGGAGGGGGATGGTGTGGGTGTGAGGGAGGGGGTTGGTGTGGGTGTGAGGGAGGGGAGGGTATGAGTGTGAAGGAGGCGATGGTGTCGATGTGAGGGAGGGGATGGTGTGTGTGTGAGGGAGGGGAGGGTGTGACTGTGAAGGAGGGGGATGGTGTGGGTGTGAGAGAGGGGAATGGTGTGGGTGTGAGGGAGGGGATGGTGTGGGTGTGAGGAAGGGGGATGGTGTGGGTGTGAGGGAGGGGAGGGTGTGACTGTGAAGGAGGGGTATGGTGTGGGTGTGAGGGAGGGGATGGTGTGGCTGTGAGGGAGGGGGATGGTGTGGGTGTGAGAGAGGGGGATGGTGTGGGCGTGTAGGAGGGGAATGGGGTGGGTGTGAGGGACGGTATGATGTGGGTGTGAAGGACGGGGATGGTGTGGGTGTGAGGGATGGGGTTGGTGTGAGTGTGAGGGAGGGGAGGGTGTGGGTGTGAAGGTGGGGGTTGGTGTGGGTGTGAGGGAGGGGGATGGTGTGGGTGTGAGGGAGGGAAGGGTGTGAGTGTGTCAGGGAGGGAGGAGATGGGGAATGGTGTGGATGTGGCTGGTGGGGAAGGAAATACACACACTTCAGTAGGAACAGGTCAGCTTTTGTGAACACTGAGACTGAGAATGAGTTTAACATCCACTAACCTCCCCATCCTCTGTCCCCACAAATTATGTCAGGGGAGGAGAAAAGAGTGAATGGTTACTCCACTTCAGACCCCCTCGATGATTCTTATTAAGTTTAGACTTAACTGAGCCCTTTACCATTGCTTTGTCGCAGACTCTAGACAATGTAATTAGTCTTTAGTTATTTTCAAGGTTGCCAACGTGAATGTATTTCACATGTAAGACCCTAAACCTTCTAAAACTTGCAGATTTCTAACGAAACACTTCCAGTTTGGAAGCTTAACAAACTTCTGCTGAAGGGACTGTTTTTCCTGAACTGCCTCCAATGCTTGCTAGGCAAGAAAATAACATTGCTCCTGACATCAACTCCAGTGTTTATTGAACTGAATTAAAAAGACATTCTCTATCCTAGATTATCCTGAACTGAAAACAAAACTTTAGATATTTACGTGAGCATTTGTTAACCTAATAATATAAACATCCTTCTCACTCCATAGGATCTGCCGTTCCCCATTTTCTGACAAATGTTGGATTTAGGTCTCTGTTCCAGAAGGACTTTCTGACCTTTGTAAAATGAAGAAAACTCTCTCAGAAGAAACCAACACCCACCTGTCTCTATTTTGAAATCCAAACTATAAAATTAATGTTTATATATGTGTATTATATATATATATATGTACATAAATTATACACATTTATCACATCAGTTAAACCTGAATCTTACACCTCAACCCAGACCTTCACTGATGATCAGCACATGGGGTCCCAGTTCATCTCACTCAAGTTTTGCTTCCTGACTGTAAAGCAAAACAGATTTATGAGTCACCTGTGCTGCATGTGGTTTTGCAAATTCAATTTTTATTAGTTTCTGCTTTGATTGGAACCAGGGCCAAGTGAATCTCATTGACGACGAGATCCCTGATTGGGGTAGTTAACCTGGGCCAATCAGTGAGCCCTGGCTGACGGATATAAACAGGAGTAACTGTCTTGTCATATGTGAAACTGGGATTTGGGGTTTGTCCGCATCTCCCTGGTTGAACGGTAAGCTTCGGGGCCTGGCTTTGCTGCTCCTCTCCCTTGTAAAATTGCTGTTGTATACTGCTGTAAATGTTAACCGTTTTTTTTTTGTAAACTGTTTTGTGATTTGCTTAATAAAATAAATAAACAGGAGATTCAGAGTCTCCTCAGTTTAGGGGAAACAAAACAGGAGTATCTGGGTGCTGGAAAAAGAAAGAGAAAAAAAAACAGAAGGGTCAGGGGATCTGTTCACTCTGAGAGCTGGCTCTGAGAAAATCGCACCAGTGTCAAGAAAAAATAAGTAAACAGGAGTATCAGTGAATCTCTTGATTATAGGAACTGGCTCGGAGCTGGCTGATCAGAGCCCATGTACAAACTATCTGTAAATAAAGGGTGGCTTGGAGATGGGATACCAACCTCGGTGCAGTTATTTCAGTTTCTCATTTAAGTTAACGATTTGCTGTTTTTGAAATTTGTTTTCTGAAATTAATGTTTAACAAACCCTATATTTCTAGAATCTGCTCACAACTCCCCACCCTGCCCCCTCCCCCTCACCCCTCCCCTCATAATCTTTGAACAAGAGTGAAATCGAAAAGAAACTTGGACTATCCTGTTCTAAGTTCATCCAGATGTTGAGTCCCCTTCAGAGGGGTTTTGCAAGATCCATACACTAACCGTCCCCTCTCCTCCACTGCCTCACCAAACACGCAGCCTGCCATGAAACCTGCTGGTATCATTAGAGACAAAGTCACAAAGATATTCCTAACACGACAAACATTTCAATAGCAAGCAAGCAATAAACAAAGCAGAATAAATCAGACATCAATCTATACATCTGACAGTCCCATCAGGAGCAGAGAATGAGACATTCTAATATAGTGCAGGCTGTTTGAAGTGAGTGGCATGAGGTTTGGTTACATTACCATGGACATATTTCCAGGCATTTTTCGCTAGGTTGGGAATGTAGCTGATGTTGAATTCTGCTCATGGCTCCATATATGTCAACAAGTGTGTAGATCATTCTTTGCTTTCCCATTCTCCTGCAGTTAAAGTGGATTGATTCACCCTCTTTGAAGTAGGCTTCTCATTTTTAACAAAAAGAGATATTGCTGGAAAAGCTCAGCATCTGTGAAGAAAAATCAGAGTTCACGTATCGGACCTGAAACATTAAATCTGATTTCCCTTCACAGGTGCTGCCAGACCTGCTGAGCTTTTCCTGCAACTTCTGGTTTTGTTTCTGATTCACAGCATCAGCAATTCTTTCAGTTTTTATTTCTCATTTTTAAGTTTCTCTGGAAATGTTGAAATAAAATAGTCCTTTTTAAATGATTAGAATAGTTTTCTCTCATTTCTAAGAATTAAACAAAATTGGAATGGATGCTAACAATTCTGTTTAATATTTTGGGATGAAATAATACTTTATTTGTGACTGCTGTGTTCACAAACTTCCAATAAGAAGTGTCAGTTAATATTTGTTGTGTGAGATCCTGCTCTCATAACATCGAAATTGCAGACCGATTTCATGCTAATGACAGTGCAGTGGCCCAGTTAAACTGATGGATGGAATAGTTCAGTTTCACTATCTAAAAGAAATGGGGGAAATGCTGTTTTCAAAGACATTATTGAACTGGACAAACGCAATGTCCTAGTTTATGTGTTCAGCATTAAATTACCCGGCTTTTGCTTATAGCCACATTGGTTTAGGTTACCAGGAAGGTCTTGAGAGCAGCTCTGTGGTCCTCTGGGACTACAGCGACTTCCCCTTCCCCTTGTAGTATAGAGCACCACTTGCTGAGGCTTGTGTCTTTCAGGTGATATGTTAGTACTTGCTCCCGTGTAGACTTTAACATTGAGTATGTGATCACATGTCTTTGCGACCAAAGTGGAGAACCTCACATTTATTCTAGATAAAAGCAAATTACTGCGGATGCTGGAATCTGAAACCAAAAGAGAATATGCTGGAAAATCTCAGCAGGTCTGGCAGCATCTGTAAGGAGAGAAAAGAGCTGAAGTTTCGAGTCTAACTGACCCTTTGTCAAAGCTTTGACAAAGGGTCAGTTAGACTCGAAACGTCAGCTCTTTTTCTCCTTTCAGATGCTGCCAGACCTGCTGAGATTTTCCAGCATTTTCTCTTTTGGTCTCACATTTATTCTGCTGCCTTCTCCCCATAACCCTTGATCCCTAACTAATCAAGAACCTCTCTATCTCAGTCTTAAAAACACTCAATGACTTGGCCTTCTGTGGCAATGAGTTCCACAGATTCACCATTCTCTGACTAAAGAAATTCCTCTTCATCTCAGTTCTAAAGGATTATCCCTTCACTCTGAGGCTGTGTCCTCGGGTTCTAGTCTCTCCTACTGGTGGAAACATCTTCACAATGCCCACTCTATCTAGGCCTCTCAGTATTCTGTACGTTTCAATCAGATTCCGCCCCCCGCCCCCACCCCACCCCCATCCTTCTAAAGTCCATCAAGCACAGACCCAGAGTCCCCAACTGCACCTCATACGACAAGCCCTTCATCTCTGGGATCATTCTTGTAAATCTCCTCTGGACCCTTCCAAGGGCAGTACATCCTTCCTTAGAGATGGTGCATAAACCTGCTTGTAATATTCCAAATTCCTTATACAGCCTCAGCAGTACACTTCTACTTCTGTATCCATGCCCTGTTGCAATGAATGGTAATCTTCTCAAAGTCTGAGACACTTTCTATGAAGATTGAATGCAACATTTCACGCACAGTGTTCTGCCAATATTTACATACTGCTTTCCACCGAAGCAATTACAATGCCCTTACTGAATTCTAACTTCACCAATTATCTCTATTTCCTAATCATTGAATTTATAAGAGTCATAGAAATCCAGAGAGAGGCCATTCGGCCAAAAGACTCCGTACCAACCCTCCGAAGAGCATCCTAAACAGATGAACCAATTAGTGGAATGCAATAGCTATAGAAAGAATGTGATGAAACTTGAAAAGGTTCAGAAAAGATTTACAAGGATGTTGCCAGGGTTGGAGGATTTGAGCTATAGGGAGAGGTTGAATAGGCTGGAGCTGTTTTCCCTGGAGCGTCGGAGGCTGAGGGTGATCTTATAGAGGTTTATAAAATCATGAGGGGCATGGATAGGATAAATAGACAAAGTCTTTTCCCTGGGGTGGGGGAGTCTAGAATAGCGGGCATAGGTATAGGGTGAGCGGGGAAAGATATAAAAGAGACCTAAGGGGGAACGTTTTCACACAGAGGGTGTTGCGCGTATGGAATGAGCTGCCAGAGGAAGTGGTGAAGGCTGGTACAATTCCAACCTTTAAAAGGCGTCTGGATGGGTATATGAATAGGAAGGGTTTAGGGGGATATGGGCCAAATGCTGGCAAATGGGACTAGATTAGGTTAGGAAATCTGGTTGGCATGGACGAGTTGGACCAAAGAGTCTCTTTCCATGCTGTACAGCTCTATGACTCAAAGGTGAGTGCCCCAGGATGGTTACGATGGGCTTGTCGAAGTTCTGATGGCAGCAAGATATGTATGTTCAGTTACATAAGTTATTACGTTTTCTGATTTAGCTTGGGTGAATTAGTAGTACACTGGGAGCTGGGATTCATCTTACTCACCTCCAGATAACACTGTATTCAAATATATTAATATAAACTGTTGTCCAAATTAAAGGAGTAGAAGAAAGTTTATCCTACGTTCCATATTGAGCATTCTGTACATGTTGAGTTACTTAACCTGCAGCAGTACACTCTGATTAGCAACAACAACTTACAATTTATAATACCTTTAGCGTAGCGACATGTTCCAGGGTTCTACCTCAGAGCAAGCAGTATTCGATACCAGTCAGAATTCGGCAGCAGTCAGATTAAGAGATATCAGGGCAAATGACTAAAAGCTCAGTCTAAGAGTTAGGTTTTCACCTGACAGGGAAATCCCCAGTAATACTTAGAACATATTGGTTACACTCAAGCGCCATTATGAAATATACAAGACATGTTGAACCAATGTACAGTATATCATTAGGAGAAAGTGAGGACTGCAGATGCTGGAGATCAGAGCTGAAAATGTGTTGCTGGAAAAGCGCAGCAGGTCAGGCAGCATCCAAGGAGCAGGAGAATCGACGTTTCGGGCATGAGCCCTTCTTCAGGAATGAGGAAGTATATCATTAGCCTTCTTTAGAATGGAGCGTTTAGAAGAAGGGTCATTGACCCAAACCAATAGTTCTGTTTCTCTCTCTCTCTCTCTCTCTCTCCACATATGTCAGGAGACCCATTAAGTTTTCCCAGCAATTTCTGCTTTTGTTTCCAATTTCTAGCTTCGAGTCCTTTAACTGTTTGTGTCATTGGCCTGTTTTGGCCTTTTTCTTCTGGAAGAGCTGGCAATTAAAGGAGGAGAGAGAGAGTTAGAGAAAGAGAGACAGAGAGGTTTAGGGAGGAAACTGTTAAATTTAAGGCCAAAACCATTCATGCTTTTTGGTTCAAAGAACACTTCTCAATTGATTGATTATTCATCCAATTCCCTCTCCTAGATGAGTTATAATATTATATCATTCCCATAATATGACAATTTTGCATGCAACTTGTGTTTCACATTTAATTACAGAGTTCAGTGACTATGTTGGTATTGGGTATGCCCATTCTTACTGCTGAATCCACCTATACCCTTCTTCAAGAAGCCAGCCAGCTGGACTGCTGAAAAATTCCTCAGTTCATGAATTCATAAGATTTAGGAGCAGAATTACGCCATTCCACCCATCGAGCCTGTTCTTCCATTCAATCATGGCTGATATGCTCCTGATGAAGAGCTTATGTTCGAAATGTCAACTCTCCTGCTCCTCAGATGCTGCCTGACTGGCTGTGCTTTTCCAGCACTCTTCCTGATATTCTCCTCCCCATCATTTTCCTGCCTTTTCCCGATAACTCTTTCATCCATTAATGCTCTGCCTCAGCAACACAAAGTCTGCTTTTTAATTCATTTAGGGCTGTATTCCTTTTCTGAATATGCACTGGCATACGAATGCAGTGACATCTCCAAAGATATTTTGAAGTGACATGTCCCACAGAATAATTAATAACTAAAGAAATCATATTAAGACAGTGGTTACTCTGCACTCAATAGACAATATGTAATAGACAATAGATGCAGGAGTAGGCCATTCAGCCCTTCGAGCTGCACCGCCATTCAATATGATCATGGCTGATCATTCCTAATCAGTATCCTGTTCCTGCCTTATCTCCATAACCCTTGATCCCACTATCCTTGAGGGCTCTATCCAACTTTTTCTTAAATGAATCCAGAGACTGGGCCTCCACTGCCCTCTGGAGCAGAGCATTCCACACAGCCACCACTCTCTGGGTGAAGAGGTTTCTCCTCATCTCTGTCCTAAATGGTCTACCCCATATTTTTAAGCTGTGTCCTCTGGTTCGGCACTCACCCATCAGCAGAAACATGTTTCCTGCCTCCAGAGTGTCCAATCCTTTCATAATCTTATACGTCTCAATCCTTTCAGTCTTCTAAACTCAAGGGTATACAAGCCCAGTTGCTTCAGTCTTTCAGTGTAAGGTAATCCTGCCATTCCAGGAATTGACCTCGTGAACCTACGCTGCACTCCCTCAATAGCCAGAATGTCTTTCCTCAAATTTGGAGACCAGAACTGCACTCAGTACTCCAGGTGTGGTCTCACCAGGGCCCTGTACAGCTGCAGAAGCACCTCTTTGCTTCTATACTCAATTCCTCTTGTTATGAAGGCCAGCATGCTATTAGCCTTCTTCACTACCTGCTGTATCTGCATGCTTGCCTTCATTGACTGGTGTACACGAATATCCAGATCTCTTTGTACTGCCCCTTTACCTAAATTGATTCCATTGAGGTAGTAATCTGCCTTCCTGTTCTTGCCACCAAAGTGGATAACCATACATTTATCCACATTAAACTGCATCTGCCATGCATCTGCCCACTCACCTAACTTGTCCAGGTCACCCTGTAATCTCCTACTCTTGCCTCCCCACTACATTTTTGCGTCCCTGTAGGGAGTCTGTCCAGATTCAAGTTGGAGAACCACTGGCCGAGGCAACTTGAGGCCTGGGTGCCAATGGTGGCATGATTAAACATGCAGAAGAGGCTCAAATTTGAGGAGGTAGGGGCGTAAAGAGACAGAGGAGGGTAAGACCATGGAGAGACTTGAAAACAAGCACCAAGAACCCTGAGGGGTTGGTGCACCAGGTAAGACGTAACTCAAAAGGTACAAGATTCAGGAGGTTGGATGATGGAGGATTGGTCAAAGGAACTTGGAATAGTCAGATTCAGAGAGAACAGAGACCTAGCTCAGGGTTTCAATAGGAGGTGACCTGAACCAATTTGTGGAGTTGGGTGATCTTACACATGCCAAAATAGACATTCTTAGTGATCAAATAAATAACTGGTCACAATCATGTTCCGGGTCAAAAACAGCACCAAGCTTGCAAATGGACTGGTGAAGCTGTGAATGACTGGCAGAGAGAGGGATCAAATCAATGCAGCAGCAGTAGGCCATTCAGCCCTTTGAGTCAAGATTAGAGTGGTGCTGGAAAAGCACAGCAGATCAGGCTGCATCCAAGGAGCAAGAAAATCGACATTTCAGGCAAAAGACAATGATGGACCTTTGCCCAAAACGTCGATTTTCCTGCTCCTCGGATGCTGCCTGACTTGCTGTGCTTGTCCAGCACCACTCTAATCTTGACTCTAATCTCCAGCATCTGCAGTGCTCACTTTCACCATTCAGCCCTTTGAGCCTGCCCTTCATTCTTTCTCATCCTGGTTGATGATCCAACTCAGTTCCATGTTCCCACTTTCTCCCCAAACCCTTTGATTCCTTTGGCCCCAAGAATTGTATCTAACTCCTTCTTTAAAACGTTCAATGTTTTGTCAGAGAATTGCACATGCTCCCCACTTTCTGAGTGAAGAAATTTCTCCTCATCTGAACCCGAAATGTTCTAACCCTGTATCCTTACACCGGGAGCCCCAGTGTTGGATTTCTTAGTCATCAAGAACATCCTTCTTGTGTTTACCCTGCAAAATCCTATTTGAATTTTACAAGTCTCTGGGAGATTCCTCCTCGTTCTGCTAAACTGCAGTGAATATAGTCCTTTGAGTCAATCTCTCATGTGTGCTGCCATCTGAGGAGTCAGGCTGATAAACCTTGGTTGCACTCCCTCCAGAGCCAGACTATCCTTCCTCAGGAAGGACACCAGAACTGTAGACAAAGGCCAGATGCAACCAGTGAAAGGAGCCTTGGAGGAGGATTATAGGACCAGCCATATGAAGGATGAGGAGAAAAATTCATTTTTGTCAGAGTCTCACAGGGTGCCAATTTTTTAACTTAATTTAGGTTGTTTCAGTGCGGTGGCAGGGATAGAATTTGAACACAGAAGTTTGGGAAAGCTAGGCACGAATTTGATACTGTTCAAAGCTCCTCAAAATACAGCAAGGAGAAAGCCTCAACCCCAACATTTAGTTAAAGGCATGTAAGGCATTGTGTTCCAGATGTGTTTGGATTGGTCAAACTAATCAGCTTTAGGCAAAACATACTTGATTCCGACAACACAGTTAAAACGTAAACCAAACAAAATTGACATGATTTTAATGCTATTGAACACTTAAAACAAAATATTATTTAATTACTATTCATCAACTGTTCCAATATAGCAGCATCCCATAAGTGAAACCTTGGCAAAGGTAAATCCAGCAATTCAGCAGATTTTCCTCACTTGCTATCTCCTCCAGTCCAGGAGAAGGAACACTGACAGTAGGAATTTAGCAGCAGCAGCGAGAGAGCTATATCCAGCAGCTTCAGTTCCAAAACACCAGCTTCAACAACTGAAAGCAGAAACTTAAACCCTGGATCTGTGTAAAGCCTGACTCACCCCCACTCGTGATTCTTTTATCTAACTTTTTTTATAAAACAAAACTATTTACTCTGTCTTCCATGGAGATCTCAGCACCAGGTTTACAACACCTTTCTTCAAGAGAACCAGGACTGATCACACAACATCAGGTTATAGTCCAACAGGTTTACTTGGAAGCACTGCTTCTTCATCAGGTGGTGATGAAGAAGCAGCACTCCAAAAGCTAGTGCTTCCAAATAAACCTGTTGGACTATAACCTGGTGTTGTGTGATTTTTAACTTCGTCCACCCCAGTCCAACACCAGCTCCTCCAACTCTTAAAGGCACACACTCTCACAGTATTCATAGCACCTTCGTGGGGTTTGTAAAGGAAAATTGGAAATGAAGTGGTCAGTTGAATTGAGTTACAGGATTGAGTAATTGGAAGAAGGGGGAGATAACTGCCAATTTGAACTGTGGAATAAATGTTAGTTACAGAAACACAGAGACTAATCGGGGAAGTGTGCTGTGTACAGGTTAGTGTTCAAGACTGGATGCAATGAGGTGAAAGAGAAACTGAAGAGGATGGGGTTAGGATAGTGGCTGGTTTTCTTGCCAACCCTTGCTAAGAGGTTTCAGAATAAGGGCTGTGGCATGAGGAGTGAATGTAGATAATTCCCTAAAGTAACTGTTGAGGGATGTTATTCAGGAGCAAGTGGGATTTGAGCCTGGGTCTCTTGATTTAAAGGTGAGGGCACTACCACAGTTTGCCAACCGGGCTGGTCAAACAATTGACAGAAAGAGTGAGGGGGTGGGGTGGAGGAGGGGAGAGATGAAATCAACGGTTAGGAAACTGAGCTTGTGAGATATCGTCAGAGTGAGACTGCATTTCTCAGCGTGTACAACCCACTAACTTTCAGAAAATGCGTGTAAAACTGCCTAATGTGTTTCACTTCGGATGCAATAAGGAAAAAGAAAAGACGTGGGGCGGGAAAGGGTGGTAACTCTAATTGGTTCCTGCTTCAGCTGTGAGCTCAGCTGGAGAGTGATACATTGAGGTGGGGTGCGCGCGGGGCACTGTGGGAGATGTAGTCCAGCTGGCGCGCGGTTGGCTGGGGGAGGCGGAGACTGGAACTACAGGTCCCAGCGGGCAGCGCGTCCCGCGAGGGGACTCCTGACAGCTGCCAGTGTATCTAACGGAGCGGAATCCTCGGGCTCGCTCTGTCCTTCTGCAAACATGTCCAGCCCGAAGAGCAAACCGGGCCGGAACCCTGCAGAGAGTCACCGGCAAGAGTCCGCGCAGTTGCTGATCTTCAACTTCTTGCTGATCCTCACCCTGTTGACAATTTGGCTTTTTAAACACCGGAGAGTGCGCTTTCTGCATGAGACTGGCGGGGCTATGTTTTACGGTGAGACACACAGAGCAAAGTATAACTTCTTCTGTTAAACATTAGCAAAGCGAAAGGCAAGTCCGCGCGTTGGAGTACGGCGAAAGTAGCAGTCAGTGTTTTGAAATGTGAAATTGGATCCCTTCCCCACGCAGCAGCATTAGTTTCCAACAGGAACCCCAGCTGACAACAAAAAAAACGCAAGGCGTTCTTTCTGTCAGTGCTGGGTTTGGAATAAATGTCAGAATCCGTTGCAAGGACTGAGCTCTGTGCTTGCACTGAGCTGCTGGAGTGCTCAGGTGTCTCTCTCTTTCCCAACAAACAGCCTCTGGTGCTGCTTCAGGCTTTGACAATTACTATCCCACTTAACCGTTAGGGAATAACTAAGTTAAACTCCCAAATCCACCTCTCTGCATCAAGGGACGTGGCACCCACAGACCCATTGTAATAGCGTCTCTTAGAGCTTCGGAATAGGGGAAATTTCTCTGGGTGCTGGAAAACTGAGACCAGCGCAGAGAAACTCAGCAGGTATGGCAGCGTCAGTGGAGAGAGAAACAGTTCATGTCTAGAGTCCAATATTACTCTTCCTCAAAACTGAGCTCTGTTTCTCTCTCCACAGGCGCTGTCAGACTTGCTGAGTTTTTCCAGCATTCTGCATTTGTCTCTCAAAGTTTGACAGCGGGCTGAATAAGGGAGAAGTTTTTTTTTCCAAAAAAAACCCGAAGTTTTATATCGGTTGGGATGAAATGAGGAGTGCAGGCAGAACCCAGTAGAGTTGGGGCAGTACAACTGCCTGGTAGTGTTTTCCAGCTGTGCCAATGATACATGGCATTGCTCTTTGACTTTAACTCCCCAAATTATTTGGGGATTTCATCCAGGGCCCTTTGCTGCATAGTCCTATAGCTTTTTTGAGGGGGGGGAGGGGAACCCAGAAAGAACTGCGAATACTGGAAATCGGAAACAAAATCAGAAATTGCTGGAAAAGCTCAGCAGATCTGGCAGCATCTCAGAGCCATAACATGGAAACAGACCCTTCGGTCCAACTCATCCATGCTGACCAGATATTCTAACTAAATCTAGTTCCGTATCCCTGTAAAGCCTTCCAATTAGAATCCCTACAGTGTGGAAACTGTCCCTTAGGCCCAAAATGTCCGCAGCAACCCTCCGAAGAGTAACCCACCCAGACCCTTTCCCCAAACCTATTACTTTAGATTTAATTAATGCAGGAGAAAGTGAAGTCTGCAGATGCTGGAGATCAGAGCTGAAAATGTGTTGCTGGAACAGCGCAGCAGGTCAGGCAGCATCCAGGGAACCGGAGAATCGACGTTTCGGGCATAAGCCTGAAAGAAGGGCTTATGCCCAAAACGTCGATTCTCCTGCTCCCTGGATGCTGCCTGACCTGCTGCGCTGTTCCAGCAACACATTTTCAGATTTAATTAATGCACCTCACCTACATATCCATGAACGCTATTGGCAATTTAGAATGGCCAATTCACCCTAACCTACGCATCTTTGCACTGTGGGAGGAAACCGGAGCACCCGGAGGAAACCCACGCAGACACTGGGAGAATGTGCAAACTCCACCTAGACAGTCGCCTGAGGCTGGAATCAAACCCATGTCCCTGGTGCTGTGGGGCAGCAGTGCTAACCACAGAGCCACTGTCACCCTATTCATATAACCATCCAGAAGCCTTTTAAATGTTGTAATTGTAGAAGCCTCCTCCAATTAGGGCAGCACGGTGGCTCAGTGGTCAGCACTGCTGCCTCACAGCGTCAGGGACTGGGTTCGATTCTAGCCTTGAGTCACTATATGGAGTTTTCACATTGTCCTTGTGTCTGCAAGGGTTTCCTCCCACAGTCCAGAGATGTGCCAGTCAGGTGAATTGGCCATGCTAAATCACTCATAGTGATAGATGCATTAGTCAGTGGGAAATAGGTCTGGGTAAGCTACTCTTCGGAGGGTCGGTGTGGACTTGTTGTGTCAAATGGTCTGTTTCCACACTGTAGGGAATCTAATCTAATCTTCCTCTGGCAGCTCATTCCATACATGCACTACCCTCTGTGTGAAAAAGTTGCCCCTTAGGTCTCTTTTAAATGTTTATGCTCTCACCCTAAACCTATGCCCCTGAGGTCTGGAATCCCCCATCCCAGGGAAAAGACCTTGACTATTTATCTTATCCATGCCCCTCATGATTGTTTGGAGAGAAATCGGAGTTAATGTCTCAGGTTGGGTGACCCTCCTTCAGAACAGATCCTGTGGCTTTGAACCCCAGGTGTGGAGGTGTCGTACTGGGATGGACAAAGTCAGAAGTCACCTGGCACCAGGTTATATTTGAAACCAGAAGCTTTCAGAACATTGCTCCTTCGTTCGATAGTGAAATCACTTGACCGGATGAAGGAGCAGTGTTCTGAAAACTTGTGATTTAAGTAAACCTGTTGGATGATAACCTGGTGTCATGTGAATCCTTGTTCGAACTCCAGCAAGAGTGTTAACTGGGCAAGGGGCTGATATGCTTGACTGTGTGAACCACAATGTTGGCAGGTTCAGGAATGTCACACTGTGGGATCTGCCCAAATGTCACTGCTCTTTCATGACCTGCTCAATGGCACCACTCCCTACCTGCCTCTTGGACTGATGCTGGAAAAGCACAGCAGGTCATGCAACATCCGAGGAGCAGGAAAAACGATGTTTTGAGTGGGGCCCTTCATCAGGAATGAGGCTGGGAGCCACGGGGGCGGAGAGAAAAATGGGAGGGGGTGGGGCTGGGGAGAAGGTAGCTGAGGGTGCATTAGGTGGAAGGTCGGAGCAGACAGGTGGGAATGAAGATTGGCAGGTAGGACTGGTCATGAGGATGTTGCTGAGCTGGAAGGTTGGAACTGGGGTAAGGTGGGGGGGAAGGGAAATGAGGAGACCAGTCCCTGCATGATGCAGGGATTCATCTGAAAAAAAAAACCTCCACTGAGCCAGTCCATTTCACATGGATCTGAAGAAAGTCTTTGATGCAATGCCAAACAACAGACTTTTGAGGCAAGTCAGAGATTTGGGTGTAAAAGGGACAGTAGCAATGTGTATATAAATTGGCCAAGAGATAGGAAACAGAATAATGGACATTGGTTACTTCTCAGGCTGGTTTATCATGAAGATCCTTAGGGGTCAGTGTTGGGACCGTTGCTTTTCCTGATATGGATTAATAATCTGGATCTTGGTGTGCAGGAGACAATCGCAAAGTTTGCAGGAGACACCAGATTTGAAGGAATTGTAAGCAGTGAAGAGAACAGTGTGGAACTCTGAAAGGCTATAGACCAGTTGATGAAGTGGGCAAATAGGTGACAGATGATAAGCATGAAGTGTCAGGGGATACATGTTCATCTGAAGAATGTTGTTAGACAACGTTTTTGAAAAGGGGCACAATTCTAAAGGTGGAGGCCGGAGCAAAGAGACCTGGATGTATGAGTGTACAGGGAGTGATGGGATAGGTCGAGAGGACACTGTGTGCGCAGCTTTATGATTAGGAGCAGAGTTCAAAAGGAAAGAGGTGATGTTGACCTTGAAGAGAGTAGAAAGTGTGGTGCTGGAAAAGCGAAGCAGGTCAGACAGCATCCGAGGAGCAGGAGAATCGACGTTTTGGGCCAAAGCCCTTCATCAGGAATTGTCGATTCTCCTGCTCCTTGGATGCTGTCTGACCTGCACTTTTCCAGCGCCACACTCTCGACTCTAATCTCCAGCCCTCACTTTCTCCTATTTGACCTAGTAGAGACACTCGTTAGACCTCAACTGGAGTATTGCGTACAGCTATGGGCACCACATGATAGGAAAGATGCAAATGCTGTGGAGAGAGTGCAACAGCAATTTAGAAATAAGGAACTTCAGTGAGAAGAGACTGAAGAAGTTGAGGGATTGTTCTCCTGGGAGAGAATTAACTGACAGGAGATTTGATAGACACTGTCAAAACTGAGTGGGCTGGACAGAATCAATGGGAGAAACTGCTGTCCTTGAAATGGAACAGGAAGAGGAGGGCAGATCTTTGAACTGATTTGCCAAAGAAGCTCAGCGTGATGGGGAGAAACATTTTCACCCAGAAAGTGGTTGGGGGCTGGAATGCATTGCCTGGCAAAGTGGTGGAGACAAATTCAGTTGAGGCATTGGATGGTTATTTTGGATAGGAATTTTGCACATAAATGAAGAAAAGGAAGGAGGTTGGCACTTGGAAATAATGTTCAATGATGAGCCAGTGCAGGCATGAGGGCCGAAACAATTCTGTGATTGATGTCCTACCCAAATGCTGACTGTTTGCAGCACAGCTCTTTTCCTTGAACGTTGATCTCTAAGCTGGGAATATCATAGAACCCCTACAATGTGGAAGTAGGCCATTCAGCCTATCGTGTCCACACTGACCTGCCAAAGAGCAGCCCACCCAGACCCACCCCGTCCCTATAACCCTGCATCTCCCATGGCCAATCTACCTAACCTGCACATCTTTGGATTGTGCGAGGAAACCCGCACAGACTCTAGAATGTCTTTGTGGAGTTTGCACAGTCACCCAAGGCTGGAATCGAACCTGGATTCCTGGTGCTGTGAGGCATCAGTACTAACCACTGTGCTGCCCCGTAGATGATTTTGTGTATAAATTGGGGGTCGAGGATTAAGCACTGTTTTGTGAACTGCAGGATGTTTAAAGGCGGAGTGACTGAGTTGGAGGAAGCCTGCCTTTGATGAGCTAATAGATGGAAACTGTTGTTGTACTTCTGAAAACTTGACCACAGATTATTCAAATATCTGCTCGCAAATTATGTGGCTTTCTGTCATTGGGTGCTTCACACAGTTCCCAGTCTTAAACAACTGCCTCATTACATGAGAGTTGCAGAAACAGTCTTCTCCATGTGTTCCAACTTTGAACTCTGCTGAAGGTCAACCTCCTGGGAACTGGACAACAATAAACTTGATCAGTTTGTCCGTGTTGAAACCGGGAGGAGCAGAGGGCATACTTCGGTGTAAGGGGTGGCCAATTCCTGTCAGAAATGAGGAGGGATTTCTTCTAAGAGTATCAAATCTGGGGAATCCTTTACCACAGAGGGCTATAGAGGCTGGATTGTACTTTAAGAAATTCTTAATCAATAAGGGAGCAAGGGTTATAGGGGAAAGACAGGGAAGTGGATCCGAGGATTGTCAGATTAACAATGATCTCTTTGGTGGAGTAGACATGATGGGCTGAATGGCCTTCTGCTCCTACATCATATGGACCTTCATAACTTTCCTTTGCTTTACCAGGCATTTACTTCACCTGTTAAAGCCTCGCCATCATCTAAGAAGCAACAGGCCTACTACAAAAGTAACTGTGATTTTTAAGTGAATATTGCTTTGAGTTCTAATGTTTCTACCCTTTAAGCATGTGAGATATTGTATTTTAAAATATGGGGCTGTAATAATCATTTTTATTTTACTTTGCACCTCACCAAAAGCTCACTGTTGGATTTATTTTGTCAGTGCATTCAGGGTAAGAGAACTCATAACTTCTATATGCCAGCGTACTGTTCACAGGCAGTACAAAGGACAATATTCTGTCTGTGACAGTGAACAAAGACTCTTGTGGAGAGATTTGGCAGAAGTAGCTTACCACGAACATATAGTCAAGTGATGTTTTGGAATGCAGCAGCAGTGACACAGTAACCTAGTCGGCTGCCAATCAAATTGAACTATTCACGTCGAGCAAAGCAAAAAAATTAGAAGTATTTGGTTTGTGTGGTTTTTAAAAATTTTCAGTTTATTAAATAAATGTAGTTAAGTAAATAATTACAAAAAAGACTGAAATGAAGGAAAAACATTTTTAAAAATGTGAATTTATTCTTTTATCACTGAGAAATTTGGTTCACTATTACAGAACTGGTATTCCCAGGATTATTAGGCCTGGTTAGCACTAATTCTGCAGTTAGTACCATTTTTAAAAACAAAATTAGTTAGACCTTATTCAGCAGGTTTAATAATTTCTCAAAATCTTTTACAGCAAACAATTTTTGCTGTAACAAAATGCAAATGAAAGAGAGGCTGCAGGCTGTGAGAAATATCAATGGTGCAATTGATGTAGACTTCAGGTTCCTGAGTAATTCTGCACATAAGTGGGCTCCCCAAGTTGCTGTCCATCTCTTTGGAGAAATGAATGTTAATGCTGTCTTTTAAGCTGTTGTTATTGCAGCAATCTTTAGTTCATTAATAATGGCCCTTCACTAAAGATGTTTAGCTCCTTTCTCTGACTACCCAAATTAAACATTTGGGCTTTCAACTGCACCATGTTTGGGACAATAAGTAGATCATGGTGATAGTAGGTTTACTCATTTATTCTCAAAAAGTTATTCAGTCGTTGCACAACACCAGGTTATCGTCCAAAAGGTTTATTTGAAATCACAAGCTTTCAGAGCACTGCTCCTTCATCAAAACTCGTGATTTGAAATAAGCCTTCTGGACTGTAACCTGGTGTTGTATGGCTTGCAGAGTCATAGAGCACAGAAACAGACCCTTCAGTCCAACAGTCCATGCTGAACACAATCCCAAACTAATCTAGTCCCATCTGCCACACCAGGCCCATATCCCTCCAAACCTTTCCTGTTCATATATCCATCCAAATATCTTTTAAACATTGTAACTGTTCCCACTTCCTCAGGAAGTTCATTCCACCTTCTAACCACCCTCTGGGTTAAAATAAAATTGTGCTTCTCATGTCTTCTTTTTAAATCTCACTCCTCTCGCCTTTAAAAATGTGCCCCCCCCAGTCTCGAAATTCCTCATTTTGGGGAAAAGACAGCTACCATGAACCCTATCGATACCCCTGGTGATTTTTATAAACTTTATATAAGGTCACCTCTCAACTTCCTACGCTCCAGCGGAAAATGTCCCAGCCTATCCAGCTTTTCTTTATAATTTTAAACCTTCCTGGATTTGTCCACCCCAGTCCAACACCAGCACCTCCACGTCATAAAATATTTATGGAAAAGGCCACTTGGGGACAGTGGTATGAGCCTGGCATCAAAGCCTGCCATCCTAAGAAAGGAAGCCTGTACTGCAGTATAAATCCTGTGATGAGCTTTCACACTAACCCTTTTGAAATCAAACAACAAGAATGACTTCCTTCTCCTACAAGTTTCTTTCACGTGCCAGGCTGAGCTGTCTTGAGCAAAAACAGAAATTACTGCAAAAAGCTCAGCCGGTCTGGCATCATCTGTGGTGAGAAAGCGGAGTTAACGTTTTGGGTGCAGTGACCCTACCTCAGAACTGATGGTAGCTCGGAACAAGTTATTTTTTGGTGCAGAGGATAGGGTGTGAGGGAGAAGATAGAACCCAAAGAGGGAGAAGAACAGTTGGACAAGTGTGGGAGTGGATAACTATCAGGTAGGTAAAAACAATGACTGCAGATGCTGGAAACCAGATTCTGGATTAGTGGGGCTGGAAGAGCACAGCAGTTCAGGCAGCACCCGAGGAGCAGTAAAATCGACGTTTCGGGCAAAAGCCCTTCATCAGGAATAAAGGCAGAGAGCCTGAAGCATGGAGAGATAAGCTAGAGGAGGGTGGGGGTGGGGAGAGAGTACAATAGGTGAGTGGGGGAGGGGATGAAGGTGATAGGTCGGGGGCGGGGGGAGGGTGGAGTGGTTAGGTGGAAAAGAAGATTGGCAGGTAGGACAGGTCATGGGGATAGTGCTGAGCTGGAAGTTTGGAACTAGGGTGAGGTGGGAGAAGGGGAAATGAGGAAACTGTTGAAGTCCACATTGATGCCCTGGGGTTGAAGTGTTCCGAGGCGGAAGATGAGGCGTTCTTCCTCCAGGTGTCTGGTGGTGAGGGAACAGCGGTGAAGGAGGCCCAGGACCTCCATGTCCTCGGCAGAATGGGACGGGGAGTTGAAATGTTGGGCCACATTTGATTGGTGCGGGTTGATTGGTGCAGGTGTCCCGGAGATGTTCCCTAAAGCGCTCTGCTAGGAGGCGTCCAGTCTCCCCAATGTAGAGGAGACCGCATCGGGAGCAACGGATACAATAAATGATATTAGTGGATGTGCAGGTAAAACTTTGATGGATGTGGAAGGCTCCTTTATGGCCTTGGATGGAGGTGAGGGAGCAGGTTTTGCAGTTCCTGCGGTGACAGGGGAAGGTGCCAGGATGGGAGGGTGGGTTGTAGGGGGGCGTGGACCTGACCAGTTGGATAGCTATCAGCCTGGGAGAACGAGCGGCTGCTAACAGGGCCTATTAGTGGCTAACAATGGGTTGTGTGTAATAGCAGACCATGTGGCCAGATTCCTGATGAAGAGCTTATGCTCAAAATGTTGACTCTCTTGCTTCTCGGATGCTGCCTGACCGACTGTGCTTTTCCAGTGCCACACTGTGATAACAGAGCTTGGTGTGTGGGGATTGGGCTAAGGACATGGGAGAAGATGCCTCAAGGCCTAAGATAGTTAAGTCTTGAATCACAGAAATATTGCAATGCAGAAGGAGGCCATTCAGCCCATTTTATTTGCGCTGGCTCCAATCTCCTGCCTTTTTCCCCAAACCCATGCACATTGTTTCTATTCAAATAACCATCTTGAATGCTCCGGTTGAACCAACCCAGCACCACATTCCCAGGCCGTGTACTCCAGGCCCGAACTACTCGCTGAGTGAAACAAAACATTTCTCACGTTGCCCTTGCTTTATCTGCATGTCACTTTAAATCGAGGCTCATTTGGGCTTTTTCCTTAGAGATTGAGTGACACGTTGCTCTCTGTTCTATCTGGTACACTCATGAATTTGCAAACCTCTATAAAAACTCCTCTCAAACACCTTCACTCCAAGGAGAGCAGTCCCAACCTCTTTAACCTGTTCTCATCACTGAAGACTCACATCGGACCATTCACTCTAAATCATTTCTGCGCACGCTCCAATGCATTCATATCTTGAACTGAATTGTGTTCGGTTCATTGTCACGTGCTCACGTGAGTACAGTGAAAAGTTCACCAGTTGCCATGAGGTACTAAAGTACCTAGTTGAGGGTGCGGTGCTGGAAAAGCACAGCAGGTCAGGCAGCGTCTGAGGAGCAGGAGAATCGACATTTTCCTGATGAAGGGCTTATGCCCGAAATGTCGATTCTCCTGTTCTTCGGATGCTGCCTGACCTGCTGTGCTTTTCCAGCACCACCCTCTCAACTCTGATCTCCAGCATCTGCAGTCCTCACTTTCTCTCTCAAAGGTACTGAGTTACAGATTGTACAATTTCGACGCTTTCTTAATGCTTGTTGCTTCAGAACCTCAACTGAGCTGTTGTACTGCCTGGTAAGGGCTGGTCATGTCAGAAATATGAGCGACTTGGGTAAACGCATAAAAGTATCATTATTCCTTTGTTCCTTGGCTCCTTCTAAACTTTCTTGATTTTTTAAAAAAGGCATCTTGTTGGCTATCTGAATAGGAAGGGTTTAGAGGGATATAGGCCAAGCATTGGCAAATGGGAGTAGATTAGGTTGGAATATCTGCTCGGCTTGGACAAGTTAAACCGAAGGGTCTGTTTCCGTGCTGTACGTCTCAATGACTTTAAAAGAACTGCATAGAATAGAATTCATTATTATGATTTAAAAAAACATTGAACACACAGGGATAAAAGTTTTCCTCAGCTGGGGAAGTAAAAACAAGTGATACAACAATGCTTTGTCTATTACACACCTCCATTGCTGTCACTGCTGCTGTATTTAGTTCTGATACTTCCTGGTTCATGCCACTAATTTAGGTGAAAACCTGTCCTCCAGTCCTCGCACAGTAGAATAAAGAAAGTGGAGCTCACAGTTCTCCGTTATAATGAAGTACTTGTGATTTTTTTAAAATCCTGTTCTCCGACTCCTTTTGTTTCTCCTCCATCTCCGAGGTGACTCATTTCCACTCTTGTCACTTTGGAATTAATTGTTGGGAAGTATTTAAACTATTACACAGGAAATTCACCCAGCAGGTTGCTTTTCTGCTCCCCTTCCCTCATGTGTAAATAGCTGAGTTATGTGTGTGTGTCAAAATCTCCACTGACCACAAGTGGACTTCCATCACTTCCTTGTTCATGCATTTACACGCCACAAAAGTATCAGTTTAACCTAGCCAGAAGTCACCAACACCAGATTAGAGTTCAAAGGTTAAGATTAGATTAGATTCCCAACAGTATGGAAACAGGCCCTTCGGCCCAACAAGTCCACACTGACCCTCCGAAGAATAATCTAATCAGACCCATTCCCTTACCCTATATTTACCCCTGACTAACACTGTGGGCAATTTAGCCTGGCCAATTTATCTACTCTGCACATCTTTGGACTCAGAGAGGAAACTGGAGCACCCGGAGGAAACCCACGCAGACACTGGGAGAATGTGCAAACTCCACACAGACAGTCGCCAGAGACTGGAATTGAACCTGGGTCTGGTGCTGTGAGGCAGCAGTGCGAACCACTGAGCCACCGTACAGCCCAGAGTGCTGCTCCTTCGTTATGTCAACTCCTTTTTGTGGAGCAGTGCCCTGAAAGCTTGTGATTCCAAATAAACCTGTTGGACTATAACCTGGTGTCATGGGACTTCTGACTTTATCCAACCCAGCCCAACACCAGCATTCTCCACATCATTAATTTAACTAAACTGTCATATTTCAAATATGCTATAGAATTTTATTATCCACAGACATCTAATAAGGCTCTGGTGGTAAAGCATTTCAGAGTAAACGTTGGTGACCCTACATTGTGTTCCTTTTCTTTTTAATTTGTTTGGGTTGTGGGATTCGCTGGCTAGCCCAGTATTTATTGCCCATCCCTAATTGCCCAGAGGGCAGTTAAGAGTCAACTACATTGCTGTGGGTCTGGAGTCTCACATAGGCCAGACCAGGTAAGGATGGCAGTTTCCTTCCCTAAAGGGCATTAGTGAACCAGATGGGCTTTTCTGACAATGAATTTGTGATCGTCATCAGGCACTTAATTCCAGCTTCTCACTGAATTCAAATTCCACCATCTGCCGTGGTGGGATCTGAACCCGGGTCCCCGGATTAACCATCAAAAAGTGTGGCAAGAGTGGAAAAGCACAGCAGGTCAGGCAGCATCCGAGGAGCAGGAGAGTAGACGTTTTGAGCATAAGCCTTTCATCAGGAATGGGAGGGGGGGAGGCCCAAGGGGGCTGAGAGATAAATGGGAGGGGGGGGGTGTGGCTATGGGGAAGGTAGCTGGGAATGCGATAGGGAGATGAAGGTGGGGGGTGATGGTGATTGGGTGGAGTGGATAGGTGGCAAAAGAGGTAAGACCACTATGCCATTGCCTCCCTGAGGCACCATCTGCTGTGGCTGGATTTGAAACACGGTCACCCAAGCATTTGCCTGGGGTTCTGACTGACTCGTCCAGTGATGTTACCAGGTTCCCTGGATTAATGGTCCAGCAATAATGCTGCTAGGCCACATGGACCTGGAGTTCTGGATCACTGATACCCTCCACCTTTATCACCCAGAAGGTGCTAATCCTGAAATATATTTATCGCACATTGTTTCTCGCGGTAATTTGAGAACTCAAGTGAGGACGAATGATTGTGAAAAGCTGGCAACAGGTTCTCTGTTTGATCTGTTTAGGTCTGATAATGGGACTGATCCTACGTTATGCCATTCCGTCCCCTGATCCTGAAAACAGTATCGTGCACCATTGTGAGAATGTGACCACTAGCCCTGGGACTTTGCTGCTAAACGTTACAGACCGCTTGTATGAGTATGAGTTCAAGCGGGAGATTGCCAAACACAACGTGAATAATCGGCAGGGGAATGAGATACTTCGGAAGGTAAGGTCATAATGTAAGACCCACGATGCACTTGGAGAGTACGGTTAAACTGTGAATGACCATACTTG
Organism: Chiloscyllium plagiosum; assembly: GCF_037043375.1. Lineage (NCBI taxonomy): Eukaryota > Metazoa > Chordata > Chondrichthyes > Orectolobiformes > Hemiscylliidae > Chiloscyllium > Chiloscyllium plagiosum. Next base: position 8,143,629 of record NW_028270151.1, on the reverse strand, counting down.
GTGCAGTGTACTCTGTAAACAGAAAGATGGTCATCACAAAGTTCAGATGATGTTAGAAGCTAACAGATGTTTGCCTGGGATGGAGCATTTCAGCGATAGAAAGGCTAGATAGGCGCAAAGAAGGTTGCGGGAGGGTGGGGATTGATCTGATAGAGGTGTGTAAGATGATGAGGGGCGTGGACAGGGTGGATAGAAAGCAACTGTTCCCCTTGGTTGAGGGGTCAGTAAGGAGGGGGCATCATTTTGGAGTGAAAGGCAGAGAGAGGTTGAGGAAAAATATTTTCACGCAGCGAGTGGTGGGAATCTGGAAGGCACTGGGACGGTAATTGAGGTGGAAAACCTCGTAACCTTTTAGAAAGTACTTAGATGAGCACTTGAATGGTCATAACGTTCAAGGCTCTGGGCACTGTGCTGGAAAGTAGGATCTGTGTGGACAGTAGTAAAGTTTTGATGGCAATGACTTAATAGACCAAAGGGCCTCTTCTGTACTGGATGATTCTAGTGTTCAAATGTTATCAGAAACTCCAAAGCTTAACCAGTTTTCCTTGCTGCAGCTGGTCATGCAAAAACCACCTGTGGTCTTGCTGTGTTATCGAACTCACATTGTAGTCATAGGGAGGTTTCTTAGACTGTGCCTCAGTTTTATTCATCTCGTTAGAGATCTTGCACGTGTGCATATTCTGGCCTACGCAGCGTGATTCCGGCCTACGCAACGTGATTCCTTTTGTCATATTTCTGCCAAACATGATAAATGTGCATTCAAATCCACTTTCCAATGTCAGTTTATCACACTGGTTGTACAATAAGGTCACTGGATTGCTTCAACTTTCTCTTTATTGCTTTTGAATGTTATTTTTCTCAATAACAGACTTTTCCCATTTCCAAAATAAACACAAAAGAAAATTGTTAGAAGCTATTATTGAAGCTAAATTTGCTGATGACACAATAACTTTTTGTCATTTACGTAAATGATTTGGACGTGAGCTTGAGGTTTGGTTGGTAAGTTTGCAGATGACACCAAAATTGGAGGTGTAATGAAGAAGGTTACCTCATGACAATAGGATCTTGACCAGATGCGCCAATGGGCTGAGAAGTGGCAGATGGAATTTAATTCAGTTAAATGTGAGGTGCTGCATTTTGTGAAAGTAAATCTTAGCAGGACTTATACACTTAATGGTAAAGTTCTAGGGAGTGTTGCTGAACAAAGAGCCCTTGGACTGCAGGTTCATAGCTCCTTGAAAGTGGAGTCACAGGTAGATAGGATAGTGAAGAAGGCGTTTGGTATGCTTTCCTTTATTGGTCAGAGTACTGATTACAGGAGTTGGGAGGTCATGTTGTGGCTGTACAGGACATTGGTTAGGCCACTGTTGGCATATTGTGTGCTATTCTGGTCTCCTTCCTATTGGAAGGATGTGTGAAATGTGAAAGGGTTCAGAAAAGATTTACAAGGATGTTGGCAGGGTTGGAGGATTTGAGCTATAGGGAAAGGCTGAACAGGCTGGGGCTGTTTTCCCTTGAGCGTTGGAGGCTGAGGGGTGACCTTATAGAAGTTTATAAAATTGAGGGGCGTGGGTAGGATAAATAGACAAAGACTTTACCCTGGGATCGGGGAGTCCAGAACTAGAGGGCATAGGTTTAGGGTGAGAGGGGAAAGATATAAAAGAGATCGAAGGGGCAACTTTTTCACTGAGGGTGGTACGGGCATGGAATGAGCTGCCAGAGGAAGTGGTGGAGGCTGGTACAATTGCAACCTTTAAAAGGCATTTGGATGTGTATATGAATAGGAAGTGTTTGGAGGGATATGGGTTGGGTGCTGGCAGGTGGGACTAGATTGGCTTGGGATATCTGGTCGGCATGGATGGGTTGGACCGAAGGGTCTGTTTCCGTGCTGTACATCTCTATGACTCTAAAGATGGGCAGGAAAGTGAGTTCTGTAGATGAAGAAGGAGCCTGCATGCTGATACACAGGTTAAGTGAGTGGGCAAAAAGCAGGCAAAAGTACAATATGGGAAATTGTGAGATGGTATATTTTAGAAGAAAGAATGAAAACCAGGCATATTGTCTGAAATGGTGAGAGGCTGCAGAGTGGTTTGGATATCCTTGTGCATGAATTGTAGAAGGTTAGTCTGCAGGTACAACACATAATCAGAAAGCTAATAGACTGTTACGATTTATTGTGAGGAAAATTGAATACAAGAGTAGGGAGGTTAGGTTTCAATTATACAGTGCATTGCTAAGACCATATCCAGAGTAATGTGTACAGTATTGGTCACCATACAGAAGAACATTAATGCACTGAAAGCAGTTCAGAGAAGGTTTATCAGATTAGTAGGCAAAAGTGAAGACTGCAGATGCTGGAAACCAGAGTTTAGATCAGAGAGGTGCGAGAAAAGCACAGCAGGTCAGGCAGCATCCGAGGAGCAGGAAAATCGGCGTTTCAGGCAAAAGCCCTTCATCTGGATTCCTGATGAAGGGATTTTGCCCGAAACGTCGATTTTCCTGCTCCTCGGATGCTGCCTGATCTGCTGTACTTTTCTCGCACCACTCTGATCTAAACTTTATCAGATTTGTATCTGGAGTCAGCAGGTTACCTCATGAGGAAAGGTTAGACAGACTTGGCCTGTCCTCTCTGGAGTTGCCAAGAGTCAGAGATGATATAATTGAAACGATACGATCCTGAGGGGACTTGGCCAGGTTGGTTCAGAAAGGATGTCTCCTCTTGAGGGAGAATCGGGACCAAGGTGATTGCTTTAAAAAAAAACAATCAGGGGGACCCATTTAAAGCAAAGATGAGGATTTTATTTTTCTCCTAGGGGTTGAGAGTACAGCAGAAATTGCTGGAGAAGCTCAGCAGGTCTGGCAGCATTTGTGGAGAGAAATCAAGGATACAACTGAGGGGTTCTGAGGGAGGGTCACTTGACCCGAAACGTTAACTCTGATTTCTCTCCACAGATGCTGCCAGACCTGATTTTTCTCCAGCAATTTCTATTTTAGTCTCTGATTTACAGCATCTGCAGTTCTGTCAGTTTTTATGCAGTTTACTTTTTGGGACTAGTGAGTCGTCTTCAGCACTCTGAGTTCTGAAGAAGGGTCACTGGACTCAAAATGTTAACTGAGCTCTCTCTCCGCAGATGCTGCCAGACCTGCTGATTTTCTCCAGCAATTTAATTATTTTATTCTGATTTCCAGCATCTGCAGTTCTTGGGGTCTTTCTGTTTTGAGAGTCTTTGGAATTCCTTTCCTCAAAAGGCAGTGGATGCAGTATCTTTAAATATTTTTAAGACAAAACCAAATAGATTCTTGATGAGCAAGAGGATGCAAGTTATTGGAGGATGTACAGGAATGCAGAATTGAAGTTAAAATCAGATCTTATTGAATGGGGCAGCAGTCTTAAAGGGCTGAATGGCCTACTCTTGTTCCTTGTTGACATTTCAGTACATAAATAAAACAACACTGCTCAAGAATTACACTGCTCATAGTTGTATGATCCTTTACATTGTCTTTTGTGTTCTTTTGTCCTGGTTACACGTTTACCTGAAGTGTTGAGCTCCTTATGGAAGTCTTGACTTAGTATGATTGGCCTGGACAAAAATAATGTGTCCATGTGCTCAATCTGGATGGAATCATCTAAACACATGCACGGTTTCTAACTTTGCAAGATAAACAAAGTGGCTCACTGCTGCTTCACAGCGCCAGGGACCCGGGTTCGATTCCAGCCTCGGGGTGACTGTCTGTCTGTGTGGAGTTTGCACATTCTCCCCCGTGCCTACATGGGTTTCCTCTGGGTGCTGCAGTTTCCTCCCACAGTCCAAAGATGTGCAGGTTAAGGTGGGTTGACCATAGGAAATGCAAGGATAGGGTGGGTCTGGGTAAGAAGCTCTTTGGAGGGTCAGTGTGGAGTCAATGGGCCGAATGGCCTGCTTCCACGCTGTAGGGATTCTGAGATTCAATATGGGAAAAATAGAAAATAGTTCTTTCAACCAAAAATGTTATTAATAAAATTATTGTTGAAGCACCAATCAATCTCAGGGCCTTCATTGTTTTTAGCATCTCTTTTATAATATGTCTGTGAGTGATTAAACCATTGTAGCTTTGTTTTATGTTTTAAATGTTTTAAAAGTGCATTTAAACTAAGTGAGAGATTAGGATCAAAGGGCAGTGAGACAAGAATTCTTTCCTCCCTTGAGTTCAGATTTACATGTATAGAACTTCTTGCTTTTGTTACCTTGTGTTGCACAACTAATTCTTAAATTAGTTCAATAGGAAACTGGGCACATTAACTAATGCAGTCTAATTGTAAACTCTGTCTGTGAGCTGTTTCTGTGAAGTAAGCTTTTTGTTTCTTTTTTCAATGTATATCCACAGTGAAAACTCCTCCCACCATCCTCTTAAATTGGCTTGTTACTTTCCTCAACTAAGCGCTTGGATATGTACGTTAATGTTTAAAACATTTTGCTGCAGGAATACTTGGCATTTTTCCAATCAGCATGATTGGACTACTATTGCGTAGAATACCCAGTGGGTAGCAATGTTTCAGAAGGCAAGAGCTCAACGCACTTTCAGACACTGCTCAAACACATCAGTGATTCTCTCTGACTGTCCAGAGTAGATATGGTTCTCTGGCATTGCTACTGAGCAGAATTGAAAGAGCTGGCTCATAGTAGCATCCTTTCATGTGGAAGCTGACGCTTTAAGGTACCGTTAAGATGTTCCTTCTTGGCGTCTTCTGTAGATTGTTTTGTTTGATTAAAGGCCAATGTTGTTCACTCTCATGACTGCACACCTGACTTGACAGTAGCAATCTAACATTAAATTACCCGTGATGTTGCTTGTGGTTGTTTGATGAGCTAGATTATCCATACAAGATGACACTGGCGTTACCAGACTTGCTGAGCTTTTGAAGCAATTTCATCCAACTCTTACTTCCGATGCTGGCAGTGAGTGTGTAAGTGCTCTATGTGCGAGTGACTTGTTCTACAGAGCAGTGCTGCTGCCTGTTAGGAACAGCCTTGTGACACCGAACCTCATGGTGAGCTTGTCTGACCTGTCTCCATTCCCAGTGGAGCCTGTCAAAACCAAACCACACTGACGAAATATCATCATTTTTACATTATTTTAAAGTTTTCAGCTTTACAGTCTTTCAGCTTTCTGAAAGAGCCAAGTGTGTGGTGCTGGAAAAGCACAGCAGGTCAGGAGGCATCTGAGGAGCAGGAAAATCCTTTCCTAAACAGCCCTGCTGCCCACCGCCACCTTGATATTACAGGATATCGAAGGGTCTTTACACCAGGTATTATTCAAGTGGCTGCTTTTCCAGGAGCTCATATATTGTGGAGAGCCCAAAACGATACAGGTGAGCTGGATTTTTAATGAGGGCTAAACCATTATCAGAAATAAGGACAGTGCAGTGTTTTTGATTTTGGTGTGTGACTACTTTGCCAATATAATCCAGCACAGCATTGTTAATTCTACTCTTTTTTGTTTAATTCATTAAGGGATGTTTTTGTTGCTGGCCACCATTCATTGCCCTAATTGTCCTGGTGAAGTGGTGGGGAGCTGCCTTCTAGAACCACTGCACTACTTGGGTTAGCGATATATCCACAATGCTATTCAAGAGGGAGTTCCGGAATGCTGACCCAGTGACCATGAAGGAACTCTGATGTATTTCCAAGTCAACATAGTGTCTGACCTGGAGGGGAAATTTGAGGAGAGGGTATTCCCAAGTATCTGCTACCCTAGTCCTTCTAGATGCCAGTAGTTGTAGGTTTGGAAGGAGCTGTCTCAGGGTTGTTGGTGAATTTCTGCAGTGCATCTTGTAAATGATACACATTGTTGCTACTGAGTAGGTGGTGGAAAGAGTAGATGTTCAACATGATAGATGGGATGTCAAACAAGTGGGTTGTTTTGATCTAAACGATACTTAGCATCTTGAGTGTTGTTGGAGCTGCACCCGTCCAGGCAACTGGGGAGTATTCCATCACACTCCTTACTTGTGCTTTCTAGCTGGTGGACAGGCTTTGGGGAGTCAGGAGGTGAGTTAATCACTACAGGATTCCCAGCCTCTGACCTGTTCCCATTGGCATGATATTGATATGACTGGTCCAATTTGGTTTCTGGTCATTGGTGACCCCCAGGGTGTTAACACGACTATTATTTCAGTCTCGTGATTAGTGGTGATGAACATTTCAATGAATTATGTACGCAGCAACGACGTCTGCCTTCTGCTTAAAAGCTTTACATTTGTAACTTTGCCCAATTTATACCCATAATAAAAACTGAAAGAACTGCAGATGCTGTAAATCTGAGACAAAAACAGAAATTGCTGGAAAAGCTCAGCAAGTCTGGCAGCTTCTGTGGAGAGAAATCAGAGTTAACGTTTCGGGTTAAGTGACTGTTGCTGTGATTTCTCTCCGCAGATGCTGCCAGACCAGGAGAGCTTTTCCAGCAATTTCTGTTTTTGTCTCCATTGTATACCACCTGGATTTATTTCAGTAACACCTTTTTTTATAGACCAAGATGCATTGCAGAATGGACCAGCATGCAAATTAATTTCAGATTGTAGTTTCCATGGAGATATTAGGATTGTTCTAATCAGCTGCACATCTTCCTTGGAAATATTCAAGCAGGTAAAGGCAAGCTGCCCTGAAATTCTGCCCCATCTGTAACTAAACTAGGCAAATTTCTAATTCTTTGAAAACACTAAGAAGTTCAGGGTATAAAGAAAAATTAAAATACCACTGCAATTCTCAAAAGGGATGAGAAGCAAGTTTGAGGGAATCATAGAATCTCGGAATGGTTCCTCTCATAAGAGGACGTCATTTAGCTTGACATATAATGGGTTTTCGGGTGCATAGGATGGGGAAGGAAAGTGCAGGGGATGGACGCTCTTGAAATATGGAGCTTATTCAAGGGACAGCTACTGCGGGTCCTTGGTAAGTATATACCTGTCAGGCATGGAGGTAGTTGTCGAGAGAGGGAGCCATGGTTTACGAAAGAAGTTGAAGCTCTTGTCAAGAGAAGGTTTATGTGAGGATGAGGCATGAAGGCTCAGTTAGGGGGCTTGAGAGTTTTAAGTTATCCAGAAAAGATCGAAAGAGAGGGCTAAGAAGAGCTATGAGGGTTCATGAGAAGTTGTTGGTGAATAGGATCAAGGAAAACCCTAAGGCCTTCTATAAGTATATCAGGTCTAAAAGAATGACGAGAGTAAGATTAGGGCCAATCAAAGATAGGAGTGGAAAGTTATGTGTGGAATCTGAGGACATGGGGAAGCGCTTAATGAATACTTTTCATCAGTATTCATGTTGGAAAAGGACAATGTTAGTGAGAATATGGAGATACAGGCTGCAAGTTTGGATGGGATTGAGGTTGACAAAGAGGTGGTTTTAGCAATTTTGGAAGATCTGAAAATATGTAAGCCCCCGGGGCCAGACGCGATTTATCCTCGGATTCTCTGGGAAGCCAGGAAGGTGATTGCAGAGCCTTTGGCTTTGATCTTTGTCATCATTGTTAGCAGAAGTCATGCCAGAAGGCTGGAGGATAGCAAATATTATCCCCTTGTTTAAGAAGGGGAGTCGGGACAGCCCTGGTAATTATAGGCCAGTGAGCCTAACTTCGGTTGTGGTAAGGTGTTGGAAAAGGTTATAAGGAATACTGTAAGGAATACTTTGATTAGGGATAGTCAACACCGTTTGTGAAGGGTAGGTCATGCCTCACTAACCTTGTTCAGTTCTTTGAGAAGGCAACAAAACAGGTGGGTGAAGGTGAAGTGGTTAATGTGGCGTATATAGACTTCAGTAAGGCGTTTGATAAGGTTCCACACGATGGGCTGTTACACAAAAATAAGGAGTTTCGGGATTGAAAGTGATCAGTTTTGGGGCCACTGCTGTTTGTCATTTTTATAAATGATCTGAATGTGGGTGTAGGAGGATGGGCTAGTAAATTTGTGGATGGCACTAAGGTAGGCAGAGTTGTGGATAGTGCCGAAGGATGTTGTGGGTTACAAAGACATTGATAAGATGCAGAGCTGGGCTGAGAAGTGGCAATGGAGTTTAATACAGACAAGAATAACAGGAATGCAGAGTACTGGGATAATGGTAAAATTCTTGGTAGTGTAAATGAACAGAGAGATCTGTGTACAGGTGCATAAATCCCTGAACGTTGCCACCAGGTTGATAGGGTTGCTAAGAAGGCATATGGTGTGTTGGCATTTATTGGTAGAGAATTGAGTTTCAGAGCCACGAGATATGTTTAAGCTGTACAAGACAATGGTAAGGCCACACCTCGAGTACTGCGTGCAGTTCTGGTCACTGCATTTAGGAAGGATGTGGAGCTTTGGAAAGGATTCGGAGGAGATTTACTAGGATGTTGCCTGGTTTGGAAGGAAGTTTTTATGAGGAAAGGCTGAGGGAAATGAAGCTGTTTTGGACAGATACCAGCGGTAATTTCTTTACTCAGAGTAGTTGGGGCATGGAATGGCCTGCCTGCAACAGAAGTAGACTCACTGACTTTAAGGGCATTTAAATGGGCGTTGGGTATACATATGGGTAATAATGGAATGATGTAGGTTAGATCGGCATCAGATTAATTTTGCAGGTTGGCGTAACATCGAGGGCTAAAGGGCTGTACTGTGCTGTAATGTTCTATGTTCTAGTTGAGCAAAATCAATTCCCTTAGATCCACTACAGTGCCTTTACCCCGTCACTGTGCAAGTTGTTTCTTTTCAGGGATTGGAATGCATCATCTGAAACAATGAAGGAAGTATACTCAGTTGAGATTTTTGAAAGGAATTTGGATAATTATCTGAAAAGAATAAATGTCTGTGGCCTCAGGATTTAGGAAGGGGTTTGGAGTCAGTTGGGTTGCTCATGCAGGGAAACTGCACAAGACATGATGAGTCCAATGGCCATCCATGGTATCATCATCATCCCATGTATTGATAAAGGTAGGGTTAACATGGTTTTGCCAGACCACAATACCACTCTCTCATTAGAGAAAGACAGACAACAGGTAGTGGTTTAATCTGAGGGTCACCATGCCCCGTGTGAGAGGAGAGGTTGAGAAGGAGAGTCCTCCATGGTCACCTCAGCTAAAGTGGTAATTGGACCCACCCCACGCTGTTGGCATCACTGAATTACCTGGACAGAGTGGATGTTGGGAAGATGTTTCCATTGGTCGGTGAGACTAGGACCCAAGGGTATAGCCTTAGAGGAATGGCAAGACCTTTTTAGAATGGATATTAGGAGGGACTTTGTAGCCAGAGAGTGGTGAATCTATGGAAGTCACTGCCACAGAAGGCTGTGGAGGCCAGGACATTGGGTATATTTAAGACTGTGAGATGGAGAGGTTCATGATTGTCAAGGGGATCAAGGGTTGCGGGGTGAAGGCGGGAGAATGGGAATGCGAAACTTATCAGCAATGATTGAGTCTGCTCTGCCATTCAATGGGCTGAATGGCCTAACTTTTCTCGTTTGTCTTATCACGTTGTATCATAAACAGGTCACCCAGCCAACTGAGCTCTATGACTTGAAAGATGGCACCTCTGATAGTGCCCCGTTTCTCTCCACTTGACTGTACACTCCAGTATTGCATGTGTCAGCCTGTGTGCTTTGTCTGTGCGTCTTTAGATATTTATTCAGTGTAACGACCAAATCTCATTCTCTCTCAACATGCTGGAATTCATAGTGCAGCAAGTTTTAAGCCCTGCTTGTGAGCATTAAGCTACATTTAATAACATCCACAATTACTTGAGAGATTGTAGATCATTTTTCCCCATCCCACCTTGATCTGATTGTAATGTTTCCTCTTTGGCTTCTGACATGACCAAAGGTCCTTCAAGCATTGATAAATTTCCAGGCTCCAGCTCCATTCCCGTCTTCCAGATTTTTGATGAACAGAACCTCAACTATCCAGCATTCGATTATCGACATTTCGGATTATCCGGAGAAGATTGCAAGATCCTGATGCTTGGCTCAACTGTTATCCGGTATTCGATTGTCCGACAAAATATCCTGTAGCTTGATTGTAATGTTAGAGTGAGGAATCCAGACTTTGTCTCCAGGCACTCTGTGATGCTTAATCCTCCTAATGCTATGATGGTCAGATGTACCTGGGATAGGTAGGTGAGGGAAGACAAGGTTGAGTGACTTCCTTTTCCTCTTTGGTTCTTTGACCAGTTGCTGTCAGGATTTGGCCAGCTCAGTCAGAAAAGTTGCATCCAAATTGCTCTTGGTGCTGTTCACTGACATTCTGCAGCCAGAGTCAGTTCTGGATTCTTAGAACATAGAACATTACAGTGTAGTACAGGCCCTTCGGCCCTCGATGTTGCGCCGACCTGTCATACCAACCTGAAGCCCATCTAACCTACACTATTCCATGTACATCCATATGCTTGTCCAATGACGACTTAAATGTACTTAAAGTTGGCAAATCTACTACCGTTGCAGGCAAAGCATTCCATACCCTTACTACTCTCTGAGTAAAGAAACCACCTCTGACATCTGTCCTGTATCTATCACCCTCAATTTAAAGCTATGCCCCCTTGTGCTCGCCGTCCCCGTACTTGGAAAAAGGCTCTTCCTGTCCACCCTATCTAACCCTCCTCTTCCAAGTCGTGTTCAATATCGAGTAAGGAGTCATCATTTGGGAAGCCGATAGGTAGGAATCGGCAGAAGGTTTTCTTGCCTGTGTTTGACTGAATTAACCTTTCTGGGATTGCATGTCCAAGTGGGGACTCCCAGGGCCACCCCACCAGAGGGCCAGGCACAAAGAATATCCCTGGGGGTGGGGATGCTGGAAATTAAGAGTAGGACCACCTGCTTGCGCTCGCCTACCATTGGGAATCTTGAATCCTGCGTTCACAGGCATTCCGAGCCGGTCTCCTCACACGGCTGCATGTGATAAAACTGGCTAACATTCCATCCTGCACCAAGGAATAGCAAGCTGTCCAGGAAAAGGCATCTCCCAAGGAAAAGGAGAACATGACCATCTCTCCTCCAAATCCATGTCACTATCATTCTGAACTTACAACTCTTAGAATTGTATTCAGCAGCCAACCAGAAAATCCCTTAAAAAACCATGTAAGTACAAGTATTCTATGTGAGTAACTTTCTGGAACGTAGAACCACCCGTACGGTGTAGGGCAGGAGTTTGGGGGATACCATCTATTTACCTTAATTGAGTATTGCTGGAAGAGTATTGATTGCTCTGAAAGCAGCATCCCATTTAACTACACTCCATTCTCCATGTTAAACGCGCGCTCCATGCACCAACAACATCCCTGTGGCTACAAGGTAACACTCATCCAAGGAATCTTTGGCAACAGCTCTCAGACCCATGACTTACAAAGAGGGAAAATGGCAGCAGGTACATGGGCACGTCACTCATTCCAAGTCCCTCCTACATCATCCTCACTACTTATTGTTTCATCGTGACTGTGTTGACATCTTAGAACTCTCTGCCTAAACACCACACCAGCAAGTGATTTCGGTAGAAGGCCCATTAATACCTACTTGGAGGTAACTTTGAATAGACCAGTTTTTTTTTATTATTCATAGAATGAGGATGTCACTGCCTAGGCAGCATTTATTGCCCATCTCTAATTGCTAAGAGAGCAGTGAAGAGTCAACCACTTTGCTGTGGGTCTGGAGTCCTGTGTAGGCCAGACCAGGTAAGGATCAGGTAAATAAGAGAAAGTGAGGGCTGCAGATGCTGGAGATCAGAGCTGAAAATGAGTTGCTGGAAAAGCGCAGCAGGTCAGGCAGCATCCAAGGAGCAGGAGAATCGACGTTTCGGACATGAGTCCTTCTTCAGGAATGAGGACTGTGCGCCAAGCCGTCTAAGATAAAAGATAGGGAGGAGGGATTTCTGGGGAGGGATGTTGGAAATGTGATAGGTGGAAGGAGGTTAAGGTGAGGGTGATAGGTCGGGGTGGGGGCGGAGAGGTCAGGAAGAAGATTGCAGGTTAGCAAGGTGGTGCTGAGTTCAAGTTTTGCGACTGAGACAAGGTGGGGGGAGGGGAAATGAGGAAACTGGAGAAATCTGAGTTCATCCCTTGTGGTTGGAGGGTTCCTAGGCGGAAGATGAGGCACTCTTCCTCCAGCCGTCGTGTTGCTATGGTCTGGTGATGGAGGAGTCCAAGGACCTGCATATCCTTGGTGGAGGGGGAGTTGAAGTGTTGAGCCACGGGGTGGTTGGGTTGGTTGGTCCGGGTGTCCCAGAGGTGTTCTCTGAAACGTTCCGCAAGTAGGCGGCCTGTCTCCCCAATATAGAGGAGGCCACATCGGGTGCAGCGGATGCAGTAAATGATGTGTGTGGAGGTGCAGGTGAATTTGTGGCGGATATGGAAGGATCCCTTGGGGCCTTGGAAGGAAGTAAGGGGGGAGGTGTGGGTGCAAGTTTTGCCTTTCTTGCGGTTGCAGGGGAAGGTGCCGGGAGTGGAGGTTGGGTTGGTGGGGGGTGTGGACCTGACAAGGGAGTCACGGAAGGAGTGGTCTTTTCGGAACGCTGATAGGGGAGGGGAGGGAAATAGATCCCTGGTGGTGGGGTCCGTTTAGAGGTGGCGGAAATGACGACGGATGATACGATGTATATGGAGGTTGGTGGGGTGGTAGGTAAGGACCAGTGGGGTTCTGTCCTGGTGGCGATTGGAGGGGCGGGGCTCAAGGGCGGAGGAGCGGGAAGTGGAGGAGATGCAGTGGAGAGCATCGTCGACCATGTCTGGGGGGAAATTGCGGTCTTTGAAGAAGGAGGCCATCTGGGTTGTACGGTTTTGGAACTGGTCCTCCTGGGAGCAGATGTAGCGGAGACGAAGGAATTGGGAATATGGGATGGCGTTTTTACAGTGGGCAGGGTGGGAGGAGGGGTAGTCTAGGTAGCTGTGGGAGTTGGTCGGTTTATAGTAAATGTCCGTGTCGATTTGGTCGCCCGAGATAGAAATGGAGCGGTCGAGGAAGGGGAGGGAGGAGTCTGAGACGGTCCAGGTGAATTTGAGGTCAGGGTGGAAGGTGTTAGTAAAGTGGATGAACTGTTCAACCTCCTTGTGGGAGCACGAGGTAGCGCCGAGGTGGTGCCAGTGTAGCTGCGGAAGATGGACTGTTCCACATATCCTACGAAGAGGCAGGCATAGCTGGGGCCCATGCGGGTGCCCATGGCTACTCCTTTGGTTTAGAGGAAGTGGGAGGATTGGAAAGAGAAGTTGTTCAGGGTGAGGACCAGTTCAGTCAGTCGAAGGAGGGTGTCAGTGGAAGGGTACTGGTTGGTACGGCGGGAAAGGAAGAAGCGGAGGGCTTTGAGTCCTTCGTGATGGGGGATGGAGGTGGACAAGGACTGGATGTCCATGGTGAAGAGAAGGCGTTGGGGACCGGGGAAGCGAAAATCATGGAGGAGGTGGAGGGCGTGGGTGGTGTCCCGCACATAGGTGGGGAGTTCTTGCACTAAGGGGGACAGAACCGTATTATATTAAATAGACAGGTGGGAGGCTGTGAGAACACAGCAAGCCAGGCAGCATCAGGAGGTGGAGAAGTCAACCAGTTCCTTCCCTGAAGAACATTAGTGAACAATGGGTTCATGCTCCTCATTCGACTCTCAATTTTAGACATTTTTAAAAATTCAAATTCCACCATTTGCCGTGGCAGGATTCAAACCTGGGTCCCCAGAATGTTAGCTGGGTCTCTGGGTCAACAGTCCACTGATAACAACACTTGGCCATCGACTTCCCATAAAGGTCTGAAACATCAGGAGGGGTGTATACACCAAGCATGAGTTTTAAAAAGTGTATAAATGGAAGTTTTGTGCTGGAGCTGGGCTGACATTCTCAAGGGTAAGGTAAATGCCTGGGTGTGCAGATACTTCCAGAGATGGATGTTTGATTTGATAGATTTACTTAATTAGCTGCACTTTTTAAAGTAACTTGCTTTTGTTGATTGCAAATTTGATCCCTACACAGGAAATGGTGCTCAGCAACCTTCCATTCAACAGTGTGGGGTTTATCTTCCACCATGGTCTTGTCTTTCAGACAGGAGCCTTTTAGAATTGAGTCTCTGTACAAGTGAAGCAGGCACTTGGAAAGCCTGTTAATACGATTGTTAGCACGAGAGATCCCACTCTAGTACGGATGTCCTGACTTCAAATATTGCAAGTCCCGTGATAGTACACTTCAGTTTTGTGCTTTGAGCTGGGGAGAAAGTTATATATTCGAATGTGACATCAGAGCTAACTGTCCACTCCCAGCTGCTTGTGTGCAGCTTTTGTTTGTTACAGTGTCTGCCGTTGTGTGCTGTGTAAATGAGTAAGCATTTAGCTATTATAGCTGAGAAACTGATACCTGAATGGACAATGTGGGTTTGGTGTGGTTGTGGTGTGTTTTTGATAGGTACAACCAGTGGATTAAATACATGCATTATGTATCAAGAATTGCAAATAGAGTCTCAATTCTCTATGGAGTTCCTGTAAGCACCGAAAGTGCTGTGATAAATCTTTCCAACATTAAATCTTTCCAACAAGTAATGTGCCAGTGGTCCCATGAAGTATAACCATACTTTTAGTGGAATCCTTTTAAGTACTACGTGAAATCTAAACTTTCTTGGAGAAAAACTGCTGCTGTTAACATTTGGGAAAAGATCAACCCAAATTAAATGATGAGTCTAACGGTGATGAATGGTAAAATGTTTTGGGTTGAAATGTCTCCCAACTACCTCTCCTGTTCAGATTTACTCAAAACCATTCTCACAATTCAGTTTGTGCATTTTGTGCAAGTTCTGAATGCCTCTTGGATTGCTTGGTAAATTTTTTCTATGCATGACATCTAAATATAGAAACATAGAAACCTTGAACAGGAAGCATGATTTTGGAGATGCCGGTGTTGGACTGGGGTGTACAAAGTTAAAAATCTCACAACACCAGGTTATAGTCCAACAGGTTTAATTGGAAGCACTAGCTTTCGGAGCGCCGCTCCTTCATCCTCCACTATCACCTAATGAAGGAGCGTCGCTCCGAAAGCTAGTGTGCTTCCAATTAAATCTGTTGGACTATAACCTGGTGTTGTGTGATTTTTAACTTTGAACAGGAGGAGTTCTCTCAGCCCTTCGAGCCTGCTTAGCTATTGGGTATGAACATAGAATAACACAGGCCCTTCAGCCCTCTGTTGTGCTGGCCTTTTATCCCACTCTAAGATCAGACTAACCTACGTACCTTTCATTGTACTATCTTCCATGTGCCTGTCCAAGAGTCACTTAAATGTCCCTAATGTATCTGACTCTACTACCACCGCTGGCAGTCCATTCCACACACCCACCGGTCTCTGTGGAAATAACCTACCTCTGACATCTCCCCTAAACCTTCCTCCAATCACCATAAACTTATGCCCTGTCGTAATCGACATTTCCACTCTGGGAAAACCTCTCTGGCTCTCCACTCTCTATCCATGCTTCTTATCATCCGGTACACCTCTATAAAGTCACCTCCCATCCTTCTTTGCTTCAGTGAAAAAATCTCCAGTTCTTTCAACCTTTTCTTCATAAGACATGCCCTCCATTCCAGGCAGCATCCTGGTAAATCTCCTCTGCACCCTCTTTAAAGCTTCCACATCCTTCCTATGATGAGGTGACTAGAACTGAACACAATATTCCAAGTGTGATCTAACCAGAGCTCTACAGAGCTGCAGCATAACCTCGCGGCTCTTAAACTCAACCCCGTGCTAATGAAAACCAACACACCACCTTAACAACCCTATCAAATTGGGTGCCAACTTTGAGGGATCTAAGGATATGGACCCCAAGATCCCTCTGTTCCTCCACACTGCCAAGAATCCTGCCTTTACCCCTGTAATCTGCATTCAAATTCGACCTGCCAAAATGAATCGCTTCACACTTTTCCAGGTTAAACTCCATCTGCCACTTCTCAGCCCAGCTCTGCATCCTGTCAATGTCCTGTTGCAAACTACAACACTCCAAACTGCCCAACACTCCGCCAACCTTCATGTCATCGGAAAACTTACTAACCCACCCTTCCACTTCCTCATCCAAATCATTTATAAAAATCACCAAGAGCAGAGGTCCCAGAACAGATCCCTGTGGAACACCACTGGTCACCAATCTTCAAGCTGAATACTTTCCACATACCACCAGCCTCTGTCTTTTATGGGCCAGCCAATTCTGTATCCAGCCAGCCAGATTTCCCAGTATCCCAGGCTCCTTAGTTTCTCAATGAGTCTACCATGGGGAACCTTATCAAACACCTTGCTAAAATCCATATACGCTACATCCACTGCTCTACTTTCATCAGCATGTTTTGTCATATCCTCAAAGAATTCAGTAAGCTTGTGAGGCATGACCTGACCATCTCTAATCAAGCTATGGTTTACTAAGTAATCATAAATCCTGTCTCTCAGAATCCTCTCCAATAATCTGCCCACCACAAACATGAGACTGACTGGTCTGTAATTCCCAGCATTATACCTATTCCCTTTCTTGAACAAGGGAATAACATTTGCCACCCTCCAAACATCATGACTAATCTTTGACCCAATGGCATATTTCCCATGTCCTTTAATGGCTTTATGATCTAAAAATGCATCTCTCTTTCTTGAATATATTCAGTGCCTTGGTGATCTCAGCTTTCTGAGGGAGAGAATTGCACAAGCTCACTACCCTCTGAGTGAAGAAATCTTCCCTCATCTCAGTGCTAAATGGTTTACCCATATCCTGAGACTGTGTCCTCTGGTTCTAGGCTCCTCCCATGCAGGGGAAGCATCCTTCCTGAAGCTATCTCTCCAGCCCTATTAGAATTTTATGCGTTTCAATCAGATTCCCATCTCATCTTTTTGAACACTTTGAATGCTGTCCAGTCTCGAAGGGTCAGATGACCTACACCTGCTCCAGCTCTTGTGTTCTTATGAACACAGGCTCAGTGAAACCAATCTCTGTTCATACAAAAGTCCTGCTATCTCTGGTGTTAGCTGAATGATCCTTCACTGCATTCTTCGGTAAGCATTATGGAGGGAGACCAAGCCTGCACTCGGTACTCCAGGGTGGTCTCACCACGGCCCTGTGTAACTGTAGTGAGCTGAAGATCTCCGGCCCAAGCACTAATTCTAGTCACTGCCTGCTGCTCCGATAAAGACCCAGTCTTTCCCCACTCTGCTCCCTCAAACAATTCTCAATCTCTGCTGATTAATTATCCTCAATCTTGTTTGCTGCACTAACCTGTTATGAGGGACTTAGTGCAAATTTCATGAAAATCCCAATACACAACATCGATTGCCTCTCTCTCATCTATTCAACTCTTAACATCCTCAAAACACAAACTCCCCATGGTTTTAGTAAGCATGATTTGCTTTTCATGAACTCACACTGGCTTTGTCAAATGCAGTTAATGTTTTCAAAGACTCTGCTACCACATTGTTTAATTTAGTTTTGATCTCTCCATTTGTGGAAACATATTCTCAATATCCACCAAACCAAAGCCTTCACAAAGCCGCCTTTTTTTCTCCCCTTTACGGAGTGATGAGGTCCAGTCAGCTTGCTCCTGCCTGACAAGAGAGCAGGCTATTCTGGACCTAGTGCTTTGCAATGAACCAGACTCTATAAAAGATCTTAAAGTAAGGGAACCCTTAGGAAGTAGCGACCATAATATGGTAGAGTTCAGTCTGGAGTTTGAAAGGGAGAAGGCAAAATCGGATGTAATGGTGTTACAGTTGAATAAAGGTAATTATGAGGGCATGAGAGAGGAACTGACTAAAATAGACTGGAAGCAGAGGCTAACCGGGAAGACAGTAGAGCAAAAATGGCAGGAGTTTGTAGGTATAATTGAGGACACTGTACAGAGGTTCATTCCCAAGAAAAGAAAGATTAACCGGGGAGGGATTAGACAACCTTGGCTGACAAAGGAAGTCAGGAAATGTATTAAAGAAAAAGAGAGATCCTAGAAAGTGGCTAAGAACAGTGGGAAATCAGAAGATTGGGAAGGATACAAAAGCAAACAGAGGATAACAAAGAGTGTAATAAGAAATGAGAGGATCAAATATGAAGGTAGGCTAGCCAGTAATATTAGAAATAATAGTAAAAGTTTCTTTCAGTATATAAGAAACAAATGACAGGCAAAAGTAGACATTGGGCCACTTCAAACTGATGCAGGAAGCCTAGTGATGGGAGATAAGGAAATAGCAGGAGAACTTAACAAGTACTTTGCATCAGTCTTCACAGTGGAAGACATGAGTAATATCCCAAAAATTAAAGGGTGTCACGGGGCTGAGCTGAGTATGGTTGCCATTACGAAAGAGAGAGTGCTAGAAAAGTTAAAAAGTCTTAAAATTGATAAATCACCTGGCCCCGATGGGATACACCCTAGAGTTCTGAGAGAGGTGGTTGAGGAAATAGCAGAGGCACTGGTTGAGATCTTTCAAGAGTCACTGGAGTCTGGAAAGGTCCCAGATGATTGGAAGATGGCTGTTGTAACCCCCTTGTTCAAGAAAGGATCAAGGCAAAAGATGGAAAATTATAGGCCAATCAGCTTAACCTCGGTTGTTGGTAAAATTCTAGAATCCATCATTAAGGATGAGGTTTCTAAATTCTTGGAAGAGCAGAGTCTGATTAGAACAAGTCAACATGGATTTAGTAAAGGGAGGTCATGCCTGACAAACCTGTTGGAATTTTTTGAAGAGGTAACAAGTAGGTTAGACCAGGGAAACCCAGTGGATGTGGTCTATCTAGACTTTCAAAAGGCCTTTGATAAGGTGCCACACGGGAGGCTGCTGAGGAAGGTGAGGGCCCATGGTGTTCGAGGTGAGCTGCTGGGATGGATTGAGGATTGGCTGTCGGACAGAAGGCAGAGAGTTGGGATAAAAGGTTCTTTTTCAGAATGGCAGCCGGTGACGAGCGGTGTCCCGCAGGGTTCGGTGCTGGGGCCACAGCTGTTCGCATTATATATTAATGATTTGGATGAGGGAACCGGGGGCATTCTAGCGAATTTTGCCGATGATACGAAGTTAGGTGGACAGGCAGGTAATACTGAGGAAGTGGGGAGGCTACAGAAGGATCGAGACAGGTTGGGAGAGTGGTCCAGGAAATGGCTGATGGAATTTAACGTGAGCAAGTGCGAGGTCTTGCACTTTGGCAAAAAGAATAAAAGCATAGACTACTTTCTAAATGGTGAGAAAATTAATAAAGCCAAAGCACAAAGGGATCTGGGAGTGCTAGTCGAGGATTCTCTAAAGGTAAACATGCAGATTGAGTCCGTGATTAAGAAAGCGAATGCAATGTTGTCTCTTATCTCAAGAGGGTTAGAATATAAAGGCAGAGATGTACTACTAAGACTTTATAAAGCTCTGGTTAGGCCCCATTTGGAGTACTGTGTCCAGTTTTGGTCCCCACACCTCAGGAAGGACATACTGGCACTGGAACGTGTCCAGCGGAGATTCACACGGATGATCCCTGGAATGACAGGTCTAACATATGAGGAACGGCTGAGGATACTGGGATTGTATTCGTTGGAGTTTAGAAGATTAAGGGGAGACTTAATAGAGACGTACAAAATAATACATGGCTTGGAAAAGGTGGATGCTAGGAAGTTGTTTCAGTTAAACGAGGAGACTAGGACCCGTGGACACAGCCTTAGAATTAGAGGGGATCATTTCAGAACAGAAATGCGGAGACATTTCTTCAGCCAGAGAGTGGTGGGCCTGTGGAATTCATTGCCACGGAGTGCAGTGGAAGCCGGGACGCTAAATGTCTTCAAGGCCGAGATTGATAGATTCTTGTTGTCTAGAGGAATTAAGGGCTACGGGGAGAACGCTGGTAAGTGGAGCTGAAATGTGCATCAGCCATGATTGAATGGCGGAGTGGACTTGATGGGCCGAATGGCCTTACTTCCACTCCTATGTCTTATGGTCTTATGGTCTTATGACAGTTGTACTGATTTTGATTCTGATGTATGATCTTGTTAAATCTGTCCTTCTCTGATGCTTCAATATTTTTATTGCAAAAAGGAGATCAGAATATCCACAATAGCTTGAGTCTGGTCTAACCAAGATCTACTATCACCTGTCAAATGAATGACCCCCATTCTTGGCTTGCATTTTCTTAAATTATGTTGGTAATGTTAGACTCAAATCTGTACCCAGTCCCACCTACTTCCATTTTCCAAGCAATAGTTAATCTTGTTGTGGTTCTGTTTGCCAAGCTGGGAATTTGTGTTGCAGACGTTTTGTCCCCTGTTTAGGTGACATCCTCAGTGCTTGGGAACCTCCTGTGAAGCGCTTCTGTGATGTTTCCTCTGGCAGCGGACAGCTGGAACTGACAACCGGAAGCGGCAGAAACAAATCACTATAAATGCCAGAGGAAACATCACAGAAGCGCTTCACAGGAGGCTCCCAAGCACTGAGGATGTCACCTAGATAGGGGACGAAACGTCTGCAACACAAATTCCCAGCTCGGTGAACAGAACCACAACAACGAGCACCCGAGCTACAAATCTTCTCACAAACCTTGAATAGTTAATCTTCTTATTCCTCTGAGCAAAATGCCTATGTTAAAATCTGTTTATTTGGATGCTCATTCTGGAAGTCTGTCATTATCTTATGTTTTAGTTAGGATCTCTCTTCATCTTACAAACTCCATAACTGCAAGTGTTTATATTGGAAATTTCCCATTGTGGAATTTAACTCCAGCCCCAGGCTTTGCTGCCATCTTGTTCTGGTCAGGATTCTGGGGACGTGGTGGTTAAAAGGCACTCAAGGGTTTGGTCAGCCACAATCATAACAAATGGCTCAGGAAACTAAATGTACTGAAGGGCCTACTCCTGGTCCTGTGATCTGATGATCCTTAATGAGACTGATCACTTTTGTAAGAGAACATCTGAATTTCACACAGACTGATAGAAAGATTGGGCTGGAGCCATACAACATGGAAACAACCTTCATTCCAAAACTTCCATGTCCTTCTCCACTGTAAACACTGAGGCAAAATAGTCGTTTAGTATCTTCCCCCATCTCCTGCAGCTCCACACATCACTCGCCTTGCTGATCTTTGAGGGGCCCTATTCTCTCCCTAGTTAGCCTTTTGTCCTTAATGTATTTGTAAAAACCCTTTGGATTCTCCTTGACTCTATTTGCCAAAGCTATCTCATGCCCCCTTTTTGCCCTCCTGATTTCCCTCTTAAGTATACTCCTACTTCCTTTATACTCTTAGGGTTCATCCGATCTCTCCTATCTATACCTGACATATGTTTCCTTAGGAAGTGGTGGAGGCTGGTACAATTACAGCATTACAAGGCACCTGGATGGGTATATGAATAGGAAGGATTTAGAGGGATGTGGGCCAAGTGCTGGCAAATAGGACTAGATTAAGTTAGGATATCTGGTCGGCATGGACAAGTTGGACTGAAGTTTTTCGTGCTGTACATCTGTCTCTGACTTCCTCTGGCAGCTCATTCCATACATGCACCACCCTCTGTGAAAAAGTGAACCCTCAGGTCAGTTTTAAACCTTGCCCCTCTCACTTTAAACCTATGCCCTCTAGTTTTGGACTCCTCTTCCCCCCCACCCCCCTCCCCCCAAAAAAACAGAAAAGCAGGGGAAAGACCTTGTTTGTATATATGCCCTTCATGATTTTATAAACCTCTGTAAGGTCACACTTCAGCCTCCAATGCTCCAGTGATAACAGCCTATTTCAGCCTCTCCCTGTAGCTAAAACTCTCCAACCCCAGCAACATCCTTGCAAATTTTTTTCTGCACCCTTTTTCATGTTTAACAATGCCCTTCATATAGAAGGGTGACCAGAATTGTAAACAGTATTTTATAAGTGACCTCACTAATGTCCTGTAAAGTTGAAACGTGACATCCCAACGCCTATACTCAATGCACTGACCCATAGAGACATGTGTGCCAAACACCACCACCACCACCCTATCTGCCTGCAACTCCACTTCATTGACAACATTTTATACATGAAACATTGTCTGTATCAAACAGATTAAAATCGATCTCCGCTAATATCACTTAGGGCAGCTAATGAACTAAGCCATTGAAAACGCACATTCCCAATGAATTGATAATACAGCTACAATCAGGTGAGGGATGTATTAATTCCCCTCGCTTTAACCTCCTTATTCGGCTGCAGCAAAGGTTAAATGACCTTTTTCGTATAGAGGTGTACCAGATGGGCAGGGGTCTGTTTCCATGCAATATGATTGTGACTCATTTCAAAAACTCTGTAATTAACTGCTCCGTCTGAAACAATTAAAGATCCAACATAATGTTTTACTGAGCATAAGCTAAAGCAATTTTCTTAGTAGTTAGCCCCAACAAAAATAATGGAAGTATGACTGCCTATACACAGGCATATTTATTGCCCATCCCTCGTTCACGGGATGAGGGTGTCACGGGCCAGGACAGTATTTATTGCCCATCCCTTATTGCCCCCAGAGGGCAGTTAAGAGTCAACCACTTTGCTGTGGGTCTGGAGTCACATGTAGACCAGACCGGGTGAGGATGGCAGTTTCCTTCCCTAAAGGAACATGTATGAACAAGGTGAATTTTAACAGTGATTGATGATGGTTACATGGTTTCCTTTTAGGCCATCTGTTTAATCCAGATTTTTATTGAATTCAAATTTCACCATCTGAGCCCATGTCCCCAGAACAGTAGGCAGTGTTTGGGAATACTAATCGAGTGCAACATTCCCTCTAAGCTGTACATAGCCTCTCCAATACTCCATACACAAGGATTGGCATTCCAATGTGGTTCACAGCATTGTATTCCCATTCTGGCAGGCTCTGCTGCCCGCGATCCTCGGAGCTATGTGCAGAAGAATCAAAATTGGAGAGAGTGCTGGGCCAGTGACAATGCCTGACTGTAAGTGCCTCTGGGGAAAACTCCCCCCCTCTCTGAACAGAGGGTTTCTGCAGATGCTGGCAAGGGGTAGCTCTGCATCTGATCCCTTTCGGGTTTTAGTCCGTGTTTTACTTTTCTTTCTTGGAAGCTGGTTCAGCCCATGAAATTCCAAGATTTCAAAATCTGAGGATGGAAGTAGTGGTAAAATATAGATTGCCAACATGTCCAGAGACCCCTCCTCCATGTTTCTGCAGAATGCCAAACACTCAGCAGATATCTGGGCTCCAAGATACACACCTGAGCTTCTCCCAGCTACTAAACAGGTTGGCATCTCCTTGCCACAACCAAGTGTATCCATTCACTCAATCCCTTCAAGCGTTGTTGGAGGACTTACAGCAGCTGATCAGAGCTGGGCCTCTAAGTCGTTACAAATCCAACATCTTCTGTCCTCACCAGCATTTTGTCTCAATGGTTAACTCTGAAAACAGCCTCTGTTCTGACAGCACTGATTGTAATGAGGTTGGCCACTGGACCTCCAGAATAGGAGTTCCCTGATTGGACCAGGCATCCAGCCCCCAATCAGGCAGCTCTGGCTGATGGATAT
Source organism: Chiloscyllium plagiosum (assembly GCF_037043375.1). Lineage (NCBI taxonomy): Eukaryota > Metazoa > Chordata > Chondrichthyes > Orectolobiformes > Hemiscylliidae > Chiloscyllium > Chiloscyllium plagiosum. The sequence goes on along the minus strand of NW_028270151.1, from coordinate 8,120,206 downwards.
AACCAGGAGTTTGTGATTTTTGAGAAGATTTGTCAGGGATTCTGGTTACTCTAGGAGCCTGCTCTGAGCGCGTTGGGGTCAGTGTCATATACAGTACGTGTGTAAATAAAGGGTGACTTGGTGACTGGATACCGGCCTCTCTGGAGTTACTTAGGTCACCTCTGGTTCCTTGACGGAGAATCTCCATCTGACAAGCTGCCTCTGTTTTGTCAGTGAGTGAAACTGCACCTGGGCTTGGAGCAGGTCCCATGACCAGTAAATCACATGGGCACCCAGGGCTGCCAGGAGAATTCAGGAACAAGCGTAAAAACAAAACAAAAAGCATACAATGTGGCGATAGATTAGTGGGAAGCCAGAGGATTGTGAAACCTTTTGATAACCTCCATAGCATAACTAAAAAAGCAATAAAGGGGGAGAAGATGAAATATGAGGGTTGACTACTTAGTAACATAAAAGAAGATTGCAAGAGAGTTTTCAGATGTATGAAAGATGAAGGAGACAGGAGTGGACATTAGGTCCCTGGAAAATGAGGCTGACAAGTAGTAAAGGGGAATGAAGAAATGGCAGGGGAACTGAATAAGTATTTTGCATCAGTCTGCACAATGGAAGACATGAGTAGCATGCCAGAACTCCGAGAGTCAGGGGGCAGAGGCGAGTGCAGTGAGAAGGCACTGGGGAAGGTGAAAGGCCTGAAGGTGAATAAATCACTTGGATCGGATGGACCACCCCCCAGAGTTCTGAAGGAGATAGCGGAGGAGATTGTAGAAGCTTTGGTGGTGATGCTGCAGGAATTGCTGGAGTCAGAAAGGGTCCCAGAGGTTTGGAAAATGGTCTGTGAAACCCCCCTGTTTAGGGAGGGAGGGAGGCAAAAAACGGGAAACTATAGGCTGGTTAGTCTGACCTTGTCCGTTAGTCAGATTTTAGTCTGTTATGAAGGATGACATTGTGGAGTACCGAGACGTGCATGGTGAAATAGGGCTGAGTCAGCACAGCTTCCCCAAAGGGAAGTCGGGCCTGATAAGTTCCTCAATAATTTAATCTGATTTATGAGCAAGGTAGACAGAGTCAGAGGCTGTGATCTATTTGGATTTCAAGAGGTCATTTGACAAGGTGCCACACAGGAAGTTGCTAAATAAGGTAGGAGCCCATGGTGTTAGGGGCAAGGTATTGGCATGGATAGAGGATTATCTGACTGGCAGAAAGCAGAGAGTGGGGATAAAGGACTTTTTCAGAATGGCAGCTGGTGACTAGTGGAATTCCAAAGGGGTCAATGTTGGGACCACAACTCCACATTCTGCATTAACGATCTGGACAAAGGAACTGAGGGTGTTGTTGCTAAGTTTGCAGATGATAGATTATGGAGGGATGGGTTGAGGAAGAAGGGAGGCTGCTGAAGGACTTGGATAGGCTGGGGGATATGTGGCAGATGGAATACAATGTGAGCAAATGTGAGGCTATGCACTTTGGTAGGAAGGATAGACCTGTAGATTAATTTCTAAATAGGGTGAGGTTTTGGAAAACTGAGGCACAAAGAGACTTTGAGTCCCGGTTCAGGACCTCCTTCAGGTTAACGTGCAAGTGCATTGGTAGGAAGGCAAAAGCAATGTTAGTGTTCACTTCAAAAGAGAAGGAATGTGTTGCTGAGACTGTATAAGGCTCTGGTCAGACCACTTCTGGAATGTTGTGAACAGTGTTGGGCTCCATATCGAAGGAAGGATGTGTTGGCATTGGAGGGGGTCCACAGGAGGTTTACACGAATGCTGAATGCCAATTGAATACTTGATGTAATCTATAAGGATGACAGGAGTGATCTGATTGAAACTTAGCGGTCTGGTTAGAGTGGATATAGAGAAGATGTTTCCACCAGTAGGAGACATTAGGACCTGAGGGCACAGCCTCAGAGTGAAGGGACCACCCTGTAGAATGGGGATAAGGAGGAATTTCTTCAGAGGATGGTGAATCTATGGAACTCATTACTGTAGAGGGCTTTGGAGGCCTAGTTATTAAGTCCGTTTCAGAAACTGATAAGTTCTTGATCGGTAAGGGGATAAAGGTAATGGGGAGAAGGCAGGACAATGATGGTTACATGGTCAGCCATGATAGAATCATGAAGCATTCTCAATGGGCCGAATAGCCTAATTCTGCTCCTATGATTGCTGGACTCCCAACTGACCCTGTCCATGTTCACTGAGCCATGTAGGTCTCATTTGTTTTGTTTTTGCTTCTCTCTTGCGAATTGATCTGAAGGAAATTCCTGGTCTTTTGTACTAAACAAAATCTCAATTTGACTTTCTAATTAGCAAATCTTCAGAAAATCGGGCCAAGCGGATGAATCTATTCCCTGGGTAGCAGTTTGAGTTTTATCTTCAGTGAGTGCAGCAGTGTGGATTTCCCTGCAGAATCTACAGAAGATTTGGAGAATGAGTGACAGTTATAATCATATTCTGGTCAATGCCCGAGTGTCCCAGGGGAATTAACATCCCGGAGGGAATGGGAACTAAATTGTAATGCTAGTAATTGTCATTTTGATGGCATATGATTGAAATAAAACTACTTGGTTACAGAAATCTGAAAATACATTGCAATTCACTGGTATCCAATAAGGGAACAGACAGCTCAATGATTTACGTCACGGTCCCTTGTCAGAGCTGAAGTGCATCATTTTCTCCTTTTTCAGATGTCAATGCAGCGATCGGTTTCTAGGCTTTTAAACTTGTTTTTAGATTTTCAACAGTTGCAACATTTTTCTTTCTTTCTACCTGCATAAGTGAATTGACTCTTTGTATTCAAACACAACTATCGGGGAGTAACATCCAATTTTAATTGGGGTTGTTGAAGAATCGTAGAATCCCTACAATGTGGAAACAGGCCATTTGGCCCAACAAGTCCACACCAACCCTCTGAAGAGGACTCCACCCAGACGCATTCCCCTACCCTATTATTTTACATTTCCCCTGACTCATGCACCTAGCCTACACATCTCTGAACACAATGGGCAATTTAGCATGGAGAAAGTAGGGACTGCAGATGCTGGAGATCAGAGTCGAGAGTGTGGTGCTGGAAAAGCACCGTAGGTCAGGCAGCACCCGAGGAGCAGGAGAATTGACATTTTGGGCAAAAGCCCTTCATCAGGAATGAGGCTTGTAGGCTGGGGGAGTTGAGAGATAAATGGGAGGGGGGTGGGGCTGAGGGAAGGTAGCTGAGAATGCAGTCAGTAGATGAAGGGGGTGGGAGAAGGTGATTGGTCAGAGAGGAAGGTAGAGCGGGTAGATGGGAAAGATGATGATGGACAGCTCAAGAGGACAGTGCCAAGTTGGAGGCTTTGGACTGGGATAATGTGGGGGGGGGGGCGGGGGGGGGGGGGCGGGGCGGCGGGGGGGGGGCGGGAAAAGGGGAAGAGAAATGAGGAAACTGGTGAAATCTCCATTAATCCTTTGGGGTTGCAGGTTCCCAAGGTGGAAGATGAGGTGTTATTCCTCCAGGCATCGGGTGGTTAGGGTTTGACGATGGAGGAGGCCCAAGATCTGCATGTCCTTGGTGGAGGGGGAGTTGAAGTGTTCAGACACGGGGCAGTTGGGTTGGTTGGTGTGGGTATCCCAGAGATGTTCTCTGAAATGATCTACGCGTTGGCATTGTGTCTCTCCGATGTACAGCAATTTAGCATGCCAATCCACCGTAAACTGCAAACCTTTGGACTGTGGGGGGAAACCCGCGCAGACACTGAGAATGTGCAAACTCCACACAGACAGTCACCCGAGGCTGGAGTCATACCCACGCCCCTGGCGCTGTGAGACAGCAGTGCTAACCACTGCGCCACCACCCTGGCGCTGTGAGACAGCAGTGCTAACCACTGTGCCACCACCCTGGCGCTGTGAGACAGCAGTGCTAACCACTGTGCCACCACCCTGGCGCTGTGAGACAGCAGCGCTAACCACTGCGCCACCACCCTGGCGCTGTGAGACAGCAGCGCTAACCACTGCGCCACCACCCTGGCGCTGTGAGACAGCAGCGCTAACCACTGCGCCACCACCCTGGCGCTGTGAGACAGCAGCGCTAACCACTGCGCCACCTTGAAGGTTGAAAAGTTGTGGTTGAAATAGAGATGGTGTTTTTTTTGGCTGATAATTTTGATATATCTTGGGCCAGTGTTGTATACATTTTGGTTTCTGCATCAAAAGTATCTCCTTGATATCTCTACTCATTTTGCATTTGATATTTTTCTCTTGGAAACAGTCTGTTTCTTAAGAGGCAACTTTACATAAATTCAATATTCATATTCTGGAGCTGAAAGCAAGTTCAGAAGCTACTTTTCTTGACAGCCTGTTAACTGATGTTTCGTTCTGTTACTTTCCCCCAATTGACAATTCAGTTATGGATTTATTTTCTCTGGGCCAATTATTTGCTCATCAGTGGCAAAAGGGAACTCTGTGAACATGAAAGAGATGTTTTCATCCTTCTGTTTTTAATTTTCTTTGCTCTCCTGAAATCTTTGTCTCACGGTTGGAGTCCTACTTTGAAACACCTACTCATGGTTTGGCAGTGTTATTAACAACCTTCTTACCTCTGAAGTATTAGACTTCAATTTAGTGAAAGAGTGAAGTGGTGGGAGCCAGTCTGCGTGAACGAGAACGATGATTTTCCTGGGCGTAAGTGAGGAGTGCAGATGCTGAAGATCAGAGTCAAGATTAGAGTGGTGTTGGAAAAGTACGGCAGGTCAAGCAGCATCCGATGAGCAGGAAAATCAACGTTTTGGACGGGAACCCTTCATCAGGGAACGTTGATTTTTTTTTAAATTTTCCTGCTCGGATGCTGCCTGGCCTGATGATTTTCCTGGTTTGTCTAGTCTCGAGCCCCTCACTGGACCATTGGGAAGCCAACGTTTTAGGGTGTTTTGTTGGTGGCATCTCTGCCAACTGTTTCTGAGACATTTCCCTCATTAAATGAGTCGAAAGCATTTGCAGGCACTGCATAAATGTGATGTGATTGTGGTGTGACAAGTACCTTACACAGCCTCAGCAAAACATCCTGCTCTTGTATTCCAGTCCACTCAAAGTGATTGCTAACATTGCATTTGTCTTTCTAATCTGCATATTTACCTTAAAAAAAAACCCTCAACTAGGATCCCTAAATCTCATTGTGTTTCAGATTTTTGAAGCTTTTCTCCATTTAGAAAATAGTCTGTACCTCTATTCTTCCTATAGAAGAGCATTCACTTGAATGAATGGTCAAATTCAAAGTAATATCAGTGCCACGTACTTTGCATTGCAAGATTATACACAACATGAAATTAATACATTTTACTGGATGAAATTATGATTTAGTTTTACTTGTATCTTCCTGCATTTCTAGAATAATGGGGACTAATTTGGTTAGCATCAAGGAAATGGTGTTTCTTTGGGAAACAGAATCCCAATGAGTCAATATCATCAAGTGTTTGTGCGTGGTATCTCTCTCACTTCTATCCACGCCTCACCCCACCTTCCAGTCGGTGTCTGTTCTAAAATGTTGAAACAGTAAATCTTGATACTGGGAAGTTGTAATCAGCATCATTGAGACTGACCTGAGGACATTTATGTGCCTCAGACTGTCATTTCTCAATGTTGCCAACCAGTCATGATCTCCTTGTCTCATCCTCTTGATACATAACGCACTTGCCCATGTCCTGCACTGTTTCTTCCCCAGAAACCTCTAAGGCCAACTATATCACAAATTGCAAGACATTGCTGACGATACTCACTTAGAGTGTGGCACGTACTTTCTCTCAAAATTAAAACTTGAGAAATCAGAGATTCAGTGTTTGAAGGCATCGAGTTTCAGCTTGGTCAACCTCGAGCTGACGGTTAGGGGATGGAATGGGACTCAGTCCACATGGTGAATCACCGACTGGATCCAGCCAACAGTTAAGCAACAAGAACCCCGATCTGAGAGATGGGTAATGGACAAGATCTCCTTGTTGAAAGTGGATCTGTTTCAGACTGGAATTTGATCTTTTCACACTGGGTCCTTGGGACTTTCCCTGTTTCACTTCCAGCTCTGATCCAGTGCGCAGGTAGGTTTGGTGGGTCAAGGGGAGTTGTGACGGGGAGTGGGGGGAGGGTTGGTTTCTGAGTGGCAAAGCACGATTGCAGTGAAATCCCTTTTCTGCTCTGACCGCTGATGCCTGACTTCTATTAATTTCATCTGTTTTCAAACAAACCTTGTTGTCTGTCTTCCCACCCTGCTGTCCTGGCCCAAACCCCGCTGCGTCCAACCTAACACCAACATTGTCACCAGCACCCTGATGCCACTCCAACAATGCTCCATCATCGACCACACCACGGGGCCTGGCATTCTGGGTGGCAGTCTGCATGGGTAATTGGGGTGCTGAGTGGGTAATCATTGTTGTGGGTTGGGAGCAATGTTTTAGGTGGGGGCAGATTTGAGGAGGTGGTGTGCAGTGTCTTGGAGTTGGGGGGGTTGTCGTGAGCACTGTCAGGAACGATCTTTGTGTCTGTTCAGAACAGCACAAAGTGAATCCATGATTTTAAAAGCAGGTGCAGCTTTTGGGTGAACAGTCCAAAGTTAGCTACTATGAGCTATTTTGCTCTGAAGAAGAGACCAGAATTAAGTCACCCTTAACATTGTTTTAGATTAAGTCCCAAAATATATAGATCCTCATTCGCAAGCCTAACCACCAATGTCATGAATTCTCTCCATAATTTGACAAAGAAGCCACCCCTTGGATATTTGAAGGAATACTTTGCTGGGTAGGAACAGTAACAATTCTGGAATCCTGGTAATCCCAGGTCTAGAATCGCACCAGCTCCTTGAGGTTTTGATTTGGAGATACCGGTGTTGGATTGGGGTATACAAAGTTAAAAATCACACACCAGGTTATAGTTCAACAGGTTTATTTGGAAGCACTGGCTTTCGGAGCGCCGCTCCTTCATCAGGTGGTTGTGAAGACTAACTGATAAAAGAGCAGCACTCCGATAGATTAGATTACTTAGTGTGGAAACAGGCCCTTCGGCCCAACAAGTCCACACCGCCCCGCTGAAGCGCAATCCACCCATACCCCTAACCTAACACTACGGGCAATTTAGCATGGCCAATTCACCTGACCTGCACATCTTTGGACTGTGGGAGGAAACCGGAGCACCCAGAGGAAACCCACGCAGACACGGGGAGAACGTGCAAACTCCACACAGTCAGTCGCCTGAGGTGGGAATTGAACCCGGGTCTCTAGCGCTGTGAGGCAGCAGTGCTAACCACTGTGCCACCGTGCATCCCACTAAGCTAGTCCTTCCAAATATATCTGTTGGACTATAACCTGTGTTGTGATTTTTATCCTTGAGGTTTGTTACTCCTGCAATTGGAAGCTCCAGGCCATTGTATCATAACTTGGCTCCAAGTTTTGAAAGTGTAACCCAGTAGGGGAAGATTTCTGCCTGTCCTCACTACAACTCAATTAAGTGGAACCCAGTGCGTCATGAAACCAATGCTGTTTTTGAATACAAGATGGCCTTTAATGGCTCACTCAGCCTTTTGTGAACAATGTCATCTTTGATGTGGAGGTGCGGGTGTTTTATTGGGGTGGACAAAGTCAGATGTCACATGATAACCAGGTTATAGTCCAACAGGTTTATTAGAAACCGCAGGCTTTCAGAGCACCTTTTGGACTACAACCTGGTGTCGTGTGACTTATGACAATGTTGTCTTTGTCTTTGCTTTCAGAACTTCTCTCTCTTATGGAATCCAAAGGGTAACACTCCCACAGTAACTCTTGCTTCAAGGCCCACAAAATGACGCTTCTGAAAAAAACACTTATTCCCTGACAACGATCAAACTCTTTTGCAAACCTTGTGGGTCTTTAATGAGACAAAGGTGGAGAATGGACAATATTGAGCACTGTCATTGCAGTCTCAGCACAGAATTTTAAGTTCCCATCCCTTGACATTATTTAAATCTGTCTTCCTCAGTTGTGAAATTGGATTTGGTATTAACCCATGATCAAAAGTGTTTTTATTTTGGCTCAGAGCCGACAAGAATCTGTCAGTGTTCACTCATTCATATCATCTTCACCAAATGATTGCTGGAAAGATTATTGCTGCAGTTCCTGTGAATTCACTTCCACGAATGTCCCACCTCATCAGCTCTCATTTTCTAAGAGCAGACTTGTGATTCTGGATTTCGCCAAATTTCAAAATTAAATGTTACATCTGTTCGTTTGTGAGCCAACACCAGAGAAAAATGTGTTTAAAAACACAAAATAAAAGCAAGAGGTGGCCATTTTGCCCTTTTTGAGGCTCCTCTGCCTCTTGATATGATCATGGCTGATTGTCCAATGCAGTCCCCTGTTCCTGCTTTCTCCCCACGCCCTTTAGCCCTAAAATCTACATCTCCCTCCTCCTTGAGAATGTTCAGCGTTTCCTCAACCATTTTCTGTGGCAAAGAATTCCACAGGGTGAAGACATTTCTCCTCATTTCAGTCCAAAATGGCCAACCCCGTATCCTTAAACTGTGACCCCCTTGGTCCTGGACTCGTTGGTCATTGGGAACATCCATCCTTCCTGTGTTTTACCTGTCCAATCCTGAGAGATTTTTAGAGATTTCTACATCCATTTCTAACATTATAAGGAGGCAGTGTGCTTTGCACATTGCTGTGTCCTACGCTGACTTCTTCCAGGGGTCTACAGGCCATGGCAGTGTGGATTTATGGTTCTGCTGTTGTTAATGGCCAACAGTCCAATGCTTAATGGTGCCACTCGAGCAAAACCCTCTGAAAATGATGTTCCTCAAAAGGAGCAAGCTTGCAGGATCAAAGTGCCGTGAAAATATGGCTTTGTAAATCTAGCCAACACAGGAACAGGAGTAGTCCATTCAGCCCCCTCAAACCTGTTCTGATTACGAAAAGAGAAAAGGGTTTCTCATTTGGAGCAGGTCACCCCTTATCAACGATATAGGCAGAATTGGGCCATTCAGCCCATCGAATCCGCTCTGTCATTCGATCATGGCTGATATGTTTCTCAACCCCGTTCTCCTGCCTTCTCCCAGTAACCTTTGATCCCCTTACTAATCAAGAACCTATTTACCTCTGTCTTAATGCACTAATGACTTGGCCTCAGCCTTCTGTGACAATGAGTTCTTCAGCCCTCAGGCTGAAGAAATTCCTCCTCATCTCCATTCTAAAGGATTGTCCCTTCACTGAGGCTGTGCCCTCGGGTCCTAGTCTCTCTACTGGTGGAAACATCTTCTCCATGTCCACTCTATCCAGGCCTCTCAGCATTCTGCAAGTTTCAATCAGATCCCCCTTATCCTTCTAAACTCCATCAAGTGCAGACCCAGAGTCCTCAACCATTCTTCATGTGACAAGCCCTTCATCCCTGGGAACATTCTTGTCAAAATGTTGTTACCGAGCTTTATGTTACTGAGATGAGATGGCAAAATGCTGTAGTGATTGTCAGGCATTTTACCTGGCTTGTCTAATGATCGAATGTCTCTCTGTCGAAGCCCTTTGAGGGTAGCCTGGGCAACTGTGCAAGTATTGGATGATGGTATTGGTAGGCAGCAGCTATATTGTTAGCTGTTGGGTGTGACTGTGTTAATTAGGCCTGGGAGGAAACTAGAACTGAGATTGTCATCAAGTTATTCAAGAAATGTGGGATCGCCAACGCATTTGATGACAGTCTTTGTGGAGTCAATGCTAATTGAAATCATGTTGATCCCACTGATAATGTCACTCAGGAAGCAGATTGGGATGAATTATTTATTTTGAAAACCAAGGACAAGGATGTTTTTTCAATGCATTTTAATATTGTCTTGTTGTACTGTTAAGCTTATTTTTAGTTAAAATGGTGAAAAGCTTTATTGTTTTTATTTCTGAGTCTGATAAATTTATGATGTGTGGGAGCTGGTGTTGGACTGGACTGGACAAACTCAGAAGTCACGTGACACTGGGTTACAGTCCAAAAGGTTTATTTGAAATCTCAAGTTTTCGGACCGCTGCCCCTTGGTCAGGTGATGTGGAAGGAAGTGAATCTGTTGGACTGTAACCTGGTGTTGTGACCTCTGGCTTTGATAGATTTAACTGGTGCACAGATATTGATATTGATCTCGTTAGTGACTTCTTCATAACGAACAAAGCAATTAGTAAAATTGAGTTAGTTTGGGAGCAGGGTTGGAGAGATCAGTCTCTGACCTGGCAGCTGTGATAATGAGGGAGAGAGTGGATTTCAAGAAAGGCCATAAGCTATGGAAGCACAATTAGGCCATTCGACCCATTCAGTCTGTTCTGCCATTTGATCTTGGCTGACAGGCTACTGAACCCCATTTTCCTGCCTTCTCCCTGTAGCCTTTGACCCCCTTACTAATCAAGAGCCTATCTATCTCTCTCTTAAATACAGCTCATGACTTGGCCTCCACAGCGCTCTGCACCATTTTAAACCCCTGCAAAAAGTTTACTTGTGAAAGTCAGCTCCTTAGTTTTGCAATAAAGGTTTAGTTTTCAGAGTTTTAATCTGTCCTAGGCTTCCACGAGAGTTGATATGGTAATTGTTGCAAAAATTTGAATTGTAACAACCAGTTCAGTTTCGAAGGCTTTGAGGGTGTGCTCGATCCTGATCACATTCCAACTGAAAACTCCTCGACTTACTGTTTATTGTTTTCAGCTATCTAACTTATGACTCAAATTGTTCCAAAATATGTCAGCTTTCTGTAAATCGGGCTTCCAGCATTTAAGATTAATTTTATTTCCTCTCTTAGCAGCATATCTGACAAGTACTTAATGCTGCTGACTAACTTCAACCTTGGCTCCACACCTCTGCCAGCTGCCCCTTTTCCCTGGAAAGCTTGCCTTATCCTCCCAGGATTTCCTTCCTCCCGGATAATAATTTCTCCCTGCTTCTTGGTTTTGCTGAGGTCCACATAATCAAGCCGTGGTGGTTTAGTTTTTAAAAAAAAACCTGAGTACTTTCCAAAATAAACAGCAAGTTTCAAGAACTTGCTGAAATAGCATCATTAAAACGGGCAAGAGGAGATTCATGCTGAGAATGAACTTTTTGCACTGCGGCTGATGCTTCTGGACCTGCTACAGGAACTTGAAAGGCTTTAATCTGTGCTGTTCGCATCAGATGCAGGACCGAGAACAAAATTACTTGCCACACTTCCTGTCGATGTTGTTGTGACTGGTCTGCATTTTAAGGTGGTGAGCTGCTTAGCATCAGAATCTGCCCGTCTGCCTTCCAGTTAGAGTCGTGTTGTGTTTTCTGCATTCCAAAAAGCCTCTCGAGAAATGTGGTGTGTTCAGGTGGCTTTAATGCGTTCAGCAATGCCAAGTTCATAATGGATAGCTTCAAAGCTGCTGCCATTAACTGGAAATACAAAAAGGGTGATGAGAGTTTGTTGGAGCCCTTCCAAACGGTTTAGAATCTAAAAAGAATTTCCTCAGCACTGTGCTCGTTGTAAGAACAATGTTGCACCAAATGTTGCATCCTTGGGAAGAAAGATCAAGGTCAAAGCTTTCCAAGTTAACTGATGAAAATCAACAATAAATAGCTGTATCGGTGGGGCTCTTCCAAACTTAACACTGCTTGCCTGACAGTCTTGGTTACTATGGAAACAGGTCACAAGTGCAGGGTGAGGTGACAGGTTTGGCTAGACCATGTTTGTGAAGATACGCATCAGTGTCTGATCTCTCCGTCAACGCGTGCAGGATAAACCTTTGACCCTGGAAAATGGAGAGTCACGAACACAGCAGGGGCATGTGCACGACCAGCAGCATCAATGTCAAAGAGTGTGGTGCTGGAAAAGCACAGGCCAGGCAGCATCTGAGGAGCAGGAGGATCGACGTTTCGGGCATAGGTTCTTCATCAAGGGTGTGGGGGTGGCGGGGGATGAAGGGGATAGAGCTGAGAGATAAATAGGGTGGGGGTGAGGTAGCTGGGAAGGTGATAGGTAGGTGCAGGTTAAGGGGGTTTTGATGGTGATCGGTCAGAGGGGAGGGTGGAGCAGATAGGTGGGAAGGAGAATGGACATGAGGGACTGTTCAAGAGGGCAGTGCCAAATTGGAAGGTTGAATCTCGGGGGTTGGGGGGGTGGGGGTGGTAGTGGTAGGGGGGAGATGAGGAAACAGGTGAAAATCAACGTTGATGCTGTACGGTTGGAGGGTCCCAAGGCAGACGATGAGGCGTTCTTCCTGCAGTCACTGAATGGTTTGGATTTGGCGGTGGAGGAGGCACTTGGATGCACAGGAAAACCTTTGCAGGATGTGGAAGGATTCTTAGGGGGCCTTGGACAGAGGTGAAGTGGGGGGGAGGTAAGGGTGCAGGTCTTATACTTCTTGCAGTGGCAAGGGAAGGTGCCAGGAATGCAGGGTGGGTTGGTGTGGGGGTGTGCGCGGACAACAATGAGGCAAAGTATCTGACTGCACATCTGTCCCAGTTGCTCTGGGTGAGTGGTGCAGGTTTGGTGCCCTGAAGTGTGTGAGGGGTGGGTGCTGTGGTGGGCAGGAAGCAACGATGGTCGATGGACTGCAACATTGGTCAGCGGTGTGAGGGGAGTGCTGGTGTGGAGGTGCTGCCCATCTGCTTTCACTGCCTTCAGAGGCTAATCTGGGAGGCCGTCCTTGACTGCTCACACAAATATGGCCTCTTCTGTTTGGCTTTGTAACCAAAGGCCCTCGATCTTGATTAATTTTATTGTCACATGTACTGTAGTACAGTGAAAAGCTTTGTTTATGAGCAGTACAGGCAGATGTACAGAACAAAAAGACGTGAATGGGGGGTATATAGTTTACATCACGCAGGGTATATAAAAGAGGTCAACATTAGCAAGATCAGCATTATTTGAGGTGAGGGAGTTCATTCATCAGTCTAATAACAGCTGGGAAGAAGCTATTCCTGAACCTGCTGGTGCGCATTTTCAAGCTTCTGTATCTTCTGCCTGATGAGAGATTGCAGGAGAGCATTACTAGGGCACGATGGGTCTTTGTTGGCATCGAGCTGGGAGGTCGGCTCCTGTGATGGTCTGGGCTGTGCACACAACCTTCTGTAGTTTCTTATGTTCCTGGTTAGAGCAGTTGCTGTAACAGGCTATTATGTACCTGGACAGTATGCTTTCAATGGTGCATATGGATATACTGAATTTCCTGAGCTGCCTGAGGAACAAGAGGCATTGTTGTGCCGCCTTGATTGTTGCATCGTGTGGGAAGTTCAGGACAGGTTGTCGGTTATCGTCACTCCAAGGAACTTGACGCTGTCCACCCTCTCAACCTCCATTCCATTGATGTAGATGGGGGGGGTGTTCTCTTGCTTTGTTTCTGAAGTCAGTGCTCACTTCTTTAGTTTTGCTAGTGTTGAGAGGTTGTCCTTATTGCACCATTTCACTGAGCCCTCTCTCACCCTTCCGTATTTTGATTCGCCGTTGTTAGGTATACCGAATTGGTGTTTGATCTGTGAGCACTCTCTGGTGCCTCAGTTGTGCAGCTCTTGTGGAGAGTTGGAGAACATTAGCACAGGTTGCCGACAGAAGTTGCCTTCCAATGTGTGCAACTTCTCTTGGAGACAGAGACCCGGCTGCATTTGAGAAGAATTGATGAGTTGCGCCATGTATTATCTAAACACTCTGCTTGGCATTTTGCTGAACATTGACCATGCCCTGGCATTCTGAGTGTGAGCAGTCTAGCAGCATTGGGCATTCATTCTGTGTCCCTGACTGGGCACAGGTCCCCAAACCCCACCTTGTTCGCCCCCCACCCCCCCCAAACTGACTTTGCCACATTCTTACCTCATGGTCTCCTTAATTCAGTTGTCAGCTTGATTTTAAATGTTTGTATTTCTTTTCCATTTCAGTACCTGCCACCAAAATTCAATTTCGTTTAAGGTAAAGCTAAAGTCCTATGAAAAGTTAATAATTGAGTTCTCTAATTGAGTTCTCAAATTGCTTCTACGCTCCAAAACACAATTGACTCAGTGATGCATCAGGACAGCCAAGTCTGTTCCATGGTCTATTCGACCATATTGACCGATTTTCTCAACAATTTGCAGAAATGAATTGTCTCTCAATATTATAGAGACAAAATAAGTAAATACGTGTGAAAATTTGTGCCTTTTAACTCTGTGCTACCAGTGATATTGAAAACTGCATCCATCATGGATGATGATCAGTTATCCATTTTGTCCCACCTCTCAAAATGATGTAATGACAACAATATCTCTCTATTCCCCATTACCCTGTCAGTAACATTCCAAATAGTTCCTTTTTCATTTCTTGCTACTCCAAGAAGTTACCTTTTTGATCTACAAGGATTTTCAAATCCTGCTGCATAGTTTCACATGCTTTTAGAAAGAACTTCCAATTCTTCTGACAAAAATGGATAATTTTGCAGTTACCATCAGTTTTATTTTGTCCTACCCTTCACCAGGCTTGTATCCGTTCGCTGTTTCCATACGTTACTCTCACAGCTTGCTTACTCCCTGCAACTAACATCATCAGTAAACAAGGGTATATTACCCTCCCGATCCACATCTGTCCCATCTCCGGGATTGATCAGAGGCTTTTCCTGTGAAGAGACAGAGACAATAGGCCAGAAGGTCAAAACATATCCAAACAGGTCAACTGAAAAATGTTTTTTTTTCTCTTTATGTCCTTGTTAATTGTAAACTGCTGACTCCTAAAGACTAATGCCTGTGGATTCCCACCAATTTTGTTTATTCAAAACTCTCCATTTTCTGCTCTTCTATTTATCTTCCGTGTTTTAATATATTACTCTTCCTTCCATGAGTGGTTATCTTGCGTAAAGCCTTTTGTGTGGCACTTCATTGAATGTTTTCTTGAAATGCAAGGCTACTACATCCACTGGTTTTCCCTTACTGACTCGAGTAAGTTCATCCTTAGCTGATTCTAACAGATTTATCAAAGAATGCTTTCCTTTTTTTAAAAAAAAAATCTGGTGACTGTGCTACATCAGATTGAGCTCATTGTAAATATCCTGTTACCTAGACCTTAACACTTTTTTTTTGTTACACTTTTTAAATGAGTCTCTTTGGGAGGTCAGCATGTTAGGTTGAATGGCCTCGTCCTCCTTCTGTAAAATGATGTAATTTTATTGGATTGGTCCATACTATTCCTGAGCATTAATGTTGGAGCAGCACGGTGGCTCAGTGGTTAGCACTGCTGCCTAATTGCCCGGGACCTGGGTTCAATTCTAGCCTTTGGTGTCTGTCTGTCATTTGCACATTCTCCCCATGTCTGCATCGGTTTCCTCCATGTGCTCCAGTTTCCTTCCACAATCCAAAGATGTGCAGGTTAGGGTGGATTGGCCAGGCTAAATTGACCATCGTGTTCGGGGATGTGTAGGTTAGTTACATTAGTCAGGTGAAATGTAGAGTAATAGGGTTGGGGAATGGGTCTGGGTGGGATACTCTTTGGAGGGTCAGTGTGGACTTGTTGACCCGAATGGGATTCTAATTCTAAGAGTCAGCACCCATTGCACTGGCCCTCTGTGCTGCCATTTGAACCTCAGGATTTATTATTGGAGAGATTTGTCAGTTGCTTGATGGAGGTACAAGAGGGTCAGGTTGTCAGTGGAAATTAGGAGGTTGGGGTGATATGCTGGAGATGAATCTACATTTAGAGATACACAGCACAGAAACTGACCCTTAAGTCCAACTTGTCTGTGGTGACCAGGTTTCTCAACCTAATCTAGTCCCACTTGCCACCACTTGGCCTATGTCTATCTAAACCCTTCCTATTCCTATACCCTTCCAGATACCTTTTAAATGCTGTGATTGTACCTACCTCCACCATTCCCTCTGGCAGCTCGTTCCATACATGCACCACCTTGATTATCAATCTGCATGGCTTACTCCCAAACCATCCAGGCCATAATCTTTTCGTGGTGACAAGGAAGCCTCAATGTATCATTTTCTCCTCTGACATCTTGTCAAGGTGAGGTTTTTATAAAGTAAATTGTACGTTGCGGATGAAAGATGGGGATTTGATGTGCCAAGTGGCCTCTTCTCGATCTATTCTTGATGTCCTTACGTCTGCACTGTTGGAGGAGCACTGGCAGTACTGATCTGGAATGATTCCCCCACGAAATACTCTCAGTCAAGGAACATGCCATTTGTTCAGTACCCATCTCGCTGACAGCAGGGCAAGGTTTTTGTGGGAGGTTGCAAATAGTGTTTTATTTCCTGCTAACTTAATAGAAAGCCACACAATTGCACCCACACGCTTGGCTACACACTGACCTGGAGCATGCTGACTTTCAACCTCCTGTCAATTTCCTGGTTTGTAATTTCAGGTTCATTTTTACTCAATAACAGGGGCTGTTGCTCTTGCTATCATCTGGAGAGTGTTCTAATCATCGAGTTCTCTATCTGGCTCTCTATAAATCAATTTTAAAGTCATTCTCTTGTTAGTACCCTCTCTGCTACTCAGCTGAGTGGATAAAATAGGTGATCTCTTTCTGGTCTGTGTCTTCAGTGAGTAGCTGAGAAACACCAGTGCTGCTCTGTGTTAGCTTCCTGTTTAACTCGTAGAGTTTTGTTTCTTTTAATTTGTCCAGAGGTGCCCTTACACACGACTTGAACTTTTTCTCCTCCCATCACCAAATTAGTGACAATTTTTCTTTTTTCTTAAACCCCTAACTGCCACCAATGTTTCCAGTTGAATAGTTACATGCAAAGTTCTGCGTGATGGGTGACTGACTTAAAAAGAAAATATTCTTTGTTTCTTTTGGCACAATGTTATGAAGGATTGTATTTGGAAACCTTTGGTTTGTTAGCTGTATTTCAGCAAATAGTCAAGGTTCTCTGTTCAAATGTTTCTATCTTAAAGGGGCAGAGTGAAACTTTTCATGACAAGAAATTATAAGCCCCATGCAACAATGGGAATTACTGGAGAAATTCAGCAGGTCTGGCAGTGTCTGTGGAAGGAAAGCAGAGTTCGTGTTCCAAGTCCAGGAACTGATTACCTCCCCTCTCCTCCACCACTTCCTGGAGGCAAAGAATGAGAGGATAGATGAAGACCGAGCCCAGAGGGAGGGAGAGGCCGTTACGCAAACAAAGGGATGGATCACTTTAAGCCAGGGAAAGCAACCCATGGGATAAAGCTTCGGGTGTGGGGGTAAAGGCATGGGAGAAGGTTCTCAGGCCCTAATCTTATTGACCTTGATATTGACACCAGAAGTATATAGGGTCTCCAAGTGGAAAATGAGGTGCTGTTCTTCCAGCTAGCACTGAGCATCGCTGGAGCACTGCAACAAGCTTGAGACAGAGATGTTAGCCAGGGAATAGGATGGGGTGTTCAAGTGGCAGGGAACTGGAAGCTCAGGGTCATTTTCTCAGGCAGAAAGCAGATGTTCTTTGAAGCGGTCACCCAGGCTACGCTTTGTCTCCAGAGTGTAGAGGAAACCACGTTGTGAGCAGCGATTGCAGTAGATGAGATTGAGTGAGTGAAGCGCAGGTAAAGTGCTGCTTCACCTGGAAGGGCCTTGTGTATTAAGGAGGGAGGAAGTAGGTGGGCAGGTGTTACACCTTCTACTGTTGCAGGGGAAGAGGGTGTGGGGAATGAAGCATGGATGGACCAGGGTGTGTCCCAGAGGGAGCGTTGTCCCTGCCGAAGTCTGACAGAGGAAGGGGGGTAGGGGGTATATGTGTCTGGTGATGGCATCTCACTAGAGGTGGTGGAAATGGCAGCTGATGATCATTGGATGTGGATGCTGGTGCGATGGTAGGTTAGGGCAAAGGGACCATGTCGTTGTTGCAAGAGGGAATAGAGGGGTGAGGCCTGAACTGCGGGAGATGGATGCGACACGACTGAGGGCGGTATAGTTGAGGTAATTGGGAGTCTGTGGAATATTGGTGGCCAGCCTGTATGCAGAAATGGAAACGGATACCAAGGAAGGAAAGGAGTCAGGGATGATTTTAAAAACCCAAATGAGTTGCAAGCAAAATCATATTTTAAGCTAAAACATAGACTGACAGATGCTGAAGATCTGAAACAAAATCAGAAATTGCTAGAGAAACTCAGTAAGCCTGGAAAATGTGGAGAGAAAGCAGAGTTAATGTTTTGAGTCAGTGATCTTTTTGGAACCAACGTGCATTGTTAAGAAGAGGAATTATTCTGTACTTGAAACACCAGTTCAGTTTCTCTCTCCACAGATGTCGTGAGATCTGAGTTTATTCTTGAGTTTAGAATCAGGTATGTGACGTGTTGGTTACAAAAGTGGTCAGTTCTTCTGATATCTCATGGGCATGCATGGCAGTGCAGGGGCCATTCGGCCCAGCATGTTCATCATGGTCAACCAAGATGTGCATGCACCAACCCAAGTTTCCAGCTCTGAGCCCATCATCCTGGAGGCTAGGGCATAATGTAAGGGCATATCTAAACACTGCTCAAATGTTTCAGCCGAGTTTTCAGACACTGTTTCAGACAATGTTCCAGATGCACCCTGGCTCATTGTATCACAGAATCCCCACAGAGCAGAAAGAAGTCAAGTGACACATCAGGTCTGTCCCAACCCTCTGAAATGTATCTCACATTGATGTAGCCTCCCACCCTATCCCTGTAATCCTGCATTTCCCATGGCTAATCCACCGAACCCACAAATCTATAAATCATTTGGAGGAAACCGGAGCACCCGGAGGAAACCCACGCAGACACTGGGAGAATGTGCAAATTCCACACTGACAGTCGACTGAGGCTGCAATCAAACCTGGGACCCTGACGCTGCGAGGCAGCAGTCCATCCATACTAAACCAGCAAAGGGGAACAAATTAGCCTGATAGGCTGCTGTTCAGTTGCAGAACTTTCTTGGTATTTAACTAAACAACAGTGCCTGGTTTCCATCCCTGTTTATAGTCTGAAAGGACATCTGTATGATCCCTGACATGCACATAAATGGGAATAAGGCAATTGCTGCTCACGACTGAGGTTCTGAGCTCACTGTTAACCTGAAAGGAAAGTTCAGAATTTTTTATCAATATGTAGAATCTGACTTTTTTTTTGTTGTTTTCAACTTTGATATGTTGATCTAATTTTATCACCGAGCAGAAAGTGAGGACTGCAGATGCTGGAGATCAGAGCTGAAAATGTGTTGCTGAAAAAGCGCAGCAGGAGAATCGAGTTTCGGGCATGAGCCCTTCTTCAGAAAGGTCTTTCCTGAAGACGGGCTCATGCCCAAAACATCGATTCTCCTGCTCCTTGGATGCTGCCTGACCTGCTGCGCTTTTCCAGCAACACATTTTCAGCTCTAATTTTATCACCATCATCCACACTGCTCAAAGGAGTGAAAATTGGTCCTTTTAGAGGACAAGAAGGGGGATTTAGTAATGGGATGTGAGGAAATGGCTGAGGCATTGAATAGATATTTTGTGGAGGACAGTGGAGGACACCAATAACAGGCCAGTAATTCATCAAGAGATGACGATTGGTGAGGACCTGGAAATGATCATTATTACGGAAGAGGTAGTGTTGGGAAAGCTAATGGAGCGAAGGATAGACAAGTCTCCTGACCCTAATGCAATGCTTCCCAGGGTACTAAAAGAGATGGTGGGAGAAATAGCAAATGCACTTGTGGTAATTTTTCAAACTTCACTGAACTCTGGGGCAGTCCCAGCAGTTTGGAAAACCGCAAATATTATGTCACTGTTTAAAAAGGGAGGTGGACAAAAGATAGACCAGTTAGCTTAACCTCTGTAGTGGGGAAGATGCTGGAGTCTATTATCAAGGACGAAATAGCAAGGCATCTTGATAGAAATTGTACTGTTGAGCAGATGCAGCATGAGTTTGTGAAAGGCAGGCCAGGCTTAACTAAACAATTGGAATTTTATGAAGACATTACAAACACGTGGGCAATGGGCACCCAGTAGATGTGTATCTAGATTTCCAAAAGGCATTCGACAAGGTGCAGCACAAAAGGCTACAGCATAAGATGAAGGTGCAAGGCATTATGGGCAATGTATTCGCACGGATAGAGGATTGATTGACTAACAGGAAGCAAAGAGTGGGGATGAATGAGTGCTATTCTGATTGGCAGTGACTAGTGGTGTACCTCTGGGATCAGTGGGACCGCAATTATTCACAATTTACGTTCGTGATTTGGAGTTGGGGACCACGTATAGTGTGTCAAAGATTGCAGGTGTCACTAATGCCTCATATTCCGCCTTGGGACTCTGCAACCACACGGGATCAACGTGGATTTCAACAGTTTCCTGATTTCCTCTCCCTCCCACATCATCCCAGTCCCAAGCCTCCAACTTGGCTCCGCCCTCCTGACCTGTCCATCGCCTTCGCCATCTATCCGCTCCACCCTCCTCTCCGACCTCTCACCTCCATCTACCTATCACCATTCTCAGGTACCTTCCCCCTCCCCTCAGCCCCAGACCCTGTCCCATTTATTTCTCAGCACTCCCCCCGGCCTACACACATCTGTCCTGATTAAGGGTGAAACGTCGATTCTTCTGCTCCTCTGATGCTGCCTGACCTGCTGTGCTTTTTCATCATCACGCTCTTGACTCTGATCTCCAGCATCTGCAGTCCTCACTTTCTCCTAGATGACACAAAGATGAGTGGCAGAGCAAAGTGTGCAGAGGACTGTGAAGCTTTGTGAAGGGACGTAGGTAGTTTAACTGAGTGGGCAAAGGTCAGGCAGATGGAATACAATTTTAATAAGAGTGAAGTCATCCATTTTGGTAGGAGTAATAGTAAAAAGGATTACTATTTGAATGGTAAGAAATTGCAGCATGCTGCTGTGCAGAGGGGCCTGGGTGTCCTTGTACATGAATCACAGAAGGTTGGTCTGTCAGTGCAACAGATAATTACGTTGGCAAATGGAATTTTGTCCTTCATTGCTAAAGGGATTGAGTTTAAAAGCAGGGAGGTAATGTTACAGCTGTACAGGGAACTGCTGGTGAGGCCACACCTGGAGTATTGCGTGCAGTTTCGGTCTCCTTACTTGAGAAAGGATGTACTGGCACTAGAGGGGGTGCAGAGGAGGTTCACTAGATTGATTCTAGAATTAAGGGGGTTGGTTTATGAGGAGAGACTGGGATTATATTCATTGGAATTTAGAAGAATGAAGGGGTTCTAATGGAAACATATAAAATTATGAAGGGGATAGAAGTAGAGAAGATGTTTCCACTGGCAGGTGAAATAGGACAAGAGGGCCTCAAAATTAGGGGGAGCAGATTTAGGACTGAATTGAGATGGAAATTCTTCACCCAGAGGGTTGTGAATCTGTGGAACTCTCTGCCCAGTGAAGTCTTTGACGCTACTTCAGTAAATGTTTTTAAAGCTCAGATTATTTGAACAATAAACAGATTAAGGGTTGTGATCAGAATGGTGCTGAAAAAGCACAGCAGGTCAGGCAGCATCCGAGGAGCAGGAAAATCAATGTTTCGGGCAAAAGCCCTTCATGAGGAACTTTTGCCTGAAACGTTGATTTTGCTGCTCCTCGGATGCTGCCTGACCTGCTGTGCTTTTCCAGCACCACTCTGATCTAAACTCTGGTTTCCAGCATCTGCAGTCCTCACTTTTGCCTCGATTTAAGGGTTATGGTGAGCGGGCAGGTGAGTGGAGCTGAGGCCATGAAAAGATCAACCATGATCTTTATTGAATGGTGGAGCAGGCTCGAGGGGCCAGGCGGCCTCCTCCTGCTCCTCGTTCTTATATAAATCTACCCCACCTAACAGTTGACAAGCTTGTTAGCTATTTTGACAGACATACTGTGGTTTGTGTGGCAAGATATGAAAACGGTTCTTCCACATCTGTACTTCCTTTGTGATAGTGCACCAGGACCATAACAGCATGAGACAGCAGGAAGAAATGAAACAAGACAAATGTCACCCCTTAAAGAAATTGAACTCTGGTGCACGTTAAGTAACAGATTGCTGCATGATTGTTCCAGTGTATTCTGGAGATTAAGAAGCTGCTGACTCATGTCAATAATTTCAAAGCATTATCAGGCCTTATTGTTCAGAGTGGTTATGGAATACGGTGTGAATATACAATTAATTTTTCCAACGGGGGTGAAATTCTGGCTTGGCTTGAACCTTGGTACATGTGAGAAATCAGGCCTTTAAGGGAATGCTAGACCCCCTGATTTTCCTAACGCCAGTCTGAAGATCCCAGTGCAATGTAGTGGGCTGGTGCTTCAGAACAGTAAAGGCAACACCAGGCCTACCAGACCGCAGGCTGCGCTCTCACTAGAGAGGGTGACTGGTGGTGCTTTAACCTGAGGGTCACCACGTCTCGGCTGAGGGGAGAGGTTGAGAAGGAGAGCGCTTCATGGTAATCCAGCCAACGTGGGAATTGAACCCATGCTGCTGGTGTCACACTGTGTCACAAACCAGCCGTCCACCCGACCCAGTTAGTAGATCCTCCTGCAATAACATTATTGAAACAAAGCAGTACGTTCAAGAGAATACTCAGCAGCAAATGTGGAGAGAAACCAGTTTAAAATTGAGTCTAGTCTGACTCCTCCTCAGAATTATCGAGACTATTGTACATGTTAAAAATCTCTCAGTGCCAGGCTTTTGTCCAACAGGTTTATTTGAGAGTACTGGCTTTCAGAGCGTTGTTCCTCCTCTAGCTACCCGATGAAGGAGCAGCTCTCTGAAAGCTAGTGCTTCCAAATAAACCTGTTGGACCAAACCTGGTGTTGTGATTTTTAACTTGTCCACCCCAGTCCCACTCCAACACTGGCCCCTCCACATGGTGTATATTATTGTAAACGTTACATTACTAAGGGCCCCTGTGTTTCTCTCCCTTTTGGCTGCACCATTGACAACAATATGCATTTCTCTTGCACCTGGAAAATTATGAAACATTGAAAGGCACTTGAAAGGAATATAACTGGACAAAAATCGGTAACAGTCTGTTATGAATAAGGGCAGACCCCGCTCAAAATATTTTAAGGTGGTAGCCTAAACTAACTTTTTTCTTATTTTAAAGGCAGATGTGTAGTGGACACTCCAGGTGTGATGCAGCTGGTCAAACCACTCGGCTTTAAGCAAAACAATTTATGTAAACACCAAAGTTAAAACATGAACAGAAGTGGAATTTAGAATCTTAACTTTCGGAAATCTTAACCGACCCAATACAAGCTATAACTAATTAACTGTTCCAATAGGGTGAGAGGGGGAAGATATAAGAGACCTAAGGGGCAACTTTTTCCACAGAGGGTGGTACGGGTATGGGACGAGTTGCCAGAGGAAGTGGTGGAGGCTGGTACAATTGCAACATTTAAGAGGCATTTGGATGGGTATATGAATAGGAAGGGTTTGGAGAGATATGGGCCGTGTGCTGGCAGGTGGGACTAGATTGGGTTGGGATATCTGGGTCGGCATGGATGGGTTGGACCGAAGGGTCTGTTTCCGTGCTGCACATCTCTATGACTCTATAATACAGTAAAATCCCATAACGCACCCCTTGGCAAAAAGGTAAATTTTAACCCAGATTCTTACAGACAAGAGGGAACAACATCCAGAGAGAGATCCCAGAGAAAGACAGAGGAATCCTTTACTGAAGCTCACAACTCCCCCGGACTCTCTCATCTGGTAACTGCTACAGCTGAAACCAACTAGAAAGCCTGACTTGGGAGAACTGGCCACTCCTCTGCCATTGTTAAACTGTGTTTAAAAGACAACCCAAAGGCCTCTTCAGCACCCCTGCCTTTACAACCCTCAGTTTAAAAAAAAAAAGCCAAGGATGAAGTAACCGTTTTGAAGTGACAGCATTGTCACAAATACAAAGGTTTATTGAAATTTATTTTCAATCATTCAAGTAACATTTGGCCAGGCTGGCAAAAGCAATTTAAGGAGCATTTTGATGATGAGAGAAGTGGAGAGATTTAAAGAGGGAATTCATAGCTTAAGGTGAAATGACAAAGGTGCCAACAGTCGGATGAAGGAAGGAGGGAAGGTGCGAGGCTGGAGGAAGTCCACATCCTTCAGTGAGGATTGAGGGGTTAGTGATTGGGAGAGGTAAAGCCTCAGTTTATTCAATGTACACATCAGTGTTGAGTACAAGACCAGCGCTTCAGTAATTTATCACTCAATCTGCAGGATTCTAGCAGCAGCTTGCACTTTATAGTAACTGTGGAATTGTGCGGGCTTACTGTGAGTGTCACGCAGCTGTAACTCTCTAAATCTAATGATGCCTTCCTTGTGTGAAGGGTCATTAGAAAAATGGTAAGGTTGTAGCTACTGCATTTCCAACCCAAATTGAGACAATTCCCATCAGATCAGCTGGAATGATGGGTTATTAATTTGACAAGAGCATCAAGCTATCTTCAGTTGAAGAATCAAGAATAGGTGCAGAAGATTTGGAACAGAACGCATAGATCTGCTGTTAACTCCCACAGTTTAAAAGTGTTGCTTTACATGAATAAATCGGTCGTAGCAGAAATAGTGACGCTGGTTAAGGAATAGTGACACTGGTTACGGAATAGTGACACTAGTTAAGGAATCCCATTCCGCTAAGATGTGGTTTACATGTAACAATGACAGAAAGCAAGAACATTATTTTTTTAAAAGCCTTCTGAATTGACCTGTGAGCCTGAGCAGCTCAGGAGCAGGTACGCTTTCAGTTAAAGTGAATTCTAATAGCGTAAGGATTGAGTGAATAACGTGAGGACTGAAACTGCTAGCGAGTTTGAAAAGGTGTGGTGAAGGGGTTGTGGATTGGAAATCGGTACACACAAACTTGAGGTTCAAGTCATAGAGCTGTACAGCACGGAAACAGACCCTTTGGTCCAACTTGTCCAGGCTGACCAAATATCCTACATTAATCCAGTCCCGTTTGCCAGCACTTGGCCCATATCCCTCTAAACCCTTCCTATTCATAAACCCATCCAGATGCCTTTTAAATGTTGCAATTGTACCAGCCTCCACTACTCCCTTGGCAGCTCATTCCATACACGTAACACCCTCTGTGTGAAAATGTTGCCCCTCAGGTCCCTTTTTAAATCTTTCCCCTCTCACCCTAAACCTATGCCCTCTAGTTTTGGGCTTCCTCACTCCAAGGAAAAAAACCTCTTCTATTCACTCTATGATCCTCATGATGTTATAAACTTCTAACTCACCCCTTAGCCTCCGAAGCTCCAGGGAAAACGCCCCCAGCCTATTTAGCCTCTCCCTATTGCTCAAACCCTCCAATTCCTGTAATATCCGAGCTCTTCCAAAATAAATGGGCTATCGGGATATGAACAAGAGAGGAGATGGGCTAATTCACAGCTCAAAAATTCTTAACAATCAAAAGGAAATGGATGTGTTGTGCAATAAAACTGTAGTACCTACTCCATTCCAAACAAAACATTGCAATTTAGCATTCTTGATTGAAGTCAAAGTACCCTGCCCTACCCAGTTTTCAGCTTTCTCGAAACTACGGTGGTGATTACAACTTTCCAAACGCGGTTTCCAAATGCACAATAAAAATACTTCAAACAAAAAAAAATACTTCTACAGAAAGGTTGGAGGAAATGGGTTATTGTTGGAAAATAGGACATAGGGACATGCGGTTGGGTAGTCTGCTAATGACCAACAGTATCCCCTAGAAACTGATCAATTCACAGATAGACTTGGAGATTGGAGACACTGATACTTTACACAGTGTCTGTTCCTGTAAATGGAAGTTTTTTCTAACTATTTCACCACTGAAGAGGGCAGTGTGTGTCTGAAGCTCATTCAGTGCAGAGAAAAATCCCGCTTCTGTGCTGACGTCTGTCTGTCTCTGTCTGTGTGTGAAGGGACCTTCTCCTAAAGTCAAAGCTTCACACTGCACTGTCATAGCATTGTAATTCATACAGTCGGAAAATGCTTGTCATGCTATAGGGCTCTGAGAGTTTTGGACAGACCGGAATGCAGAGACATAGTGTGTTTCAATGTTTAGGATCTTTGGATTATTCTCAGCTCTCCCTGTATTTTGTGTTAAACCGGGCACACTCTGTGCCCCATGATTTAGGTTTCTGTTTGTTTGTTTTGACAGAACACTGTGTTAACAACCAATGTGTTCTATTTCTGGGGCCATAAGTTCGAAACAAAGCACTTTGTGTTAAGAATACTTTCTCAAAAGATGGCATTTTGTGGGTGCAGGCACAATGCGCAGCACACATGGCAATGCCAATGGGACAGGAGTCTAAAAGCTAGATGTCTTTTCCCTGGGGTGGGGGAGCCCAGAACTAGTGGGCATAGGTTTAGGGTGAGAGGGGAAAAAGATAAAAGGGACCGAAGGGGCAATTTTTTCACACACAGGGTGGTAAATGTATGGATTGAGCTGCCAGAGGAAGTGATGGAGGCTGGTACAATTGCAACATTTAAAAGGCATCTGGATGGGTATATGAATAGGAAGGGTTTGGAGAGATATGGACTGGGTGCTGGAGGGTGGGACTAGATTGGGTTGGGATATCTGGTCGGCATGGACGGGTTGGACCGAAGGGTCATAACACGATCGAGCCCTCCACAATCACCTGATGAAGGAGCGTCGCTCCGAAAGCTAGTGTGCTTCCAATTAAACCTGTTGGACTATAACCTGGTGTTGTGTGATTTTTAACTTTGTACACCCCAGTTCAACACCGGCATCTCTGAATCATGACTCCTTAGAACAAGCAGCCTTAGTTTTCAGACAAAGGGGGTGGCAGGTTTAAAACAGAGATGAGGACCAATTGTTTCTCTCAAAGGATGGTGAACCTGTGGAGTTCACTCCCTCAGAGTGCAGTGGATACTGGGACATTCAAGGAAGAGAGAGACAGATCTTTAATGAGTAATGGGTTGAAGGGTTATGGGCAGCAGGTGGGAAAGTGACTTGAAGCCAAGATGAAATGAGCCATGAATGTATCAAATGGTGAAGCAGCTCTCGCAGCCTGAATGACCTCCTGCTCTGGATTTTTATGATTTTGTTCTGTTCAGTCGGCCCACCTTGAAAGCAGGAACGTTTTATCTATTAACACTGCAGGCTTTTTTTTTTAAAAGCAATGATATATTTAGGTCACTGTTCCAGAATCCTGCTCTGTCCTTTTCCAAAAAACAGCATTCTCAGAACTAACCCTGGTCATCATTAGACTCTTCATTGCAGATATTTATTGAATTCAACTTCCACCATCTGCATTGGCAGGATTCAATCCAGGACAGTTCCTGGGTCTCTGGATTAACAGTCCAATGATGATATGACTAGGCCCATCACCTTCCCCTATTTATTGCCCATCCCTAATTACCCAGAGGGCTGTTACGAATCAACCACGTTGTTGTGGGTCTGGAGTCTCACATAGGCCAGACCAGGTAAGGATGGCAGTTTCCTTCCCTAAAGGACTTTACTGAACCAGATGGGGTTTTTCAACAATCATGGTTGTCATTAGAGACTTTATTCCAGATTCATATTTCCATGGACCAGCTGTATTTTTATCAATCATTCCATTTTAATTGAATAAGTTTTTTTTTATTTTTGATAAGTTCATCATTTTTTTTACTAAGAAACTTGATAGAGTGTTTTGTTTAAAACCTGACGGCTGCCTGGTCGCTGGAACTTGTTCAGTTGGTTGCAGTCAGCTTCAGCTTGGCACTGAGCAGGTGTCAGTTCTCCAACAGCCCTCCCCATGGAATTCCTTGTGGGTATTGTTTCTCCCAGCTGCAGCCTGATGCCATCACGGAGTCTGTCGGCACTGCGGTGGGAGTCCCTGTGCCAGAGGGTAGTGCTGGCCAATATCTCCCTGGTGTGGGAGCCGCCTCCCTCTGTGCTGCAGGTGCTGGTGGAGTGAGGCTGCAGCCTTGCGTACTGCACTGTCTCCCTGAGACATGATGGCCCGCAGAAGAGGAAACCAGAGCACCCAGAGGAAACCCACGCAGACACGGGGAGAATGTGCAACCTCCCATATTCTTTGGTTGTTGCCATGCTCATAGTGTCTGGGGATGTGCAGGTCTAGTGGGTTAGCCATGGGAAATGTAGGGTTACAAGATAGAGGGGGGAAGTTCTTCAGAGGGTTGGTGCTGACTCAATGTGCTGAATGGTTTTTTTTTCCACAACTAGGGAACCTGTGATCCTGTTGGGATTCTATGTTCTGGGGACCTGGTTTTGAATCCTGCCAAGTTGCTGAGTAAAAATGCAGCAGAGGTTGTGTAGATCAATGTGTGCGCATTGACATGAGCAGACCTTCATGTTGTCTTGCTGCCTCAAACACCACGAGACATCGGAGCAAAATGATGATGCTGGTTTATTCATTGCCACGTACATCTTGAGGATACAGACGAAAGTGCCTAGTTGCTACATTCAGTGCCATGATGAGATACAATAAGAAGAAAATGAAATTTAAAAATGGAAAGAACAGCGGATGTTGTAAATCAAACAAAAACAGAAGTTGCTGGAAAAGCCGAGCAGGTTTGGCAGCTTCTGTGTAGAGAAATCAGAGTTAACATTTTGGATTGAGTGACCCTTCCTCAGAACTGATGGTAACTAGGAAACTGTTGGTTTATATGCAGAAGGCATGGTGGGGGAGGAGGTAAGGAGTGTAAATGATAGGTGGGGATAGAGCTAGTGGGATGGTAGGTAAGGACAAGTGAAACCCTGTTACTGTTGTAGGAGGGAAGCGAGGGGTGAGGGCTGAAGTGCAGGAAATGGGTCCGTTCCAGCTGAAGGCTGCAAATTATTTTCTAAACACTCCTTTCAATTCAATTTGTGGAGCTCAAACAAATGTTCTCATTCAAGCAACAATCACTGATATGCCTTGAGGAGTATTCTTGGCCAAGTGGCCACAGCCAATTACTTTGCAGAGCTGATTTGACAAAGCAATTGTTATCTGTCCCCACACATGCACATTCTCTCTGTGCGCTGCGCTCTATCTTTCACCTCAGGCGGAATGTTCTCATCCCAAAAATCAGCCAACCCTGAACTCAAGCCTGCAATGTTTACGCTTTCGTTCAATAGACAATATCCAACAGAAATACAAGATGGTCAATTCTTGTTCTCGGGTCTCTGTATAATGCTGTTGGTGATAGAATTGTGGAATCCCTGCAATGTGGAAGTGGGCCATTCGGCCCGTAAAGTTGTTAACAACCATCCGAAGAGCATCCCGTCTGGACCCACCCTATCACTGTAACCCTGTATGTCTCATGGCTATGTAGTTAACCTACACATTCCAAAACACTATGGGCAATTTAGTATGGCCAGTCCCCCAACCTGCACATCTTTGGATTGTGGGAGGAAACCAGAGCATCCAGAGGAAACCCACGCAGACACGGGGAGAATGTGCAACCTCCCATATTCTTTGGTTGTTGCCATGTTCATAGTGTCTGGGGATGTGCAGGTCTAGTGGGTTAGCCATGGGAAATGTAGGGTTACAAGATAGAGGGGGGAAGTTCTTCAGAGGGTTGGTGCTGACTCAATGTGCTGAATGGTTTTTTTTTCCACAACTAGGGAACCTGTGATCCTGTTGGGATTCTATGTTCTGGGGACCTGGTTTTGAATCCTGCCATCATTGATGGTGGAGTTCGAATTCAATAAAAATCTGGAATTAAGGGTCTAATGATGACCATAAAACCCTCATCCCTTGGATGAATGGGGACAAAAAAAGACCATTAGCCCTTGAAGTCTGCACTGACCATCTGAAGAGCAACCTGTAACCCTGCATTTCCCACAGCTAACCCACCTAGCTTGCACATCACTGGACATTATGAGCAATTTAGCATGGCCAATCCACCCTAACTGCACATCTTTGGATTGTGGGAGGAAACTGGAGTACCTGGAGGATCCCTGCGTAGACATGGCGAGAATGTGCAAACTTCACACAGTTGCCCAAGGTGGGCATCGAATTATTGTGCCACCCTTTTTCAAGAAAGTTTCTTTATTATGTTTAAACTACATGAATTTTAAATCATGAAATATTAACAGTAAATAGCAGGGGTTTTGATTCACAGTTATAAATATACCTGGCAACAAAAAATATTTTAGAATGTAATTTATTACATATCTGATATTAATCTGGCTGGTTTTAGATTTTACACCGATCATAACCTTCCATTGCTGCTAGATTGCTGCTGCAAAACCTGATGGGGTCTGACTCCTGGCAGGTGCCAATGCTGCACAGAACAGCACACTGAAGTATGTAGAAACTACTTGAGGATAAATAACCCAATTGCCATTCAAATTTCGATTTCCTGCGTTATGTGTAACATGAAAATGTCAAGTTTCAGCGCAGCCATTTGGAAAGTCACAGTGACATATTTGATGTCATCTCTTATTTCCAGGTCACGTTTGATTCGGAAATTTTCTTCAATGTCCTCTTACCTCCGATAATATTTTACGCTGGATACAGCCTGAAAAAGGTGAGAACTTTACACTGTAAGGACCCTTCAACATTTTGCTAAAGTGATTTTTACTGTGACTGCCATCTGTGTCCTATGATCCTCTCCCACTAGCTACCTGACTAAGGAGCAGTGCTCAGAAAGCTTGTACTTTTAAATAAACCTGTTGGACCATAACCTGGTGTCGTGTGACTTTTAACTTTGTCCACCCCAGTCCAACACTGGCTCCTCCACATCATGGCAATTAAAAGTTTACGTTTTCAGTCTATGTCCTTTTGCGTCGATGTGTGTTTGTAAACCTTGCTTCAATACTGCTGTTTAGTTCTGCCCATTTCCTCAGTTGGAAATGACTCTCAATGTACACATTGAGGAAAGTTGGAATCTTGATTACAATTGGTGTTGAATTGGCCGGGCCTGAGTCTCTAACTGGACACCTTCCTCCCGGTCCAGGAGAGGAATGTCGGTTGCTGGGGTCCCTGTGCCTGAATAATGCTGTAAACCGTGTGTATCTGGTGAGGACAGGTCTACATTATTAAATGGTTTGTCCAAACTCACATTAGCAGTGTCAAACAGTGCGATACTGGAAAAGCACAGCCGGTCAGGCAGCATCTGAGGAGCAGGAGAGTCAACGTTTCGAGCATAAGCTCTTCATCAGGAATGTTGATCAAGCATTCCTTACTGAAGAGCCTATGCCTGGAACGTCGGCTCTCCTGCTCCTCGGATGCTGCCTGACCGGCTGTGCTTTTCCAGCACCATTCAGAGTTCCAGTTATGAAGAGAAATGGAACGGAGAGTTCCAAGCCTCCACTACTGTGTGTGTATAGAAATGCTTTCTCCTGTCTCTCCTCAATGTTCAGGCCCTAATTTTTAGACTATGCTCCTAATTCTAGAATCTTCAACCAGTGGGAAACATTTAATGACAATTGCCAGGATATCAATGGCATAGATTAGTGTAAAATGCAGGAGTAATAGACGGAATAAGAGCAAGCTTTTTTTCATCACTGAGGGTGGTGGGAATCTGGAACTTAGTATCTTTAAGTATGTTTGAGGCAGAAATCCACATATTGAGTGTCCTTGATAATTATGTACCGGTCAGGCAGGTAGGAAAGGGTCGTGCGAGGGAGCCGTGGTTTAATAAGGAATTGGAATCCCTTGTTAAATGGAAGAGGGCGGCCTATCTCAAGATGAGACGTGAAGGTTCAATTGGGGCGATTGTGAGTTATAGGGTAGCCAGGAAGGACCTGAAGAGAGAGCTAAAAGCAGCAAGGAGGGGACATGAAAGGTCCTTAGTAGATAGGATTAGGGAAAACCCTAAGGCTTTCTATAGGTATGTTAGGAATAAAAGAATGACTAGGGTAGGAATAGGTCCAGTCAAGGATAGTAGGGGGAAGTTGCGTGTGGATGCGGAAGAGATTGGGGAGACACTGAATGAATACTTTTCTTCAGTATTCACTCAGGAACAGGGCATTGTTGTCGATGAGAATACTGAGGCACAAATAAGTAGAATGGATGGCTTTGAGGTATGTAGAGAAGAGGTGTTGGAAATCCTGGAAAAGGTGAAAATAGATAAGTCCCCTGGGCCTGATGGCATTTATCCTAGGATTCTCTGGGAAGCAAGGGAGGAGATTGCAGAGCCATTGGCCTTGATTTTTATGTCCTCTTTGTCTACAGGAGTAGTCCCAGAAGACTGGAGGATAGCAAATGTGGTTCCCTTGTTCAAAAAGGGGAGTAGGGATAGCCCTAGTAACTATAGGCCGGTGAGTCTCACTTCTGTTGTGGGCAAAGTCTTAGAGAGAATTGTAAGGGATAGGATTTATGCACATCTAGATAGGAATAATGTGATCAAGGATAGTCAGCATGGTTTTGTGAAGGGCAAGTCGTGCCTCACAAACCTTATTGAATTCTTTGAAAAGGTGACGAAGGAGGTTGATGAGGGGAAAGCGGTAGATGTGGTATATATGGATTTTAGTAAGGCGTTTGATAAGGTTCCCCATGGTAGGCTACTGCAGAAAATACGGAGATATGGCATTGAGGGTGAGTTGGAGGTTTGGATTAGGAATTGGCTGGATGGAAGAAGACAGAGGGTAGTAGTTGATGGCAAAGTTTCTTCATGGAATGCCGTCACTAGCGGTGTTCCGCAAGGATCTGTTTTGGGACCATTGCTGTTTGTCATTTTTATAAATGACCTGGAAGAGGGGTTAGAAGGTTGGGTGAGCAAGTTTGCGGATGACACGAAAGTCGGAGGAGTTGTTGACAGTGAGGAAGCATGTGGCAGGTTACAGCAGGATATAGAGAAGCTGCAGAGCTGGGCAGAAAGGTGGCAGATGGAATTCAATGTAGCTAAGTGCGAGGTGATTCACTTTGGGAAGAATAACAAAAAGATGGGGTACTGGGCTAATGGTCGGATACTTGGTAGTGTGGATGAGCAGAGGGATCTTGGTGTCCATGTACACAGATCTCTGAAAGTTGCCACCCAGGTAAATAGTGCGGTGAGGAAGGCATATGGCGTACTGGCTTTTATTGGTAGAGGAATTGAGTTCCGGAGTCCTGAGGTCATGATGCAGTTGTATAAGACTCTGGTACGGCCGCATCTGGAATATTGTGTGCAGTTTTGGTCGCCATACTATAGGAAGGATGTGGAGGCATTGGAACGGGTGCAGAGGAGGTTTACCAGGATGTTGCCTGGTATGGAAGGAAAATCGTATGAGGAAAGACTGAGGCACTTGGGGCTGTTTTCACTAGAGAAAAGAAGGTTTAGGGGTGACTTGATTGAGGTGTACAAGATGATTAGGGGGTTAGATAGGGTCGACAGTATGAACCTTTTCCCGCGTATTGAGTCGGGTATTACAAGGGGGCATAGCTTTAAATTAAGGGGGAGTAGATATAGGACTGATGTTAGGGGTAGGTTCTTCACTCAGCGAGTCGTTAGTTCATGGAATGCCCTGCCAGTAACAGTGGTGGACTCTCCCTCTTTATGGGCATTTAAGAGGGCATTGGATAGGTATATGGAGGATAGTGGGTTAGTGTAGTTTAGGTGGGCTTGGATCGGCGCAACATCGAGGGCCCAAGGGCCTGTACTGCGCTGTATTCTTCTATGTTCTATGTTCTATGTTCTATAATATTTCAGAAGTTTTTAAATGCACACTTGCGATGCCAAGACAAGGATATAGGCCACATGCTGGGAAATGGAATTAGAGTATTTCGGTGGTTGTTTTTGACTCGATGGGCCAAAGGGCCTTTTTCTATGACTGTAGTTCATTAGTGAATCTCATGCATTTTTAAAAATTTTAATGATAGTTCATAGTCACCATTACTAAGACTAGCTTTTCACTCCAGATTTTATTAGTTACGTTTAATCTCTGCCAGTGACCTTGGTAGGATTTGAACCCATTTCCATCAGAGGGTTCATCTGGGCTTCTGGGTTACTAGGCCGGTGGCATTGCCACCATACCACTCCCCCACCCACATTAGATTAGATTAGATTAGATTACATTACAGTGTGGAAACAAGCCGTTCGGCCCAACAAGTCCACACCGACCCGCCGAAGCGTAACCCACCCATACCCCTACATTTACCCCTTACCTAACACTATGGGCAATTTAGCATGGCCAGTTCACCTAACCTGCACATCTTTGGACTGTGGGAGGAAACCGGAGCACCCGGAGGAAACCCACGCAGACACAGGGAGAATGTGCAAACTCCACACAGACAGTTGCCTGAGGTGGGAATTGAACCCGGGTCTCTGGCGCTGTGAGGCAGCAGTGCTAACCACTGTGCCACCGTGCCACCCACATTGTTGCTTTCTATCTCTGGCTTGTTTCTGTGGCATTCATTAAGCAGATAGTTGGAATTTGAACAGCATTACGTGACACGGTGGCTCAGTGGTTAGCACTGCTGCCTCTCAGCGCCAGGGTCCCAGGTTCTATTCCAGCCTCAGGCGACTGTCTGTGTGGAGTTTGCACATTCTCCCCGTGTCTGTGTGGGTTTCCTCTGGGTGCTCCGGTTTCCTCCCACATTCCAAAGATGTGCAGGTCAGGTGAATTGGCCATGCTAAATTGTCTATAGTTGTTAGGTGCATTAATCAGAGTGGGGTGAGTTACTCTTTGGAGGGTCGGTGTGGGCTTGTTGGGCCGAAGGGCCTGTTTCCGCACTGTAGGGAGTCTAAATCTGAGTATAGTTCCATCTCTTTGTCCTGAAGCTGATGAAGGATATGATTTAATGAAGGGAATGAGGGAATTTAGTAACTTAGAAAGTGGGAGATGATGGCTTTCTACTGTCTAGCTACATTTGTTTTAGGGGTCCCTGTCCATAGATCCCTCAAAGTTGCCACCCAGATTGATAGGGTTGTTAAGAACATGTATGGGGTGTCGGCTTCATTAACCGGGGGATTGAGTTTAAGGGCCACAAGGTTATACTGCAGCTCTGTAAAACCCCGGTTAGACGACACTTGGAATATTGTGTTCAGTTCTGGTCACCTCAGTATAGGAAAACTGTGGAAGCTTCAGAGAGCTGCAGAGGAGATGTACCAGGATGCTGCCTGGACTAGACGGCATGTCTTCTGAAGAAAGATTGAACGAACTGGGCTTTTCTCATTGGAGCAAAAAAGGGTGAGAGGCAACTTGATAGAGGTGTACGAGATGTTGAGAGGCATAGATAAAGTGGACGGACAGAGACCTTTTCCTAGCGCAGAAATGTCTATCCTGAGGGGGTGTAATTTTAAGGTGATTGGAGGAAGGTTTAGGTGCGATGTCAGAGGTAGGTTCTTTACACAGTGAGTGGTGGGTGAGTGGAATGCACTGCTGCAGTGGTAGTAGAGTCAGATACATAAGGGATATTTAAGCAACTCTTGGATAGGCACATGGATGATAGTACAATGAAGGTCTGCAGGTTAGACTGATCTTAGAGTAGGATAGAGGGTCGGCACAACATCAAGGGTCGGACGGCCTGTACTGTGCTGAAAACATTGGCAAGTAGAGTATTTCAGTTCTGGCTGTCTCCATAGAAACTAGGACCAGGCTTTTCAATCCTGCTCCATCTTAGATCATTGACGTCAATTCCCTGTTCTGACTGTCTCCCATGTCCTTCAATCCATTTACTCTGAAGAACTAGAGAAATTTCCTTTGTCACTGCCTTCATAAGCATCAGTATCCACATTCGATGGATCATCTTCAGCCAGATCTGCTACTTTATGTCACCACTGGACACATCTTTCCCTCCCGATTCCAACTTCCGAAGGGACAAATCCCTCTGAAAGACCCTGGTCATAAAGAGTGGAGCAATTAAAATTGGGGATGTTTATATATCAGGAATTAATGGATTGCAAAATCTTCGCAGGTTGTGAGACTTGAGATTATAGGAGTGCTATGGACCAGTCCAAACCCCCACAAAATATGTTAAGGTGGTAACCTAGACCCTAGCTTTTTTAGATTTTGAATGCTGATGTGAAGTGGACGCTCCAGGTGTGATGCAGCCGGTCAAACCACTCTGCTTTAAGCAAAGCAATTTATTTAAAAACTCTCTAGTTGAAACACGAACAAAAGAAAACAAAATTTAAGAATAAGAAGAAAGTGAGGACTGCAGATGCTGGAGAGTCAGAGTCACAAAGTGTAACACTTGTTATGGACCAGACCAGAGCCCCTCAAAACATTTCAAGAAAGTGGCTGAGACCCTAACTTTGCCAGTTGTTTTAAGCAGGTGTAAGGTGGATCTTCCAGGACCGATGCAGCTGGTCAAGCCACTTAGTTTGAAACAGAACAGAATTTATTTACAAAATTCCCAAATGAAGCACAAACAAAAAGGGAGAAAAATACAGAATAACTTGATCTTTCCAAAAACCCAACCGATTATCCCCATTTAATGATGCTGTTCTGAATACATGCAACAATCCCCATAAACACCCCTTGGCACAAAAGGAAAAATCAAACACACCGTCTTATAGGAGAGGTGTCAAAGAGAGGAAGGGTCAGCATGGATCTACTTCTTTGGGTCCAGCAGTTTTTACAGCTGCCTGACCACTTTCAGTGAATGGCCAGACCAAACCAAACCAGAGAAAAGCTGAGCTTGGAGAACTGGCCACTCCCCTTTCATTGTACAAGTGTTTTTTTTTAACTTGAAAGCCTTCTGTCTGAGGGAGTATCTGTTAGCTTTAATCAAACTGGCCCTGAAACCCTTCACCCCCAGATTTTTCAGAATCTGTGTCTTTTACGACCTCTCTTGGGGAAAAAAACAAGGACAACGTAACCTTGTTAAAGAAACAGCTTTGTAACACGCTGGAAAAGCACAGCAGGTCAGGCAGCATCCGAGGAGCAGGAGAGTTGATGTTTCAGACATAAGCCTGCTCCTTGGGTGCTGCCTGGCCTGCTGTGCTTTTCCAGCATCACACTTCTAAACTCCGGAATTTAGAATAACAACTATTGGGAAACGTAACCGACCCGATACAGCAACTATTACTAATTAACCGTTCCAATCCAGTAACATCCCATGAACACACCCCTTGGCAAAAAGGTAAATTCAAACACAGATTCTTACAGGCTAAGAGGGAACAACATCCATATTTCAGAAGCAAGTCAGTTCTTTTCTGAAGCTTGCAACTCCCCTGGACTCTGACATCCTGAGACTGCTACAGCTCAAACAAATCAGATAAAACCTGAACTGGGAGAACTGGCCACTCCCCTTCTATTGTTAAACTGGACATGTTGTCACCTCTGCCTTTACAACCTCTCGGCGGGGGTGGGGGGGGGGGGGAACAAGAACAAAATAACCTTTTTTAAAGTGACAGCATTGTCACAAGGAGCGGCAGAGAGATTTGAACATGAGGGTTAGAATGCCTGTTTTAGATGAGGGATACAAATAG
The DNA here is from genome assembly GCF_037043375.1 of Chiloscyllium plagiosum. Taxonomy (NCBI): domain Eukaryota; kingdom Metazoa; phylum Chordata; class Chondrichthyes; order Orectolobiformes; family Hemiscylliidae; genus Chiloscyllium; species Chiloscyllium plagiosum. The sequence goes on along the minus strand of NW_028270151.1, from coordinate 8,083,082 downwards.
TTTTCAGTAGCTACTAACTCAGCCTCTGAATGTATCTTTTATCTGGTGTATAATTCTGGAACGTATTTATTATCTGCCAGGATATCCTAATGTCAGTTGAGAATGATGCTATTTGCATGCGTTCTGAAGCAATATGTTATCTGTCATCTTTTGTCTTTTTATTTAACAGAGACAGTTCTTCAGGAATTTGGGGTCAATTCTAACCTATGCTTTTATTGGCACTGCCATTTCCTGTATTGTGATTGGGTGAGTAAACGTTGATGCTAAGTTACAGAATTCGAGTCATTGGCAAAGCTATCTTTGGTTATGTGAACATGGTCTTTAAAGCAGAGAGCCTGGGATTTCTGTTTGGTGGCTTGGGATAGGAAAGTACTGATTTTATGATATTCCGACAACACCAATACCCAAGGAGCTTGTGTTATATGGTTGAAATGGTTTCACAAGGCCTTTCACCACATCCTGCAGTCCCAGTTTTTAAACCTTTCCATCTTACACTGCACAAAAATAGCTTTGTTTGCTAAATTTAGTTTCTTTTGTTATTGACTATAGGAAGCATGGATTGGGAGCAATTGTTCCATGGTAAAGGCACTATAGACATGTGGAGACTGTTTAAGGAACAGTTGTTGTGAGTGATGAATAAATATGTCCCTCTGAGACAGGCAAGAAGGGGTAAGATAAAGGAACCTTGGATGACGAGAGCGGTGGAGCTTCTCGTCAAAAGGAAAAAGGTAGCTTACATAAGGTGGAGGAAGCTAGGGTCAAGCTCAGCTCTACAGGATTACAGACAGGCAAGGAAGGAGCTTAAACATGGTCTGAGGAGAGCCAGGAGGGGGCACGAGGAAAGGCTTGGCAGAACGGATTAGGGAGAACACAAAGGCATTTTATACTTATGTGAGGAATAAGAGAATGGTCAAAGAAAGAATAGGGCCGATCAGGGATAGCATAGGGAATTTGTGTGTGGAGTCTGAGGAGGTAGGGGAAGCCCTAAATGAGTTTTTTGCTTCTGTCTTTACGAAAGAAACAAACTTTGTAGTGAATGAAACCTTTGAAGAGCAGGTGTGCATGCTGGAATGGATAGAGATAGAGGAAGCTGATGTGCTGAAAATTTTGTCAAACATTAAGATTGACAAGTCGCCAGGCCTGGACCAGATTTGTCCTCGGCTGCTTTGGGAAACGAGAAATGCAATTGCTTCGCCACTTGTGAAGATCTTTTCATCCTCGCTCTCCACTGGAGTCGTACCTGAGGACTGGAGAGAGGCAAATGTAATTCCTCTCTTCAAGAAAGGAAATAGGGAAATCCCTGGCAATTACAGACCAGTAAGTCTCACGTCTGTCGTCTGCAAGGTGTTAGAAAGGATTCTGAGGGATAGGATGTATGACCATCTGGAAGAGCATGGCTTGATTAAATGCAGTCAGCACAGCTTTGTGAGGGGCAGGTCATGCCTCACAAACCTTATCGAGTTCTTTGAGGATGTGACTAGAAAAGTTGATGAGGGTCGAGCTGTGGATGTGGTGTATATGGACTTCAGCAAGGCATTTGATAAGGTTCCCCATGGTAGGCTCATTCAGAAGGTCAGGAGGATTAGGATTCAGGGGAACATAGCTGTCTGGATACAGAATTGGCTGGCCAACAGAAGACAGCGAGTGGTAGTAGAAGGAAAATATTCTGCCTGGAAGTCTGTGGTGAGTGGTGTTCCACAGGGCTCTGTCCTTGGGCCTCTATTGTTTGTAATTTTTATTAATGACTTGGATGAGGGGATTGAAGGATGGGTCAGCAAGTTTGCAGATGACAAAGGTTGGAGGTGTCGTTGACAGTATAGAGGGCTGTTGTAGGCTGCAGCGGGACATTGACAGGATGCAGAGATGGGCTGAGAGGTGGCAGATGGAGTTCAACCTGGATAAATGCGAGGTGATGCGTTTTGGAAGGTCGAATTTGAAAGCTGAGTACAGGATTAAGGATAGGATTCTTGGCAGTGTGGAGGAAGAGGGATCTTGGTGTGCAGGTACATAGATCCCTTAAAATGGCCACCCAAGTGGACAGGGTTGTTAAGAAAGCATATGGTGTTTTGGCTTTCATTAACAGGGGAATTGAGTTTTAAGAGTCGTGAGATCTTGTTGCAGCTGTATAAAACTTTGGTTAGACCGCACTTGGAATACTGCATCCAGTTCTGGTCGCCCTATTATAAGAAAGAAGTGGATGCTTTGGAGCGGGTTCAGAGGAGGTTTGCCAGGATGCTGCCTGGACTGGAGGGCTTATCTTATGAAGAGAGGTTGACTGAGCTCGGACTTTTTTCATTGGAGAAAAGGAGGAGGAGAGGGGACCTAATTGAGGTATACAAGATAGTGAGAGGCATAGATAGAGTCGATAGCCAGAGACTATTTCCCAGGGCAGAAATGACTAACACGAGGGCTCATAGTTTTAAGCTGGTTGGAGGAAAGTATAGAGGGGATGTCAGAGGCGGGTTCTTTACACAGAGAGTTGTGACAGCATGGAGTGCGTTGCCAGCAGCAGTTGTGGAGGCAAGGTCATTGGGGACATTTAAGAGACTCCTCAACATACATATGGTCACAGAGATCTGAGGGTGCATACATGAGGATCAGTGGTCGGCACAACATCGTGGGCTGAAGGGCCTGTTCTGTGCTGTACTATTCTATGTTCTATGACTTTGCCTCCACAGCCTTCTGGATTCACCATCTTCAGGCTGAAAAAATTCCCCTCATCTCAATAGCGGAGAGTTGTCCCTTCACTCTGGTGTCTCTCTAACAAGTAGAAACATCATCTCCACATCCACTCTATCCAGTCTTCTCTGTATTCTGTACGTTTTGATCAGATCCCCCCCTCATCCTTCTAAACTCCAAGTATAGACCTCAACTGCTCCCTTTATGACAAGCTCTTCATCCCCGAGATCATTCTTGTGAACCACCTCCAATGCCAGCACATTTATCCTTAGATATGGAGCCCAACACCTCTCTCAATGCAGTCTAAACAGAGCCTTATACAGCCTCAGCGGTACACCTCTGTTCTTCTATTCTAATCCTCTCAAAACAAATGCTAGCATTGCATTTGCATTCCTAACTGCCAACTAAACCTAGGAGACAGTGAGGATTGCAGATTCTGGAGATGAGAATCTCGAGTGTGGCGCTGGAAAAGCACAGCAGGTCAGGCAGCATCCAAGGAGCAGGAGAGTCGACGTTTTGGGCTGAAGCCCTTCATCAGCAATGAACCTGCATGTTAACCTAAGGAGAATCCTAAACCAGGACCCCCAAGTCCCTGTGCACATTAGATTTCTGAAGCCTTTCCCCATTTAAGAAATCAAGAATAGATTAGCTTTTATTTGTCATTTCTATCGTATACAACAGATACAGTAAAAACGAGACTGCGTTCCTCTGGGACCAAGCTGCTACATGGACAGCACAAACTACACAATCGTACACTGCATGAAATGGATAAGAAATGCAAAACACACAAGACAGCACAGTAATGTCTGACACATCAAGACAATAGCCACAATGGTGTACAAATTGCCGTAAAAAAGATTAAAAAATGATAATAAAACATTGTTCTAGCAACAATTAGAATTTAGAATTTTTAGAATTGAATTTATTGTCACGTGTTCCGAGGCACAGTGAAAAGCTTTGTCTTGCGAGCAAGACAGTTAAATAGTAGAGATAAGTAAATAATAGGTAAACAGCGGCAAAAACAAAAACACAGGTACAAACGAATGCTTAGAGTTTGAGAGTCCATTCAGTATTCTAACAACAGTAGGGTAGAAACTTTGAATGTAGGTTTGCTCACTGAGCTGGAAGGTTCATTTCCAGGCATTTCGTCACCCTACTAGGTAACATCTTCAGTGAGCCTCAGGCGCAGCAATGCTGAAAATTCCTGCTTTCTATTTATATGTTTGGGTGTCTTTGGGTTGGTGATATTTCCTGTGGTGAAGTCACTCCCTGTTCCTTTTCTCAGGGGATAGTAGATGGGGTCTAACTCGATGTGTTTGTTGATAGAGTTCCGGTTGGAATGCCATGCTTCTAGGAATTCTCGTGCGTGTCTTTGTTTGGCTTGTCCTAGGATGGATGTGATGTCCCAGTCGAATTGGTGTCCTTCCTCATCTGTATGTGAAGATACTAGTGAGAGAGGGTCATGTCTTTTTGTGGCTAGTTGGTGTTCATGTATCCTGGTGGCTAGTTTTTAGATTACTTACAGTGTGGAAACAGGCCCTTCGGCCCAACAAGTCCACACCGAAACGCCGAAGCGCAATCCACCCATTGCCCTACATTTGCTCCTTTTACCTAACACTACGGGCAATTTAGCATGGCCAATTCACCTGACCTGCACATCTTTGGACTGTGGGAGGAAACCGGAGCACCCGGAGGAAACCCACGCAGACACTGGGAGAATGTGCAAACTCCACACAGTCAGTGGCCTGAGTCGGGAATTGAACCCGGGTCTCTGGCGCTGTGAGGCAGCAGTGCTAACCACTGTGCCACCGTGCCGCCCACTGTTGTCCAATGTAGTGTGTGTTACACACTACATTTTCTGCTGTTTGTCCAATGTAGTGTGTGTTACAGTCCTTGCATGATATTTTGTAAATGACGTTAGTTTTGCTTATTGTCTTTCAAGTTCATTAGCTGCTGTTTTAGTGTGTTGGTGGGTTTGTGGGCTACCATGATGCCAAGGGGTCTGAGTAGTCTGGCAGTCATTTCTGAGATGTCTTGGATGTAGGGGAGAGTGGCTAGGGTTTCTGGACGTGTTTTGTCTGTTTGTTTGGGTTTGTTGCTGAGAAATCGGCGGACTGTGTTCATTGGGTACCCATTCTTTTTGAATACAGGGTATAGGTGATTTTTCTCTGCTCTGTGTAGTTCCTCTGTGCTGCAGTGTGTGTTGGCTCGTTGAAATAATGTTCTGATGCACCTTTGTTTGTGGGTGTTGGGATGGTTGCTTCTGTAGTTCAGTATGTGGTCCGTATGTGTTGTTTTCCTGTAGATGCTGGTTTGAAGTTCCCCATTGGCTGTTCGCTCGACTGTGACATCTAGGAATGGCACTTTGTTGTTGTTTTCCTCCTCTTTAGTGAATTTTATGCCAGTAAAGAATATTATTGATGGTTTGTAAGGTTTCCTCTATCTTGTTTAGTTTAGTGATGACAAAGGTGTCATCCACACAGCGGACCCAGAGTTTGGGTTGGATGGTTGGCAGAGCTGTTTGCTCAAGTCTCTGCATTACTGCCTCTGCTAAGAACCGTGATATCGGAGATCCCATGGGTGTTCCGTTGGTCTGTCTGTAAGTTTCATTGTTGAAGGTGAAGTGGGTGGTAAGGCATAGGTCCACTAGCTTGACGATATTGTCCTTGCTGATGAAGTTAGTGGTTTACGTGTCTTTGGGTCTTCTAATAGTGTAGTTAGTGTTTCCTTCACCAGGTTAATGTTGATTGAACGTCTGAAAATGAACCTTCCAGCTCAGTGAGCATACCTACATCCAAAACCTCAACCTGAGCTACAAATCTTCTCGCTAAGGGTAGAAACTGTTTTGGAACCGGCTGGTGCATGTGTGTTCAGGCTTCTGTACCTTCTCCCTGATGGTAGAGGTTGCAGAAAAGCATTGCCAGGGTGGGATGGATCTTTGAGAATGCTGGCGGCCTTTCCTTGACTGAGGGCCTGGTAGATGGATTCTATAGATGGGAGGGTGGCCTTTGTGTTTGTCCGGGCCGAGTTCATCACACTCTGTAACTGTCTCTGATCTTGAATGGTACAGTTGCCGTACCAGGTAGTGATACATCCAGACAGAATGCTCTCGATGGCCCACCTATAAAAGTTGGCAAGGGTATTCGCCATCATGCCAAATTTCCTCAGCTGCCTGAGGAAGAAGAGATTTTGTTGGGCCTTTGTAACCAGTGCGTCCACATGAAGAGTCCAAGAAAGCTTGTTGTGGATGACCACTCCCAGGAGCATGACACTCTCCACTCATTCCACCTCTGTGTAGGGGGGCATAAGTAATATCCCGCTGAAAATCAATAATGTGTTCCTTGGTTTTGCCGGTATTGAGAGCTAGGTTGTTCTCAGAGCACCATTTTTCCAGGTCTTCCACCTCCCTTCTGTAGTCTGTTTTGTTGCCATCTGATATTCGACCGACTATGGTGGTGTCATCAGTGAACCTGTAAATGGCATTAGTCTGGTATTTGGTGACATAATCATGGGTATACAGTGAGTACAGTGGGGGGCTGAATATGCACCCCTGGGGGGCTCCAGTGTTGAGTGTTAGTGAGGATGAAATATTGTCCCCAATCGTCACTGATTGTGGCCTGTGGGTCAGGAAACAGAGGATCCAGTTGGAGAGTGGGGCTTAATCTGAGATCACTAAGTTTAGTAATCAGTCTCGAGGGGATAATAGTGTTGAAGGCTGAACTGTAATCTATGAGTGGAATTCTTATGTAGCTGTTCTTGGTGTCAAGATGCTCTAGGGAGGAGTGAAGGTCAAGTGATACGGCATCTGACGTGGATCTGTTGGTCCGATAGGCAAATTGGAGTGGGTCAAGAGTAATGGGGAGGCTGGAGTTGATTAATGCCACGAGCCTTTCAAAGCACTTCATGACCACCGAAGTTAGAGCCACTGGGCGGTAGTCATTGAGACATGCTGCATGAGCCGCCTTAGGCCCTGGGATGATGATGGCCATCTTGAAACAGGCAGGGACAGTAGCTGCTGCAGGGAGAGGTTGAAGATGTCTGAGAAGACCTCTGCCAGTTGATCTGCACATGCTCCGAGTGTACGGCCTGGTATTCCATCTGGTCCCATCGCTTTCCTTGGATTCGCACAAAGGAAAACTGATCTGCCCTCTGATGCAGTGACTGTTGGGATAGGTTTGTCAGGACTTGTCAGAATAGGTGTTACCTCTCCATTGAAATTCTGCTCAAAGCGAGCATAGAAGGAGTTGAGACGATCTTGGAGGGATATGTCACCGTCTGCTATCTTGCACTGTCTCTTTTTAGAACCTGTGATGTCATTCAGTCCCTGCCATAGTCGCCGGGTGTCTGTCTGGGTCTCTAGTTTGGATCGGTATTGATCCTTGGCTGTCTTAATGGTTCTGTGAAGGTCATACTTGGATTCCTTATATTTGAGTGGGTCTCCTGATCTGAAGGCCTCATGCCTGGTTTTTAGCAGGTTCTGTATGTCCTGATTCATCCAGGGTATACAGTCCTCCACACACTTGCTGATAAAGTTTGTAAAGTTTGCTAGAAGTCGTGCAAAGAGTTTCAGATGGGAACGAATCCAATCATACGGTGTTAAGGAGCCTGATGACCTGGGGGAAGAAACCGTTGCACGGTCTGGCCGTGAGAGACTGAATGCTCTGGTATCTTCTGCCAGGTGGCAGGAGGGAGAAGAGTTTGAGTGAGGGGTGTGTGGGGTTTTCCACAATGGTCTTCGTCTTTCAGATGCAGCGTGTGGTGTAAATGTCTGTAATGGAGGGAAGAGAGAACCCTGATGATGATCTCAGCTGTCCTCACTATCCGTAGTAGGATCTTATGATCTGAGACGGTGCAATCCCCGAACCAGGCAGTGATACAGCAACTCAGGGTACTCAATGAACCCTCTGTAGAATGTGGTGAGGATGGGGGAGGTGGGCTTTCTTCAGCCTGCGCAGAAAGTAGAGCTGCTGCTGGGCTTCCTTGGCTATGGAGCTGGTGCTGAGGGACCAGGTGAGATTCTCCGCCAGGTGGATGCCAAAAGACTTGGTGCTCTTCACGATCTTTATGGGGGAGCTGTCAATGTCCAGTGGAGAGTGGTCGTTCCGTGCCCTCCTGAAGTCAACAGTCTCTTTCGTCTTGTTCACGTTCAGAGACAGGGTTGTTGACTCTGCATCTCCCCTCCGTATGCTGACTCGCCATTTGTGCTGATAAGACCCACTGCCGTTGTGTCATCAGCGAACTTGAGGATGTGATCTGAGCTGTGCATCGCTGCACAGTTGTGGTTCAGCAGGGTGTACAGCAGTGGACTGAGCACACAGCCCTGGAGGGGAGCACCGTGCTCAGTGTGATGGTGTTGGAGATGCTGCTCCAAATCCAGTCTGACTGAGTCAGACTAACCAGCCTATATTTTCCTGTCTTCTGCCTTCCTCCTTCCCTCCTTAAACAGGGGTGTTACATTAGCTATTTTCCAATCCCCTGGGACTCTCCCTGACTCCGTGATTCCTGAAGAATCACCATTAATATCTCCCCATGTCCTCAGCTATCTCCTTCAGAACTCTGGGGTGTAGCCCATCAAGTCCAGATTATTTATCCACCTTTAAGGACTTTCAGCCCCCCCAGAACCTTCTCCTGAGTAAAGACCACTGCACACACCTCTGACCCCTGACTCTCTTGAAGTTCTGGTATGCTGCTGGTGCCTTGAACTGGTGCGAAGTACTTATTCAGTTCCTCCATCAATTCTTTGTTCCCCATTACAACTTGTGTGGCCTAATTTTCCAGCATTTCAGTGTCTACTCTTGCCTCTCTCTTACCTTTTTATAACTATTAAAAATCTCTTGCAATCTGCTTTTGTATTACTAGCTTACTCTCATATTTCATCACCTTCTCCTTTATTGCTTTTTGAGTTGTCCTGTGCTGGTTTTTTAAGGCTTCCCAATCCTCTGATTTCCCACTAATTGTCACCACATTATATGCTTTTATACTTTCCCTGACTTTCCTTTGTCAGCCATGGAGTCTTTTGATATTAAGTTATTTTAAGTCCAAGTTATTAATGCAAAGTTTGCCATAAGTGAGCTGAGCACCAAACCTTGTGGAGCAATGTTTCCTCCTCTTTTTTTTTCAAACAAAATTGCTTTTCTGTATTTTGTATTCGCTATGCTCACCATTCAGTGATTTAATCTGTTAGCGCACGCATCAGAGTGTAGGAGCCAGGAGTCCCTTAACGCCTGCTTAGCCATTCAATATGATAGTGGCTGATCTCACCTCGGTTTTATCTCCACTTCCTTGCCCACTCTCCGTCACCCTGCTACCTATTACTCAGTCAAAATCTACCTCCTTAAATTTAGTCAGTGTCCTGGCATTAACTGCACACTGGAGGAGTGAATCTCATCAATCCATGTGTCCAATCCCATCCTCGGGCGACTGACTGTGTGGAGTTTGCACGTTCTCCCCGTGTCTGTGTGGGTTTCCTCCGGGTGCTCTGGTTTCCTCCCACAGTCCAAAGACTGAATATAAGTAGGGTTAATGGTAGATGTCGCTTCCCTAGGATGGGGGATTTCAAGGCTAGGGAGCATGTTTTTAAGGTGAGAGGAGAGAGATTTTTAAAAAAAGACATGAGGGGCTGATTTTTTTACACAGAGGGTGGTTTGCCATGTGGAATGAACTTCCAGAGGAAATGGTGGACGTGGATATAATTAGTGTTTAAAAGACATTTCAACAGGTACATGAATGGGAAAGGTTTGGAGTGATATGTGCCAGGAGCAGGCAGGTGGGACTAGTTTAATTTGGAATCATCTGCATGGACTGGTTGGACCGACGGGTCTGTTTCCGTGCCATATTACTCTGTGCAGGTTAGGTGGGTTGGCGATGCTAAATTGCCCCGTAGTGTTCAGGGATATGCAAGCTAGGGGGATTATCCATGGGAAATGCAGGGATAGGGTAGGGCTGTGGGTTTGGGTGGGATGCTCTTTGAAGTGTCAGTATGGACTCAGTGGACCGAATGGCCTGCTTCCGCATAGTGTGGATGCTATGATTCTTTCTATGATTCAGAGTGTGGTGGTTGTGGTACTTTGAGGAAAGTTGGAGAGGAGATGGACATGGAGACAGACACACCCTAAATGTGTCGTCATCCTACTGTGTGGAAAGAAGTCTGTATCGGTGTCAACTGCATGATTCTTCTCTGCTCTTGTCATTACCTCTTCCAAGAATTGGATCTGAAACATGTCTTAGCTTTTTCGCGAGCATGGTCTTTTTTAATTATATTTTCCAAATGCTTGCCTGTCTCTAGGAGTGTAAATTTGAGTATATTTCTTGTTACTGACATTCAGATATAAATTTCACAAGCTCTCTAGATGTAGGAATCAGAATAAACTAAGGATTGAAAAGGAATAATGTCTTTGTGCTACCTGTAGACTGTAGTTAGGTTGTCAGTAATCAAGTTGTGGAGTCAAATCACGTGCTTTGAAATACAGCTAAAGATTAAACTACAGTCAGTTCTATTATAACACAATATTTCCGTTCTTGTGCAATCCCGTGTTATAAGAAAATCGCCTAATAGCAGTACCATTTAAACTAATGGGGCTGGAATCGTGTTGTAACCAATATATGCTTTAAAAGTTCGCGCTTTAGAAACAGTGTCCCCAATTTGTCAATCATGTAAGAGTGAATTTGCATTAATGTTATAGCAGAATGACCTGTACCGAGGTCACGAAACTTTTCTGACTAGAGTACTGACAAAATTTCACTCCTTGCCTTGATCAGCCTACACACTGGAGCAGAACTGGAAACCTTTTGGAACTGGGAGTTCTGATAACACACAGCCAAATGAGTGAGACAAATACATTTGGTTCCTCAAATGTAATGAGAGTCTCCAGACACACGTCCAACAGGACTCGTTTCTTTGTGCTCCTATTCTCCCCTTCAACTCCCCCCTCGTCTGAACTCCTGGAAATGTGGTAGTTTCAGATATTTACATTTCCTAGGCCTCCAGGAGAAATAGAATCTTTTCTCTGGATCTTTGTTTTCTCATTTATTCCCGGGATGTGTGCATCACTGGCCCGACCAGTATTCATTGCCCATCTCTAATTGCTCAGAGGACAACAGGGAGCCAACCACACTGCTGTGGGTCTGGAGTCACCAGTAAACCAGACCAGGTAAGGATGGCAGATTCCTTCCCTAAAAGACATTAGCATATCAGATGGGCTTTTAGAACAGTTGACAAGAGGGGCATAAACTATTTTTGCTTTCCATGTTCGGCACTTCCAGACATGCTGAAATTCAATATGCATGTTAACTTTAAGACGACAACAAGCATTTCATAGAATCATACAGTACAGATGAGGCTCTTTGGCCCATCAATTCTGTGCTCATCCAAGTACTGTTTAAATGTTGAGGTTTCCCAGGCAGAACGTCCCCGACTCCCATACTGGACCAGGCACGTCAACACCATGGATTCTGGAGTGGAAGTCCGGGAATTCATTCACAAGAATTGTCTCAGCCTGACTCACTGACAAATGTCTCCAACTTTGAAGAGGGGGACACCAAGCCTGATGGAGTACCCATGGTTTACCTGGATTGGTGCAGCTTGGAACAGCAGTCAGCCAATCCACAGCCAACCTTGATCTCTGCCTGTCCACCATTGGTGTCCTTTACCCAAGCACTCCCACTGCTCATGGCCAGTAGAACACACAGCAGCAACTCACCCAGGCGGCTTTGACAGCACCTCCCAACTCCTGTTGACTTTTTTGATGTCCATTCACTGACAGGGGCATTACTGGCAGGGCCAGTGTTTGCTGCCTGTCCCCAATTGCCCTGTGTAAAGGTGATGAGCTGCAGTCCATGTGTTGTTGGAACACCCACAGTGCTGTTGGGCCCACAATTGAGAGTTAGCACCTCAAGGGCAGCTCGGGGTGGGAGGGGTGGCAATCAATTGTGTTCTTGCCAGTGGCCTTCCCCTTGCAATTAATCATTTAGACTTTCAAAATACTGAGAACAGTTCATTAATGGTCCTCACCTAGCATTAAGGATGAACTCACCAGCTCTTCACATAAATGGCATTGCAATAATCATTCATTGACAGATACATGGACCATAAGGTCGTAAAACATGTGAGCAGAAATTAGGCCATTCAGCCCATCGAGTCTGCACCACCATTTAATCATGGCTGATAAGTTTCTGAACCCCATTCTCCTGCTTTCTCCCTGTAACCCTTGATCCCCATAAGACCAAATACAAGGAGAGCTAGCCATTTGGATCCAGAATTGGTTGGAAGGTAGGAGACAGAGGGTGGTGGTGGAGGGTTGTTTTTCAGACTGGAGGCCTGTGACCAGTGGAGTGCCACAAGGATCGGGGCTGGGTCCACTACTTTTCATCATTTATATAAATGATTTGGATTTGAACAGAGGAGATATGGTTAGGAAGTTTGCAGATGACGTGAAAATTGGAGGCGCAATGGACAGCGAAGAAGGTTACTTCCGAGTATAACGGGATCTTGATCAGATGAAGTTTAATTTAGATAAATGTGAGGTGATGCATTTTGGAAAGTGTTGCTGAACAAAGAGACCTGAGAGTGCAGGTTCATAGCTCCTTGAAAGTGGAGTCACAGGTAGAGAGGATAGTGAAGAAGGCATTTCGATGCTTGCCTTTATTGCTCAGTGCATGGAGTATAGGAGTTGGGAGGTCATGTTGTACAGGGCATTGGTTAGGCCATTTTTGGAATACTGTGTGCAATTCTGGTCTCCCTGCTATAGAGAGGATGTTGTGAAACTTGAAAGGGTTCAGAAAAGATTTACGAGGATGTTGCCAGAGTTAGAGGATTTGAGCTATAGGGAGAGGTTGAATAGGCTGGGGCTGTTTTCCCTGGAGTGTTGGAAGCTGAGCAGTGATCTTATAGAAGTTTATAAAATCATGAGGGAAATGGATAGGGTGAACAGCCAAAGTCTTTTTCCCTGGAGTGGGCGAGTCCAAAACCAGAGGGCATAGGTTTAAGGTGAGAAGTGGTGGAGGCAACATTTAAAGGCATCTGGATGGGTATACGAAGAGGAAGGGTTTAGAGGGGTATGGGCCAGGTGCTGGCAGGTGCGACTAGATTGGGTTGGGATATCTGGTTGGCGTGGACAGGTTGGACTGAAAGGTCTCTTTCTGTGCTGTACATCTCTGACTCTGAGAAAGATTTAAAAGGGACCACCCTTCCATGCAGAGGGTTGTGCGTGTATGGAATGAGCTGCCAGAGGAAGTGGTGGAGGCTGGTACAATTGCAACTTTTAAAAGGCATCTGGGTGGGTATATGAATAGGAAGGGTTTGGAGGGATATGGGTCAAGTGTTAGCAAATGGGACTGGATTAATTTAGGGTATCTGGTTGACATGGACAAGTTGGACCGAAGGGTCTGTTTCCGTGCTGTACATCTTTATAACTGACTAGGACAGACCTGAGAAAAGTGCAGAAAATCTAAATACAGAACAACCTCTATTATCCAAATGAGATGGACTCGAAGTATTTTGTTGGGATAACTGTTCTCATCACGTTTTTATGGGACCTTGAGATCTTGTTCAGATAATCCACAATTCGGAAAATTGCTATTTGGATAACAGAGGTTGATCTGTTCTGGTGTTCCGTAGAGGGTGTGGTCATTATGAAAGTCCACACTTTTATATAAATATTCTGTTAGCAACAGTGCATAGATTGTGGAAGTAAATCCTTTCCTCCTGGCCTTATCCACGTGTTCTCCCTTTGTGATTGTGTTTATTTATTGGGGTGATAACAAGTCCAAATTAAATTAGAAACTGGAATAGTTTATCCCCCTCTAGTGGTGCTTCAGCATTTAGAATTTATTGCTGAACATTTGATTAAATTAACACTGAACTGTTCTTGTTACTTTTTCACTTTATATATTGGGATGGTGGCCTAATAAAAGTCTGCAATATTGAACACAGGCTGAGGGAGCTGCAGCTCATCGCTCTCGCCCTCCCCCTCTCTCTCATTATCATCAGCTGAAATCAGGACCCAGGGTAGGACAATGGAACGAGAAGTGAACCAGGAAAGAGAGCAGAACAGCAGAGAGAAGGACAGGGGGAACCATCTGGTCTCCATTTTTTTTTGTTAAAAAAGGTTTCTATTTTTTACAAAATTATAAAAGTACAAAATATAGCAATCTTATGGAACAACAATCTTCTCTGCACCCTCTCCAAAGCTTCCACATCTTTCCTAAAGTGAGACGACCAGAACTGCACACAGTACTCCAAATGTGGCCTAACCAAAGTCCTGTACAGCTGTAACATCACTTCACGACTCTTGAATTCAATCCCTCTGCTAATGAACGATAATACTCCATAGGCCTTCTTACAAACTCTATCCACCTGAGTGGCAACCTTCAAAGATCTATGAACATAGACCCCAAGATCCCTCTGTTCCTTCACCTCACTAAGAACCCTACCGTTAACCCTGTAGTCCGCATTCTTATTTGTCTTTCCAAAATGGACAACCTCACACTTGGCAGGGTTGAACTCCATCTGCCACTCCTCAGCCCAGCTCTGGAATGGAGAATAGGTCGTACGAGGATAGGTTGAGAGTGCTAGGCCTTTTCTCGTTGGAACGGCGAAGGATGAGGGGTGACTTGATAGAGATTTATAAGATGATCAGAGGAATAGATAGAGTAGACAGTCAGAAACTTTTTCCCCGGGTACAACAGAGTGTTACAAGGGGACATAAATTTAAGGTGAAGGGTGGAAGGTATAGGGGAGATGTCAGGGGTGGGTTCTTTACCCAGAGAGTGGTGGGGGCATGGAATGCGCTGCCTGTGGGAGTGGTAGAGTCAGAATCTTTGGTGACCTTTAAGCGGCAATTGGATAGGTATATGGATGGGTGCTTAAGCTAGGACAAATGTTCGGCACAACATCGTGGGCCGAAGGGCCTGTTCTGTGCCGTATTGTTCTATGTTCTAACAACACTAATGCTAAACTACCTACTACTCTACAGAACAAACCAAAACAATCACAGATATGCAACAATCTTCCCACGTTACAATTCAGTAAATAATTAAACATGTTAATTTAAATTAACTTAAGTTGCTAGTTTAGTTCAATTTAATTGAAATTAAATTTGACCACTCGACGCTCCCATCAACGGGAGCATCAGTTAATATTTATTCAGGTTTCCTCCCCTCGGGGTCCCCGGCCAGCCAAATCCAGCATTCATGGCTATACGAAGGCCCAAATCAATATGGCTGACAAGTCTACCTCTATCTGGATCAGTGTGCTGGAAGAGCACAGCAATTCAGGCAGCATCCGAAAAGCTTCGAAATCGACAAAAGCCCTTCATCAGGAATAAAGGCAGAGAGCCTGAAGCGTAGAGAGATAAGTTAGAGGAGGGTGGGGGTGGGGATAGAGTAGCATAGAGTACAATGGGTGAGTGGGGGAGGAGATGAAGGTGATAGGTCAGGGAGGAGAGGGTGGAGTGGATAGGTGGAAAAGGAGCTGGGCAGGTTGGACAAGTCCGGACAAGTCAAGGGGATCGTGTTGCTGGAGGTTAGAAACTAGGATGAGGTGGGGGAAGGGGAAATGAGGAAGCTGTTGAAGTCCACATTGATGCCCTGGGGTTGAAGTGTTCCGAGGCGGAAGATGAGGCATTCTTCTTCCATGCATCTGGTGGTGAGGGAGCGGCGGTGGAGGAGGCCCAGCACCTCCATATCCTCGGCAGAGTGGGAGAGGGAGTTGAAATGTTGAGCCACGGGGCGGTTTGGTTGATTGGTGCGGGTGTCTCGGAGATGTTCCCTAAAGCGCTCTGCTAGGAGGCGTCCAGTCTCCCCAATGTAGAGGAGACCGCATCGGGAGCAACGGATACAATAAATGATATGAGTGGATGTGCAGGTAAAACTTTGGATGTGGAAGGCTCCTTTAGGGCCTTGGATGGAGGTGAGGGAGGAGGTGTGGGCATAGGTTTTGCAGTTCCTGCAGTGGCAGGGGAAAGTGCCAGGATGGGAGGGTGGGTCGTAGGGGGGCGTGGACCTGACCAGGTAGTCACGGAGGGAACGGTCTTTGCGGAAGGCGGAGAGAGGTGGGGAGGGAAATATATCCCTGGTGGTGAGGTCTGTTTGGAGGTGGCGGAAATGTCGGCGGATGATTTGGTTTATGCGAAGGTTGGTAGGGTGGAAGGTGAGCACCAAGGGCGTTCTGTCCTTGTTGCGGTTGGAGGGGTTGGGTCTGAGGGCGGAGGTGCGGGATATGGACGAGATGCATTGGAGGGCATCTTTAACCACGTGGGAAGGGAAATTGCAGTCTCTAAAGAAGGAGGCCATCTGGTGTGTTCTATGGTGGAACTGCTCTATGTCATTCAAAAAGGGCCACCACGTCTTATAAAAAAGCTCCATTTTCTGGTGCACCACGTTTGTAAGAAAGTCAAGGGGGATGTGCTCCATCACTAACCTATGCCATCCTGTAAGACCTTGGGGAAGGGGGGGGGGGTTCCCGAAATCCAACTCCTCAGAATGTTCTTCCTTATACAATATGTGAGAATGTTGAACAGTCTCTTCCCATGTTCATCTATCCAAGGCAGATTCGGCAATCCCAGAAAAAGGGATACCAGAACCACCTTAACTTCAGTTCTCAAGATCCCCTCCAACACATTCGCTATGGTGCCCCAGTACCTACCCTACAGATTATATATCACAACCATAAGCAGTATGTGAGATACCGGTATCTGTTTTGCATTTCGGGCACCTGGGAGATGCTCCTTTCTTAAATTTTGCTAATTACTCCGTGGCCACTTGGGCTATGTAGAGAATCTTTAGTTGCATGGCCTGTGCTTTATTGTAAATTGAAATCTTTTTCACATTCTCCCATGCTACCAATGAGATTTCTGCTTCCAGTTCCTGATTCCAGACGCTGTAAAGCCTTTCCAAAACCTTCCAAGGCACCCCCTCTCTGGAGATGATAGAGGGTACTGAACGAAAGCATGCCCACACACTGAAGCACTTTGCTCTCCATATTGGACTTATCGGGCTGAGCCAAGAGCGTGGTCCATTTCTGTATGTAGTCCCTGATCTGAAAGTAATGGAAGAGGTCCCTACCAGACAACCCATATTTATGACTCAACTGGTCAAAAGACATCAAGACCTCTCCTTTAGATAGACCTCCCAGACCTTAAAGTTGGAATCCATTAATCCCGGCCTGAATCCTGGTGTTCCTACTAAGGGGGTGAACGGGGAGGTTTTATGTGGATTACCCTATCTCTGCCGCATCACTCTCCACACTTTGACCGTGTTTATAATGATCGGATTTTTACAGTGCTCAGCAACAGTTTTCATCCTGTCCGTAAATAACAAGTTCAGGAGGGGACATTTTGCCTGGGAGGCCTCAATGTCAAGCCATATTGATCTCTGATCCTTGCATTCCCAATCACTCACGTAAGACAATAAGGAGCTTATTTGGTATTGTTAAAGTCTGGGAGATCTACCCCTCCAATTCCCTGTGGAAGTTGCGACTTAGCAAATTTAACAAGAGGACGCGTGCAGTGCCAAGCAAAAGATTCAAGCCAGCCATTAAGTCTCTGCAGTGTTTGTTTAGGCAGTACCAACCGGAGCATTCACGTGGGGGATAGTAGGCGAGGAAGAACATTCGTGTTAATCAGAGCTATTCGACCTGACCATGAAATTGGTAATCTCTCCCAACGCTGAAGGTCTTGTTTTACCTTCTCAAACAATTGCACAAAATTAGCTCTGTACAATTGGTGAAAAGCAGGGGGAATGTAAATACCCAAATACAGGAAACCTTTCTGTGACCATCTGAAAGGAAATCATGTTCCATCTTCCAGCTCACTTACTTCCACAAGGCTCCCCCACTGGCATAGCCTCCGATTTCATAAAATTAATTTTATACCCTGAAAATGTACCAAATAAATTAATCTTTTGTATTAGCCAGGCCACAGACTTCGGTTTAGCCAAAAAGCGAAGAACGCTGTCTGCATCGAGTGTGATTTTATGCTCTCCTATTCCCACTTCTGGGGCAGCTACTTTAGAGTCCCTCCAAATACAATCTGCCAGCAGTTCAGGCATTAAAGTGAATAGTAGCAGCGAAAGGGGGCACTGCCTTGCCCAATGCTAAAGTTATCTGATTTTATTCCGGTTGTAAGGACCATCACCGTGGAATGACTATACAGCACTGCTACCCCCTGGCGAAGGGCCCACCCCCAAGACCAAAACATTCCAAGACATTAAAGAGATAAGGCCACTCCACCCAGTCAAATGCCTTTGCTGTGTATAAGGAGACCACCAAGCCTGGGATTGGCCCCCCACCTTAATGAAGCCTGTTTGGTCCTCCTTTATGATAAAGGGCAGTTCCTTCTCCAATCTCAATGCTAGCGTTTTAGACAAGATTTCAATGTCTACATTCTGAGAGTCAAGAGCACTTTCTTTTGACCGGTGAGTGACTCCCCTTTATGTTCCAGGTGCCCCACCTAAACTAACAACTAGCCATCTAAGGTGGCCCGTGGCCCCTCCCTGTGAGGAAGAAGCTGACTCATAGTGCAGCGAGTGGAGACAAAACAGGATTCATAAAATCTAGAAGCTATCACTACAGACCTTACCAAAACAATAATTCTAATCTCTACTCTTAAGATAAAGACAAATAGCTGGAGACTCCACCCCTCCTTGCCCATAGGGGGCACTCACCCTACTCACTAATACCACCATGATCCTTCCAGTGAGAGCCGCGCCCTAAACCCAAGCAAAACAAAAATGAAGTAAACATATAACTTATACACATGGAAATTAAAAGCGGGCATCCAACCCATCCCCCCCCCCACCCCACCCCCCCCACCCAATACATCAACCGCACTTGTTATCAATGAAAGAAGCAACCACCCCACACCCCACGCCAAGAAAGAACAAAGGGAATAACAGGGATTCACTAGAAATGGCAAGAAAGGAAAGAAATTCCCAAGCCACATACGCCTAGCTCTGTTCTGATTGTATAAAATAAATAGCTGAGACAGCAAAGGATACACTATTGCCCATAATAGTTCACCCAACCAGTCTATTTTAAAGTATCTAAGAAACCCTTTGCCTTTTCTGCTGAGTCAAAGTTATAAATGGACCCTCCACGGCTGAAGTGCAATATTGCCAGGTATCTCTCAGAATACTGTGTTGAATTTTTATGTCTCTCATCCGCTTCATCATAGGATTTCTCTTTCTGATCACAGTCCCAGAAAACTCTTGAAAAAATATGATTTTTGACCCCTTGTAAATCAGAGCCTGAGAGGCTTTCCCCAGCATTCTGGAGGCTTCCATAGCCATTTTGTTTCCCTTTTATAGCACTGGAGTCACACTAGGATTGGGTGGGGACGCTGATCTGACCCGGGCCTGCGCACTGCAATTTGGTGGGCCTGCATCGACACTCAGTCCCAGGAGCTGCGGGAGCTATTGCTCCCCGAAAGCTGACCAGTTGCTCACTACCTCGTTCTGGCAGCCCGACTATACCTATTTTCTTTCTTTGACCTCGATTTTCAAGATCATTGACCTGATCAAGTGAGGCCTGCACCTGACTTTCCAATGCCTGGATGTGTCCCACTGCGGTGTCCGATGCCACTGTTCTCTGTTTGACCTCTTCCACACGTTGATCAAGACATTCGATCTCCTGCTCATGCTTTTTTAGTATGGCAGAGATCGGTTCTAGATTAGTACAGGACTCCTCCAGGACCGACTCGGAGTTTAGTGAGCTCCGAGATTAAGTTCTGCTACTCCGGTAAGTTCAAAGGCACCTTTTACGGGAGTCAGCGCTGTGTTCGCATCTGTTGCTGTAGGGAGGGGTCCTACATGTGATCCTTGCAATCCCTTTTATTTTATCATCTTCCTTTTCTTCACTAAATGGAAGGTTCTGGGGTCTTTATTCTCCCTGGCTAGTGAGGGGAGGGTGAAAGCACCACGTTGTTTGGATTATGGTACAGAGCCCAGCAAGGCAGCCCTATCAGATCGCCTCCATCTTGAATCCCTGGTCTCCATTTTTAATCAAGCTGGCTAGGCATGTCATGACACACCTCTGGCACAAGTGGGAGATCTGGTACACAATAATCAGGGACTCTGTAACACTGGGCTAGAATCCCAAAGTCCCAGCACATAGAACAGGTCAGGCAGCATCTGAGGAGCAGAAAAGTCAACGATTCGGGCTACTGTGCTTTTCCTGTTTCACATCCACTGACTCTGTCTTCCAGCATCTGTGGTTATCACTGTCTCCAAGTCCCAGTGCATGGATATTGCTTCAGAGACGTTATTACAGACTTCTGGGCTATGGTGGGCCACTATTATCTTACTACCAGACATTCCGATCAGCTCTGAGTTCAGGAGAGGCAGCCCAGCAGGAGTGTCTGTCTTGGGGATATGTCCAAGTCCTCTGCCGGTTGTGCTGTTCATGGAGTGGCTAACTGACCTCTCACCCTGGAGCTGCTACTCTCTGACCCGCTGGTCCGTTGCACATCCTGATAGCCATCATTCTATTTGTAAGTGATTAATAAAGCTCTTTATTGGTCATAGAGACATTCTGTGTATACACTGGAGCGTATCAATGGATTCTTGCTAGACAGCAGTAGTGTGCTTCGCTCTAAGCCAGGAGACCCAGGTTCAAGTCCCACCATTGCCCAGAAGTCTGTAATAACGTCTCTGAAGCAATATCCATGTGCTGGGACTTGGAGACAGTAATGGCTACAGATGCTAAAAGACAGAGTCAGTGGATGTGGAACTGGTAAAGCACAGCAGTCCTGATGAAGGGTTTCAGCCTGAAATGTTGACTTTCCTGCTCCTCAGATGCTGCCTGACCTGTTCTATTCACTGGGACATTGAGATTATAGCCCATCAGTGTTAATGAGTCCCTGATTATCGTGTACAAGGTAGAGGATATCTCATCTGTCTGGTAGATTTTTGTGCACTGCTTCTCCAGACTATCAGCTAGGGATTGGAGTCAGAGTGAAAGTTCACTGAGGTGATTCCTGGTATGGAGGGATTGTCTTATAAACAAAGGTTAAACAGGTTGGGCCTCCACTCTCTGGAGTTTAGGAGAATGTGAGGTGATCTCATTGAAACACACAGGATTCTTAAAGGCTTGGTAGGGTAGGTGCTGAGAGGATCATTCCCCTGATGGGACTGTCTAGGACCACAGGATGCAGTCTCAGAATAAAGGGGCACCAATTTAAGGCTGAGATGAATTTCTTCTCTGAGGGTTGTGGGTCTTTGGAACTCCTTGCCACAGAGAGAGCTGTAGGGGCGGGGTCCTTGTGTATATTTAAGGCTGGGAGAGATTCTGAATGAGTTCTGGAAAAAGAGTCATTGAACTTGAACCTTGACTCTGTTCCTCTGTCTACGGAAGCTGCCAGTAATTCCTGGTTTTATTTCCGATTTCTTGCATCTGCAGGATTTTACATTTGTATAAGTGGGCAGCCGAAGATAAGTTGAAAAGGGATAGTACTGTTGAACTTATTCAGCCTTTCACATAATTGTGTGTGTGTGTGTGTGTGTGATGTTCAGATCATCTCTTCCAGTTCGTTGAACCCCAGATTCAACAACATTGATGAAATGGTCTGTATTTGCAGGTTATTTGAGGCTGCCATAGAGATGTACAGCATGGAAACAGATGCTTCGGTCCATGCAGACCAGATATCCCAACCCAATCTAGTCCCACCTGCCAGCACCAGGCCTATATACCCATCCAAATGCCTCTTATGTTGTAATTGTACCAGCCTCCATCACTTCCTCTGGCAGCTCATTCCATACACGTACTACCCTCTGTGTGAAAAAGTTGCCCTTTCGGTCCCTTTTATATCTTTCCCCTCTCACCCTAAGCTGATGCCCTCTAGTTCTGGACTTCTCCACCCCAGGGAAAAGACCTTGCCTATTTACCCTATCTATGCCCCCCCATGATTTTATAAACCTCAATAAGGTCACCCTTCCGCCTCCGGTGCTCCAGGGAAAACAGACCCAGCCTATTCAACCTCTCCCTACAGCTCAAATCCTCCAACCCTGGCAACATCCTTGTTAATCTTTTCTGAACCCTTTCAAGTTTCATAACATCCTTCCATAGGAAGGAGACTAGAATTGCACACAATATTCCAACAGTGGTCTAGCCAATGTCCTGTACAGCCGTAACATGATCTCCCAACTCCTGTCTGGATTAGACTGGTGCTGGAAAAGCACAGCAGGTCAGGCAGCATCCAAGGAGCTGGAAAATCGATGTTTCGGGCAAAAGCCCTTCATCAGGAACAGAGGAGCCTCCAGGGTGGAGAGATAAATGGGGGGGGGGGGGGGAGAAAGTAGCATAGAGTACAATAGGTGAGTGGGGGAAGGGTTGAAGGTGATTGGTCAGAGACGAGGGTGGAGTGGATAGATGGAAAGGAAGATAGGCAGGTAGCACAGGTCATGGGGACAGTGCTGAGCTGGAAGGTTGGAACTGGGAATAAGGTGGGGGTCAGGACATGGTTGAGGAGCTTCAGGGCAGAGGAGATGACCTGGGGACACCCATTGTACTCTTTGCTACTTTCTCCCCAGCCCCACCCCCTCTCTCATTTATCTCTCCACTCTGCAGGCTCCCTGCTCTATCCCTAATGAAGGGCTTTTGCCTGAAACGTCAATTTTCCTGCTCCTCGGATGCTGCCTGACTTGCTGTGCTTTCTTAGCACCGCTCTAATCCAGACTCTGGTTTGCGGCATCTGCAGTCATTGTTTTTACCTCCCAACTCCTGTACTCAATACTCTGACCAATAAAGGAAAGCATACCAAACGCCGCCTTCACTATCCTATCTACCTGCGACTCCACTTTCAAGGAGCTATGAACCTGCACTCCAAGGTCTCTTTGTTCAGCAACACTCCCTAGAACCTCTGGTCAGAAATTCCAGTTTGTCAGGAGTTGTGGTCTGTATGGGGTGCACTGGGATTCGCTGAAATGTTTGTCTCTTTGAGTAGCAGAGCAAATCCAGAAATTGGCATCAAAGTGGCTTTTCGGTGCAGATAGCATCCATGCAGCATCATTCACAAAGTGTACTTTGTAAATTTGATTCCTGGATTGTGCAGGGTCAGTGATGAGACAGACAGTGGGGATTCTCCAAGAGGGGAATTCTGATTGCTGCAGTGAAATCAGCTGGATGCCTGGAGATGGTCAGGAACAGCATCCATTTGCAGCTCAATGCTTAAAAGATGGGCCCAGCTTCATAGAAAGGCCAGTGTGGTTTGGTCCTTTGACTCTGTAGCTCTGCACATGACAATCATTGTTTTATTCGCATCTGAAAAATTAATTGGTCTGCATTCCAAATGGATTTTTTTTTGAGTGAGAAGGTCTACTTCCTAGCGGAAGGATGTTGTGAAATGTGAAAGATTTACAAGGATGTTGTCAGGGTTGGAGGATCTGAGCTACAGGGAGAGGCTGAATAGGCTGGGGCTGTTTTCCCTGGAGCGTCAGAGGCTGAGGGGTGACCTTTAAAGAGGTTTATAAAATCATGTTAGGGCATGGATAGGGTAAATAGACAAGGTCTGAGGGAGTCCAGAACTAGGGGGCATAGGTTTAGGGTGAGGAGAAGAAAGATATAAAAGAGACCTAAGGGGCAAATGTTTCACACAGAGGATGGTACATGTATGGAATGAGCTGCCAGGGGAAATGGTGGAGGCTGGTACAATTGTAACATTTAAGAGGCATTTGGATGGGTATATGAATAGGAAGGGTTTGGAGGGATATGGACCGGGTGCTGGCAGGTGGGACTAGATTGGGTTGGGATATCTAGTCGGCATGGAAGGGTTGGACCGAAGGGTCTGTTTCCGTGCTGTACATCTCTATGACTCTAAGTGTGCAACAGAATTAGCAGAAGGCTCTGGAATGTAAGGTTCCTGCTTTTTTACAATGTTCAGAATTAACAAGCAACGTCTGACAATAATTGGAAACAGATGTTTGAACAATACTGCTACAAGGATACAAGGTCCCTGCTTGTTGAGTTCAGTCATTCAGACAGAATGAAGGGCTAAGCAGAAGGTTACTCAGGATTTATTCTCATTCAGTGATTTCTTGTGATTTTAATTTGTATTGCTGTTGTTTTTAAAAACAATAGCAATGCTGCAAGATGTGGTTCAAGAATTGGGTTTTCTCTCCTAAACGTTGTGTTGGGATACAGGTCCCTGGCTTGTTCGGCTGTCTGGCAGCTGTGATGGCTCTACTCCTTGCCAGACACTAAACCAGACAGAAAGCAGCACAGAGTTTCACTGTTGTCTTTGAAATCAGATCTTTACAGGATGAAAATGTTGTGTAAACTCTAATACCTCTTCACCCTTAGTCAGATTTTTCCAGGTCTGGTTTCCATCTGAAACAAAGAATTGGAGTTTTACAGTATCTATGATAACCGTAGGAAGCCAAGAAGCATAAATCTCACACCTAACCGAGATTTGTACTGCAGTCACTGCTGTTAAGTAGAAAGAAAATGAGCGGAAAATGTTTCTGTGGTTAGTAAAAAGAGAGAGACGTGTCCTGGATTATGGGGTATAGAAGCTTGCCACCACATGGAGATTTGGGGAGATTTGTAGGCAGGGTTGACGATTTCAAGAATAATGTGCAGTGAAATGCAAATGCCAGCGGAACTGTGGTAATAAGGGGGCAGGTGAGCTGAACTTGATGTGAGATTGATGTGAAGATGCTGGAGTACTGAATGGATTAGGTTAACTAGTCGTGAAACTTGGTGGTGACTAAAGCAGGGCTGGGGAAGTCCGAGGGGAGTAGGGGTGGGGGTTGGGGTGAAGTGAAGATAGCAGCTTTGATCATGATTGCTTTAGGAAGCACCTTAGGTACAGAACAGTTCTTTGGTTGTCAGATGTTGTTGTCTATCTCAACCTTACTACTTTCTTGTTACTCCTTCATTTCTGACACAATGTTCGTTGTACCTGCCTTGAGGTTTGAGTGGCTTGCTCGATGATTTCCGAAGGTATTAATGAATTGGCCACATTGATTTATTATTGTACGTGTACCTCTGTCCAGTGAAAGGTTTTGTTTCGTGTGCAGTCCAGGCAGTTCATACCATACGAAGATCACCGGGTGATGGAACAGAGCGGCTAAACAGAAGTTGGATCAAAAGGCAAGATCGACATTAGATGTGAAATTAGAGGGGTCCATTCAGAAGCCTAACAACAATGGGGAAGAAGCTGTTCCTGAACCTGTTGGTCCCTGTGTGGAAGCTTCTGTATCTTCCCAATGGAAGAATTTGGAAGAGATTATAACTGGCTGGGAGGGGTCTTTGTTGGCTGTCTTGCTCAGGCAGTGGGAAGTGTAGATGGAGTCAATGGATGGAAGATTGGTGAAGAACTGGGCTGTGTTCACACTCTCTCTAGTTTCTTATAGTCCAGGGCAGAGCAGTTGCCGTACCAAACCATGATCCATCCAAATAGAATGCTCACTGTGGTGCATCTGTAAAAATTGCTGAGGGTCTTTGTGGACATGCTGAATGATGTGGTGTGTCTGTGGTTCCAGGTAGACCAGACCAGACCAGACAAGGATGGCACCAGGCAATATCCTTCACTGAAAG
This sequence comes from Chiloscyllium plagiosum, assembly GCF_037043375.1. NCBI lineage: Eukaryota > Metazoa > Chordata > Chondrichthyes > Orectolobiformes > Hemiscylliidae > Chiloscyllium > Chiloscyllium plagiosum. The sequence goes on along the minus strand of NW_028270151.1, from coordinate 8,057,875 downwards.
ACATTGGTGATGGGTATTTTATGACAATCTATGATAGTTTCACTGAGATTAGCTTTCAGTTCCCTTTTTTTATTAATTACATTAGATTAGATTACATTAGATTACATTACAGTGTGGAAACAGGCCCTTCGGCCCAACAAGTCCACAACGACCCGCCGAAGCGCAACCCACCCATACCCCTACGTTTACCCCTTACCTAACACTACGGGCAATTTAGCATGGCCAATTCACCTGACCTGCACTTCTTTGGACTGTGGGAGGAAACCCACGCAGACACGGGGAGAACATGCAAACTCCACACAGTCAGTCGCCTGAGGCGGGAATTGAATTTAAATTCCACCAGAGGCTATGGAATGCTTACCTTGGGTCTCTGAATTAAAGCTGCCTTCATCCCAGAGGACCACATGGCTGCTCTCTCATTCAAGACAGACAACTGGTGTTGGCTTAACCTGAATTTGAGAAGAAGGTGCCTCTGTGGTAACCTTAGTTTGTGTGGGAATACGAGCAGTACTGTTGGGGGTCATGAACCAACAACCCATTCACCTGAGCTAACTGACCCTCAGGTGAAACCACCACCTGATGTCTCTCTATCTAATTCTCTCTGGTCTACTTGAAAGTTGCCACTCAGGTGGAGAGAGCTTGTAAGAAGGCCTATGGTGTATTAGTGTTCATTAGCAGAGGGATTGAATTCAAGAGTCGTGAGGTGATGTTGCAGCTGTACAGGACCTTGGTTAGGCCACATTTGGAGTAGTGTGTGCAGTTCTGGTCGCCTCACTTTAGGAAAGATGTGGAAGCTTTGGAGAGGGTGCAGAGGAGATTTACCAGGATGTTGCCTGGAATGGAGAATAGGTCGTACGAGGATAGGTTGAGAGTGCTAGGCCTTTTCTCATTGGAATGGAGAAGGATGAGGGGTGACTTGATAGAGGTTTATAAGATGATCAGGGGAATAGATAGAGTAGACCATCAGGGACTTTTTCCCCGCGTACAACAGAGTGTTACACGGGGACATAAATTTAAGGTGAAGGGTGGAAGGTATAGGGGGGATGTCAGGGGTAGGTTCTTTACCCAAAGAGTGGTGGGGGCATGGAATGCGCTACCTGTGGGAGTGGCAGAGTCAGAATCATTGGCGACCTTTAAGCGGCAATTGGATAGGTACATGGATGGGTGCTTAAGCTCGGACAAATGTTCGGCACAACATCGTGGGCCGAAGGGCCTGTTTTGTGCTGTATTGTTCTATGTTCTATTAGAAAGTTGACAATTTTGCTCTGGCTTCAGGTTTACCAGTAGTGTGTGTGGTGCTGGTCAGAATGATGTTCCTGATGAAGGGCTTTTGCCCGAAACATTGATTCTCCTGCTGCTTGGATGCTGCCTGACCTGCTGTGCTTTTCCAGCACCACACTCTCTACTCTGATCTCCAGCTTCTGCGGCCCTCACTTTTGCCTTCAGGTTTACCTTCTAGTCACATGATCAGCCTGGCACGATCTCCGTTTGCACAGGATGATTAAAAGTAAGATTCTCTCATTTGCAAAATTAATATTTTGGACATCTTTATGGACAAGTGACTTAAGTAATTTTGCAGCTGAAGAGCCAAGCAGGGATCCAATGATCCAAGACACATTCAGGAACTCTGGAAGATGAGAGATATTGTAAGTTTAAGTTGAAAAGAGAAAGGAATTATATTTAAGATTTAGGAAACTGAAATTAGACAAGACCCTTGAAGAAAATCAAGGTAACAGGAAAGAAATTAAACAAGGAATTAAGAGAGCCAAGAAATATCTGTGGTAAGGAGGATTACTGGGAACCCCCAAGGCATTTTATACATTTATTAGGAGTAACTTTTCCTTGTAACTTAAACCCTCCCAGTCTTGGTAACAACTTTTTTATAAACTTTTTTTTATGCCCTTTCCTGTTTAATAATATCATTCCCATAGCAGGATGATCAGAGTTGTATGCAGTACTCTAAATGTGGCTTTACCTCTCCACAGCCCACCTTTCTCACTCTCCCCATCCCCCACCCTCCTCACCCCATCACCCACCCCCCTGCCCCATGTTGTGCTGTGTCTGGTTTCTTTCTTTATCCCTTCCTGTTGCGTTCTGCTGGTTTTCATGTCACAACTCTCAGCATGTTTTGGACACCAAGTTTATTTCTTCACCATATCCTTTACCACACTCTGTTGGTTGCATCATGAAATCTTTTTGTTATTTCACCTCCCATCCCTTTCTCTCAGCGCTGAGCTTACTCTGGCCACGTCCCACTGGCTGAAAACTCTTGCATTTCCATTTGTGTTCTGTTCCAACAAAGACTGACCAATCAGTGGGAGCTCTGTATCTTCAGGTGCTGCTTGACCTGAGAATTTCCATCTCTCTCTGTCCACCGTATCTGCAGCATTTTACTTTGTAACTGCTACCACACAATGGAACTGTTCACTTAGTTAAGCCAATCCATTTCTTCCTAATGTGTACCAAGTGAGGTTGTGTCCCAATGTTTCCTTCCTGCACGTGATGAGACGATGCTGGTCTGGTGTCGCAAGCAAGTGTTCATTTGGCTTGCTATCACTCACGTTTCGTGATGCAGAGGTGCTGGTGTTGGACTGGGGTGGACAAAGTTAAAAGTCGCACAACATCAGTTGGTCATGGAGCAGGATCATAAGACACATACTTTATAGCAGAAGTTCACAGTGTCATGTAACTGAAATGATATATTGAACAATGCATTATTCAGCTACCTGATGAAGGAGCAGCACTCAAAAAACTAGTGCTTCCAAATAAACCTGTTGGACTATAATGTGTGATTTTTAACTTAGCATTTCATGAAACATTGAAAGGAGGATAGAAGTGTCCATTAGCTCAAGCCCCTGCGTTGGGCAGTGTGCAATGTTGATGCTGTCGAGTTTCCCACACGCTGATCACCACGAGCTGGAGTACGGTCAAATAAGAATATTTTCTTGGAAAAGAGAACCTTCACGAAAATATTCTTTTATTTAAAAAAAAAGAAAGGACTGCAGATGCTGGAAATCAGGAACAAAAGCAGAAATTGCTGGAAAAGCTCAGGTCTGGTAGCAAGGGTCACCAGACCTGAAATGTTAACTGATTTCTCTGCACAGATGCTGCCAGACCTGCTGAGCTTTTCCAGCAATTTCTGCTTTTGTTTCTGATTTCCAACATCTGCAGCTCTTTTGGGTTTTTTTTTAAAAGAATGTTTTTGAAGGTTTCTCTTTAGAAATGTGACAGGACAGAGCACAGCTCCCCAGGCAGTGAGACAATTTAATTGCTTTTGATTGTTGAATGATTAGTGGGGTGGAGGTGCCAGTGGTGGACAAAGTTAAAAATCTCGCAACACCACGTTATAGTCCAACAGGTTTATTTGGAAGCACTAGCTACCAAGATCCTTTAGCACAGGTAATAGATTTAGACTCTGAATCCTCAGTGTATGTAGTCCATTGGTGCAAAGCTGCATTCTCCTAAGGTATTCATGCACTTTATCAAATGGGCCCTAGACTCTTCTGTTTCCCAAATACAACGCTGTTGAACTCTTAGACCAAAGTGGATTGAAATGGAGTTTTTCTCTTGAGAAAGTCTATTGCCTTTTTGTCTATTCATTCATGGGATGTGGGTGTCACTGATGGATTGGCATTTATTGCTGATCCCCAATCAAGAGACAACTACATTGCTCTGCTCTGGGTCTGGAGTCACATCTAGGTCAAACCAGGTAAGGACAGCAGGCACTTTTCCCCAGATGGCATTAGTGAACCAGATGGGTTTTTCCTGACAATTGGCAATTGTTTCATGGTCATCAGTAGACTCTCATTTCCAGGTTTATTTTCTTGAATTCAAGTTCCACCATCTGCCATGGCGGGATTTGAACCTGGGTCTCTGGATTAATAAGGAGAAAATGAGGACTGCAGATGCTGGAGATCAGAACTGAAAAATGTGTTGCTGGAAAAGTGCAACAGGTCAGGCAGCATCCAAGGAGCAGGAGAATCAACGTTTCGGGCATGAGCCCTTAAGGAATCTGAAGAAGGGCTCATGATTCCTGAAGAAGGGCTCATACCCGAAACGTCGATTCTCCTGCTCCTTGGATGCTGCCTGACCTGCTGCGTTTTTCCAGCAACACATTTTCACCTCTGGATTAATAATATCACCAGGTCATTGCCTGCCTTAATCACTGCGTTGCAACCTTGGGGACTTAAAGTCTGAGAGCAGAGGCCTACTGTGATGTAGTATTGTCCCTCCCTCTGACCCAGGAGGCCCAGGCATGAATCCCATCTGCCCCAGAAGCATGTAATAATGTCATGTACAGGTTGATCAGAAAATATCTGGATTGGAGAAGCAGTTTGTACCCAAGGAGTCACTTAGTTAAAAGGGGCATGGAGTGTTCCTCCACAGGATACTGATGCCATGTTCAAAGATAAAGCATCACTGTTGTGAGGAAGTGACAACTCTGTCAGCCTAATATAACTCCAAAGGCTATTGAGCGTATCCTGATCTGGTGAAAGTGAGGACTGCAGATGCCGGAGGTCAGAGTCTAGATTTAGTGGTGCTGGAAAAGCACAGCAGGTCAGGCAGCATCCGAGGAGCAGGAAAATCGACATTTCAAGCAAAAGCCCTTTGTCAGGAATCCTGACCCATATGCTATTCTCAGCCCAGATTCTCTGTTTATAAAATCTTCATTTCCAAAACCCTATGTGGCCTTGACCCTTCCTATCTTAGCCACTACCTCCAACCCAACAAATCTTCAGGGTACTCTTACATCCTAAACGTTATCATCACAAAGCTGGGGATAGTGCCCTCTGCTACTCAGGGTCTACCCTGGGGAATTCTCTCCTGACACCCCTCTGTCCCACGACCCCTCTACTCTCTTTGCAAACATTCCTCAATAACCTACCTCTTTGAAAAGCTTTCCACCATTTGCCTGGCATTGAGTCACACAGCACGGAAAACCAGTCCATGCTGAACATAATCCCAAACTAAACTAGTCTGACCTGCCTACTCCAGGCCCCATATCCCTCCGAACCTCTCCTATTCATGTCCTTATCCAAACATCTTTTAAACATTGTATTTGTACCCACACGTGCCACTTCCTCAGGCGCTTCGTTGCAGACATAATTCCCCTCTATGTTAGAACAAAAATTGTCCTCCATGTATTTTGTAAAATCTCTCTCCTCTCACCTTAAGAATGTGCCCCCTAGTCTTGAAATCCCCCATCCCAGAGAAAAGTCACCGACCATTAACTCTATTACCCGCTGTGAGAAGAAGGCTTATGTTAGGATGAGATGTGAAGGCTCTGTTCAAGCACTTGAGAGTTACAAGTTAGCCAGGAAAGACTTAAAGAGAGAGCTAAGAAGAGCCAGGAGGGGACATGAGGCAGGTAGGATCAAGGAAAGCCCTAATGTTTTCTATAGGTATGTCAGGAATAAAAGAATGTCTGGAGTAAGATTAGGGCCAATCAAGGATATTCATTTAATGAATATTTTTTGACAGTATTCACACTGGAAAAAGACCAAGTTGTCGAAGAGAATACTGCGATATGGGCTACTAGACTCGATAGGGTTGAGGTTCACAAGGAGGAGGTGTTAGCAATTGTGGAAAGTGTGAAAATAGATAAGTCCCCTGGCCAGATGGGATTTATCCTAGGATCCTCTGGGAAGCCAGGGAGGAGATTGCCGAGCCTTTGGCATTGATCTTTAAATCGTCATTGTCTACAGGAATAGTGCCAGAAGACTGGAGTATAGCAAATGTAGTTCCCCTGTTCAAGGAGGGGAGTAGAGACAACCCTGGTAATTATAGACCAGTGAGCCTTACTTCTGTTATGGATAAAGTGTTGGAAAAGGTTATAAGAGGTAGGATTTATAATCATCCTAATAGAAATAAGTTAATTAGCTATAGTCAACATGGTTTTGTAAAGGGTAGATCGTGCCTCAAAAAACCTTATTGAGTTTAAATTAGATTAGATTAGGTTCTCTACAGTGTGGAAACAGGCCCTTCGGTCCAACAAGTCAACACTGACCCTCTGAAGAGCAACCCACCCCCCTCTGACTAATGCACCTAACACTATGGGCAATTTCCCATGGCCAATCCAACTGACCTGCACATCTTTGGACTGTGGGAGGAAACTGGAGCACCTGAGGAAACTCGCGCAGACACAGGGAGAATGTGCAAACTCCACACAGACAGTTGCCCGAGGATGAAATTGAACCTAGGACTCTGGTGCTATAGGCAGCAGTGCTAATCACTGAGCCACCTTTGAGAAGGTGACAAAACAGGTGGGTGAGTGTAAGCGGTTGGTGTGGTATATATAGATTTCAGTGAGGGGTTTGACAAGGTTTGCCACTGTAGGCTATTGCCCAAATTATGGAGGCTTGGGATTGAGTGTGTTTTTGTGGCTGGGATCAGGAATTGGCTAGCTGAAAGAAGACAGAGGGTGGTGGTTGATGGGAAATGTTCATCCTGGAGCTCAGTTCCTAGTGGTGCAGTTTTGGGGTCACTGCTGTTTGTCATTTTCATATATGACCTGGATGAGAGCTTAAAAGGATGGGTTAGTAAATTTGTGGATGACACTAAGGTCAGTGGAGTTGTGAATAGTGCTGAAGGACGTTGCAGGTTACAGAGGGACATAGATACGTTGAAGTGCTGGGCGAGAGGTGACAAATGGAGTTTAATGCTTAAAAGTGTGAGGTTATTCACTTTGGAAGGAGCAACAGGAATAAAGAGTACAGGGCTATTGGTAAGATTCTTGGCACTGTAGATGAGCAGAGAGATCTCCGTGTCCATGTGCATAGATCCCTGAAAGTTGCCACCCAGGTTGATAGGGTTGTTAAGAAAGCATATGTGTGTTAGCTTTTATTGGTGGAGGGATTGAGTTTCGGAGCCATGAGGTCGTGTTGCAGCTGTACAAAACTCTGGTGCGGCTGCACTTAGATTGTGCACAGTTCTGGTTACTGCATTATGGGAAGGATATGGAAGCTTTGGAAAGGGTTCAGAGGAGATTTACTAGAATGTTATCTGGTATGGAGGGACGGTCTTCTGAGGAAAGGCTGAGGGATTGAGGCTGTTTTTGTTAGTGAGAAGAAGGTTGAGAGGTGACTTATTTGAGACATGTAAGATAATCAGAGGGTTAGATAGGGTGGACAGTGAGGGCTTTTTTCCTCAGATACTGATGGCTAGCATGAGGGAACATAGTTTTAAATTGAGGGGCGATTAGGTATAGGACAGACGTCACAGGTAGTTTGTTTACTTGGAGAATAGTAGTTGTGTGGAACGCACTGCCTGCAACAGTAGTAGACTCGCCAACTTTAAGGGCATTTAAATGGTCATTGGATAGACATGTGGATGAAAATGGAATAGTGTAAGTTAGATGGGTTTCAGATTGGTTTCACATGTCGGCACAACATTGAGGGCCGAAGGGCCTGCGCTGTGCTGTATTGTTCTATGTTGTGTTATGAGATATTGTGTTATAGCTTATCCTTATTAACTCACCCACCAACTCGCTATATTCAATAACATTGGAACCCTTTACTAACCCGTTTTTTACAATAACATGATTTCATTCATTCATTCATAAAACCATGGTTCTGTAATATATTTTGCGATCCAAATTTAAAACTACCCTTTGGAAACCCATTACTGCATTTTCACACCTTGTCAGCCCTTGTTACGAACAGTGTTTATCTCTGAATAAGTGTAGCATACAGAACAATACCATCCCCTTCAAGTCTCCACGAAATATTAATCAGCCCTTACCAACCATCTCCTGGACATGAATAGATTCCCCAATTAGTAAACCAAATAAATACCTTTAAGCCGTTATCCCTTTAAGAAACTGACAACACAGCGCTTCCATGGAATTGCATGAATGGTTGAAACTCCTGCTGGCAAATAGTAAACAAATCTCTCAACCCAGTAATTGGTTTAATATCCTTTATTTTATTCAGTACAGGTACAATTTCTAATTTATTTAGAGCATATAAGCCTAGTTTTTTTAACATTTACTAACTTAATAGGCATTAGTCCTTTTGTCTTTTAATTATGCAAGCAGACCGGATAGTCACTTTTAATCCCACCGGAAGCAGCAACCAGCTCTTAGCACATTTTAACCATTTCCTGTCTCCCAGTACAGAAGCCCTTTAAACCTTTCTCCTTTATTTAATCTATAGTACACAATGTAGCACGGAATTTGAATCCGTGTAAGAATTGTGTATAAGGGGGCTCTTGTGAGAACTGTATTTCGGGATTCTGTTGCTGCCTCGAATTTGTGCTGTGATTGCCTGCCCCTTTGTTCAATATGATCATGACTTATTAAACACTCTAATGCCCTTTACTCACATCATCCCATAATCTTGTACTCCACTCGTAATCCGAAATGTATCATTGTCTACCTTCAACAACCTCAAAGACTGAGCTTCCACAGTGCACCATGGTAGAGAATTCCAAAGGTTTACAACTCTCTAGATAAAACAAAATGCTCAAAGACATGGTGGCTCAGTGGTTAGCACTGCTGCCTCACAGCACCCAGATCAATTCTACTGTCAGGTGACTGTCTTTGTGGAGTTTGCAAATTCTTCCTGTCTCTCTGTGGGTTTCCTCCCGCAGTCTCAAGATGTGCAGATGAGGTGGATTGGCCGTGCTAAATTAGCATTGTGTCCAGGGATGTGCAGGCTGGGTGAATTAGCCATGCGGAGTGCAGGGTTACAGGGATGGGGTGGGGTGGGGGGATGGTGGAGCTGGGTTTTGGGTGAGATGCTTTTCCGAGGCTTGGTGTGGACTTAATGCACCGAATGGCCTACTTCCACACTGCAGGGACTCTGAGAGTGAGGTTATTAGATTAGTTACAGTGTGGAAACAGGCCCTTTGGCCCAACAAGTCCACACCGACCCGCCAAAGCACAACCCACCCAGACCCATTCCCCTACATTTACCCCTTCACCTAACACTATGGGCAATTTATCATGGCCAATTCACCTAACCTGCACATTTGTGGGAGGGAACCGGAGGAAACCGACGCAGACACGGGGAGAATGTGCAAACTCCACACAGTCAGTCGCCTGAGGCGGGAATTGAACCCGGGTCTCTGGTGCTGTGAGGCAGCAGTGCTAGCCACCGTGCCACCCACAATTCCTTTTATTTTTAACTTGCGCCCCGGTTCCAGATATCCCCATCCAGGGAAAATATTTCACCTGCATCTACACTGGTTTTCCCTTTAATTAGTAAGTTTTGATGGGGTCATCTCTCATTTGCAGTTCTCGAGAATCCTGGCCCAGTTTGATCAGTGTCTCTTGATGGGACAGCACCACCATCCCAGGTACACATCCGGTGAACCTTTGCACTCTCTCTGTGGCAATCATGTCCTTCCTGAGATAGAGAGCAAAACTGTACCCAGTATTCTCGGTGAGGTCTAACCAAGCTCCTATGTTATTGAAGCAAGGTTTCATTACTCCTATCCACAAATTGTCTTGCAATAAAGGCGAACATTTGATTGGTTTTTATTACAGCTTGCTGCACATGCAGGTTCACTTTCAGTGACTTACTGACACAGGCATCTGGGGCCCTTTGTAAATCCACACTTTCCAACCTCTTCCCGTTTAAGAACTACTCTGCACATCTGTTCCTCCCAATGTCATAGAGATGTACAGCATGGATACAGACCCTTCGGTCCAACCCATCCATGCCGACCAGATATCCCAACCCAATCTAGTCCCACCTGCCAGCGCCCGGCCCATATCCCTCCAAACCCTTCCTATTCATATACCCATCCAAATGCCTCTTAAATGTTGCAGTTGTACCAGCCTCCACCACATCCTCTGGCAGCTCATTCCATATACGTACCACTCTGTGTGAAAAAGTTGCCCAGTAGGTCTCTTTTATATCTTTCCCCTCTCACCCTAAACCTATGTCCTCTAGTTCTGGACTCCCCGATCCCAGGGAAAAGACTTTGCCTATTTACCCTATCCATGTCCCTCATAATTTTGTAAACCTCTATAAGGTCACCCCTCAGCTTCCGACGCTCCAGGGCAAACAGCCCCAGCCTCTTCAGCCTCTCCCTATAACTCAAATCCTCCAACCCTGCCAACATCCTTGTAAATCTTTTCTGAACCCTTTCAAGTTTCACAACATCTTTCCAATAGGAAGGAGACCAGAATTGTACGCAATATTCCAACAGTGGCCCAACCAATGTCCTGTACAGCTGCAACATGACCTCCCAACTCCTGTACTCAATACTCTGACCAATAAAGGAAAGCATACCAAATACCGCCTTCACTATCCTATCTACCTGCGACTCCACTTTCAAGGAGCTATGAACCAGCACTCCAAGGTCTCTTTGTTCAGCAGCCCACCCGAGGACCTTGCCATGAAGTGTATAAATCCTGCTAAGATTTGCTTTCCCAAAATGCAGCACCTCGCATTTATCTGAGTTAAACTCCATCTGCTACTTCTCAGCCCATTGGCCCATCTGGTCAAGATCCTGTTGTAATCTGAGGTAACCCTCTTCGCTGTCCACTACACCTTCAATTTTGGTGTCATCTGCAAACTTACTAATGGTACCTCTTATGCTCACATCCAAATCATTTATATAAATGACAAAAAGTAGTGGACCCAGCACCGATCCTAGTGGCACTTCACTGGTCACAGGCCTCCAGTCTGAAAAACAGCCCTCCACCACCACCCTCTGTATTCTACCTTTGAGCCAGTTCTGTATCTAAATGGCTAGTTCTCCCTGTATTCCATGAGATCAACCTTGCTAATCAGTCTCCCATGGGGAACCTTGTCGAACCCCTTACTGAAATCCTCTGCCCTCATTAATCCTCTTTGTTACTTCAAAATATTCCATCAAGTTTGTGAGACATGATTTCCCACGCACAAAGCCATATTGACTATCCCTAATCAGTCCTTGCCTTTACAAATACATGTACATCCTGCCCCTCAGGATTCCCTCCAACAACTTGCCCACCACTGAGGTCAGGCTCACTGGTCTATAGTTCCCTGGCTTGTCCTTACCACCTTTCCTAAACTGTGGCACCACGTTAGCCAACCTCCAGTCTTCCGGCACTTCACCTGTGACTATTGATACAAATATTTCAGCAAGAGGCCCAGCAATCACTTCCCTAGCTTCCCACAGAGTTCTCTGGTACACCTGATCAGGTCCTGGGGACTTATCTACTTTTAGTCATTTCAAGACATCCGGCACTTCCTCCTCTGTAATATGGACATTTTTCAAGGTGTCACCATCTATTTCCTTACATTCTATATCTTCCATAACCAATGTAGTGAATAACTTCATATTCTTTCATATTACATTTGACCTGCCATGTATAGCCCTTCCAAAACAACACACTCCACTGTATCTCAGTACATAACTCCAACTCATCAGACGTCACACCTTTCCAAATCAGCCTGAAACCGCTTTATACCTTCCTTACAATAAACGTCCTCACTGACCTTTACATCAGTGACAAATTTGGAATTATTTAATTTAATCCCTGCCTCCAAATCATAGATAGATATTTATTTTGTTTTGTTTTCGTGTGTGTGTGGGTGTGTGTATAATGAACAGCTGGGGTCCAAGCACCAATTCTTGTGGTACTCCATTAGACTGATCCATTTATTCCTACCTTCCATTTTCCATCTGCCAGCTAACCATTGGTCCATGACAGGACATTATTGTCAATTATATATGCATGAATGCTTCCAAACAGCATCCTGTCAGGGATTTTATTCAAAAACATTCTGAAAATCGAAGTCAAATATATCCATCAATTTTGTTGGTAATGTGTTGAAAACGCTCCAAGTTTGGTGTGCATGATTTTCTATCTGCAAATCCATGCTGACAACTCCCAATCCAATCCTGACCATTCAAGCATCTATTTTCACATCTTTTATATCCGGCCTCCACCTGTAATGAGCCACACTGTGATGAAGAGTCGTCTAGTCTCCAAACGTTAGCTTGCTCTCTCTCTCACGGATGCTGCCTGACCCGCTGTGATCACCAGCATTTGTTGTTTTCAGTTCAGATTCCAGCCTCTGCAGTAATTTGTTCCTGTAATGGACCCACATTCGTTTTGGCTAAAGTTTCCTCCTTACATCATTGTGGAAGCTTTTACCGTCCGTTTTGGTTTTGCTCAATTGCGTTCATATTCTAGACTTTTGCTTTATCCTTTTGGGTTGTATTCTAAAAATCTCCCACTCTTCAGATATTAGGCTGTCATTTATTTTGGGCTGTTCTTCCTTTTCATCTTCTGCAATCCTAAACAAACTTTATTAGCCATGGCTGACTGAGTAGGTTTGAGGTTTTTCACCTTGAAGGAATGTGTAGTTGTTGAAGGCATGTAATTATTTGTTAGTGACAATCCATTTCCTCTGTTTAGTCTAGGATTTTAAAGTATTTTCTTAATCACCTCAGTCAGTTTCTGCCTCATCCTTTCATAATTTCCCTCATTCAAATTTAATACATTTGGTTGATTCGTAATTGCTCTCTGAAATGGCCGAACGAGCCACTCTGCTCCAGGCAAGCACAGTGGCTCAATGTTTAGCACTGCTGCCTCACAGTGCCAGGGACCTAGGTTCAATTCCAACCTCAGGCAACTGTCTTAATGGAGCTTGCATATTTTCCCATTGTCTGCATGGGTTTGCTCCACAGTTCAAAGATGTGTAGGTTAGATGAATTGGATATGTTAAATTGCCCATAGTGTCTAGGGATGTGTAGGTTTGGTGGATTAGCCATGGGAAATGTGGGGTTACAGGGATAGCATAGGGAAGTGGGCCTGGTAGGCATGCTCTTCAGGAGGTTGATGTGGACTTGATGGGCTGAAGGGCCTGCTCCCACACTATAGGGATCCTTGCCACCAATGGCTGCATTCCATGAGAAAATAAAAACATGTTTTGAAATTTGGACAAAAACATGGATAGGAAAGGTTTAGAAGGATATGGGCCAAGTGCAGGAAAGTGGGGTTGGTGTGGACAGACATTTTGGTTGGCATGGACCAGTATGGGCCAAAGGGCCTGTCTCCGTGCTATAGGACTCAAAAAACCTTTGTCACCCACTTTCCAAACAGAGTCAGAACCATCATTCACTGTTTGTAAATTTATATTGGAAACCAGGAATTTTGCTCCACATTGAACAGTCGTTTCTTGATATTGGATTCTTGGGAAAATTTACTGCTCATTAATACAGTTGTTTTCCGTATTCCTCTTTTTTTCTAAAAAAAATATTTTTTTAATTTCAAAAATATACTTGATTCATAAAATAATTTGATGGTCTGTACAGTTGGTCATGTCATACATATGTAAACATTTGCATACAGAGATCAGAATTTATCATTTATATATACAGGTCTGTACATTTATCAATCATAGATCCATATATTTAGCTGAGGCGTCAGCAGAGCCCAAAAGACTGCGTGGGCCCCCTGTTCTTCTTTAGGCAGGCAGATGTTACACGGTGGTCTTTCCCCACTGCGCCTTGGCTGCAGCTGCCCCAAGCTTCAGCGCGTCCCTCAACACGTAGTCCCGGACCTTGGAATGTGCCAGTCTGCAACACTCAGTCGGGGTCAACTCCTTCAGCTGGAAGATCAACAGGTTTCAGACCGCCCAGAGAGCGTCCTTCACCGAGTTGATGATCCTCCAGGCACAGTTGATGTTCGTCTCGGTGTGCGTCCCAGGGGACAGGCCGTAGAGCACGGAGTCCCGCGTCACGGCGCTGCTCGGGACGAACCTCGAAGCAAGGAAAAGCTTCCAATAAAAGTGCTTCCAATTGTGTTGAGTCACTGAGCTCTGAAGGACTTTGAGGGAACAGAACTGGTTCACCATTGTAAATAAAGATTGAGATGGTAAATGTATGATACTGGGGTCACTGATGTAGATAACCTTTTTGTTCTGGTTTAAGAAAACCATCAAAGGAAATGGGCACTGAGTTTCCAGCTGGTGTTAATCTCCTTGATCTTGTTAATATGGAAAATTCTGGTCAAGTCTAGACCAATCAAAAACAACCAACTATCTCTCTCCTCATCCTTTTTCATTCTGCCTGTCCAGATGATCTCTGAGTGAGGACAGACCAGCAGCTGTCATTTTCCAAGACTGTCTGTATGATTGACTGCCAGCACGTCCGAGAGGATGTTTGGTTTCACTCTGTCCTTGAAGAGCTCGTCCCCCACTCAATGCCCATCCAGAACAGTTGGCAGCATTATGCCAAGCCGGACATCAGAACCTGACCCCTAGTCCACTGGATTCCACCACCAAACGCCAGCCTGCTGCACAGTCTCTGTGCCCCCCTGAGCTGCAATACTGCACTGCTCAAGACTTTGTGGAAACATTAATCACCCTGTGAAATAAAACCAGGATGAAAGGAATTTAGATCAGATCGACTCGCAGTCCAGCCAGTGAGATCTTTGATTAAAAACTGAAAAAGCTGCAAAAAATCAGGAACAAAAACAGAAATTGCTGGAAAAGCTCAGCAAGTCTGGCAGCATCCGTGGAGAGAAATCAGAGTTAACGGTTAACGTTTTGGGTCCGGTGACCCTTCCTCAGAACTGTTCCCCAGTTCTGAGGAAGGGTTCTGGATCTGAAATGATATCTCTGACGTCTCTCCACATGGGAGGTATGTAGTTAGTGTTTGCCTTGCTAGAGGGAGCAAAGTATTATTCACCTCTTAGTTTAACGGATCTCACTCATATGTCAGTAATTAATGGAAAGGACACTTTTCCAAGCTGCTGGCAGTAGCAGGTGTTTCAAATGAAAGCGTCATCATTTCCAGATGCTGGAAATCTGAAATAAGAACAAAGTGCTGGAGAAACTCAGCAGGTCTGGCAACATGGTATGGTTGTTGGAAGTCATGTAATTATTTGTTAACGACAATTCATTGTCTCTCTACATAGAGCCATAGAGATGTACAGCATGGAAACAGACCCTTCGTTCCAACCCGTCCATGCCGACCAGATATCCCAACCCAATCTAGTCCCACCTGCCAGCACCCGGCCCATATCCCTCAAAACCCTTCCTATTCATATACCCATCCAAATGCCTCTTAAATGTTGCAATTGTACCAGCCTCCACCACATCCTCTGGCAGCTCATTCCATACACTTACCGCTCTCTGCGTGAAAAAGTTTGCCCCTTAGGTCTCTTTTATATCTTTCCCCTCTCACCCAAAACCTATGCCCTCTAGTTCTGGGCTCCCCAACCCCTGGGAAAAGACTTTGCCTATTTATCCTATCCATGCCCCTCATAATTTTGTAAACCTCTATAAGGTCACCCCTCAGCCTCCGACGCTTCAGGGAAAACAGCCCCAGCCTGTTCAGCCTCTCCCTATACCTACAGTCTTGGTTTTTAATGTGTTTTCTTAATCCACCTCAGCCAGATTCTGCCTCATCCTTTCATATTTTCCCTCATTCAAATTTAACACCCTTGGTTGATTCTTAATTGCTCTCCGAAATAGTCACAGTTAAAGATGGGCAACAAATCTTGGCCTCGTCACCAATGGCGATAGTCCATGAGAAAATAAAAACATTTTAACAAATTTATGTCAGCTACTTTCTGAACAGCATCAGAACCATTTTTCAGTGTTGTAAACTTAAATTAAAAACCAGGAACCTCACTGCATGCTAATCAGTGGTGTATTGATGTTAGATTTTTGGGAAAATTTAACATCAGCTAATGCTGTTTTCCAAATTTCTCATTAAAGAGATCTAGCAAGGAAAAACTTTGAAGGAAGGTAACAGGAATTGTACAGAGTCACTGATCTCTGAAGGGCTTTTGGGGAACAGAACTGATTCACAATCATAAATAAAGATTGAGATGATAAATGATTGTTGCTGGGGTCACTGATGTAGATAACCTTTTTTGTTCTGACTTAACGCCGTCTAAAGAGAGACACTGAGTTTATGTTCTGAGCCTTCAGCTCCATCTCCACAGATCTCTTGAGATTTTTCTACATGGTTTTTAATCCCAGTTTCATTCCTTTAGATAACAGGATTTCTGAAATCTCTCAGCCTGGTGATGTTCTTTGTCCAGGTTATTGGTAATATGGGGAAACTTAGACCCCAGGGTGAAACCTGATTTGGTAGATCACAATTTTTATTTTGCAGTTTAGTTCCTGTGATTGGTCAGTGGGCATATTCACACAAAGACACTGATGTATTTCTGACAAAAAAACTCTAATAGAAACAGACGGAGGGTGAAAAAAAGCAAGCATTTTTAACACTCAAGATCTAGTTAAGATGGTCTCAGTAATAATATCATAAATAAAGATTCAATGCTTTTACACTCATCAGCAGTCTTACAGATACTCAAATCTCAATGAAGGATCACCTTAGAATAAAGAACAAAGACAATTACAGCACAGGAACAGGCCCTTCGGCCCTCCAAGCCTGCACTGATCCAGATCCTCTATCTAAACCTGTCGCCTATTTTCTAAGGATCTGTATCCCCCTGCTCCCTGCCCTTTCATGTATCTATCCAGATACATCTTAAATGACACTATCATTCCTGCCCCTACCACTTCCACTAGCAATGCGTTCCAGGCACTCACCACACTCTGCATAAAGAACTTTCCACTCATTTCTCCCCTCTCAGCTTGAACTCATGACCCCTAGTAATTGAGTCCTCCACTCTGAGAAAAAAGCTTCTTGCTATCCACTCTGTCTATACCTCATGATTTTGTAGGCCTCAATCAGGTCCACCCTCAACCTCAATGAAAATAATCCTAATTTACTCAACCTCTCCTCATAGCTAGCCCCCTCCATACCAGGCAACATCCTGGTGAACCTCCTCTGCACCCTCCAAAGCATCCACATCCTTTTGGTAATGTGGTGACCAGAACTGTACGCAGTATTCCAAATGTGGCCAAACCAAAGTCTTATACATATGTAACATGACCTGCCAACTCTTGTACTCAATACCCTGTCCGATGAAAGAAAGGATGCCGTATGCTGCCTTGACCACTCTACTGACCTGCGTTGCCACCTTCCGGGAACAATGGATCTGAACACCCAGATCTCTCTGTACGTCAATTTTCCCCAGGACTTTTACTGTATGGTTGGCGATTGAATTGGATCTTCCAAAATGCATCATCTTGCATTTGTCCGGATTAAACTCCAACTGCCATTTTTCTGCCCAACTCTCCAATCTATCTATATTCTGCTGTATTCTCTGACAGTCCCCTTCACTATCTGCTACTCCACCAATCTTAGTGTCATCTGCAAACTTGCTAATGAGGCAACTTGCACCTTCCTCCAAATCATTTATGTATATCACCAACAGCAGCGGTTCCAGCGCGGATCCCTGTGGGACACCACTGGTCACAGGACTCCGCTTTGAGAAGCTCCCTTCCACTACTACTCTCTGTCTCTTGTTGCCCAACCAGTTTGCTATCCATCTAGCTAGAACACCCTGGACCACATGTGACTTTACCTTCTCCAGTAGCCTACCAAGGGGAAACCTTATCAAATGCCTTACAAAAGTCCTTGTATATGACATCTACATCCCTTCCCTCATCAATCAACTTTGTCACCTCTTCAAAGAACTCTATTAGGTTTGTAAGACATGACCTTCCCTGCACAAAACCATGTTGCCTAACACTGATAAGCCCATTTACTTCCAAATGGGTACACTTTCCAATCTGTTGTTCACTTGTGATCGAGAGTGTGGTGCTGGAAAAGCACAGCAGGTCAGGCAGCAGCCGAGGAGCAAGAGACTCAATGTTTCGGGCATAAGCCCTCCATCAGGAATGATTTTTAACTTTGTCCAGCCCAGTCCAATACTGGCACCTCCAAATCATGACTGCTGCCACAGTTCACTTATTTCTTAATGTGGATTCCAGCTGCAGCTCCTCCACAGCTATTGGTTTTCTGAGGCTTTTGACAACTCGTTTTTCCTGCCTTGACTGTTCTGGAGATTGCTAAACTTACAGTGTGGATCTTGCAGGCTTTTGCTCACTGAAAGAAACGTTCACACTCATTGGATCTTTCTGGATGGTTCTGTTTAAAGAGAAAGCTCTTGCTGTCTCTGCCTTCCTCTGCTGAAGGACACCTTGTTGCAAGGCAGAAATCTCAATTCTTTATTCTATTCTTCTTTCGAAAGCACTGAGCAATCCACCTCCAGGGTTTCTTAACAGAAAACCTGTTTAAAACAAGCTTCAGAGATCCTGACACCAGGCCCAGAGGACCATAGGCTGTAGCTCTCGTGAAGGGTTTGTGTTACGAAGAGAGCTGGAGCAGTTTGGCAATATCCTTTCTGGGGTTTAGGAGAATGAGAGGGGATCTCATTGAGGTATCTAAGATGCTGAAGGGGGTTGGCAAAGTAGACGTCATGATAATGCTTCCTTGTGTGACAACCTAGAATGAGAGATCATCGTTTTAGGGTAAGGTGCAGCAGATTTCAAAGAGAGATGAGCAAATACTTCTCTGAAATGGTTGTGAGTCTGTGGATGCTGAGACATTGAGTAAATTTGAGGCGACAGACAGGTTTTTAATTTCCAACAGGTGAATGGCTTATGGAAAGCGAGCACACCGTGGGTGGGTGGCACAGTGGTTAGCACTGCTGCCTCACAGCGCCAGAGACCCGGGTTCAATTCCCGCCTCAGGTGACTGACTGTGTGGTGTTTACATGTTCTCCCTGTGTCTGCGTGGGTTTCCTCAGAGTGCTCCGGTTTCCTCCCACAGTCCAAAGATGTGCAGGTCAGATGAATTGGCCATACTAAATTGCCCGTAGTGTTAGGTAAGGGGTAAATGTAGGGGTATGGGTGGGTTGCGCTTCGGCGGGTCGGTGTGGACTTGTTGGGCCGAAGGGCCTGTTTCCACACTGTAAGTAATCTAATCTAATCACACAAGCCTAGTTGAGGCTGAGATGAGTTCAGGCATGACCAGCTCGAGGGGCTGAATGGCCTCCTGCTGCTTTCTATTCATATTAGAGAAAGAGAGAGACAGCTAGTTTCACCTGAGGGTCACCCTGCCTCAGGTGAGGTTGTAAGAAGAATGGATCTTTTGCAGTATGCTTAGCCAGTACAGGAACTGAACCCATGTTGGCGTGACTTTGTCTCTCAGACCAGTTGTCCAGCCAACTGAGCTAAACCAGCCCCCAATAAATAATCGGCCGTCACAAAGCTACATAACAATGTCATATGTAGTGGATAAGTACCTTGCTCTATGAGCATGTACAATGGTGATGGTTTTCATTACACAGTGGCTTCAACTGCTGGGAATATCAAAGCTGTAAACCTCCTCACGTAATGCAAGGGTGGGTAAGATCCCTCTGCCCCTGTGTAGTGTCCCCACAGTCTACATTGTGTAGCTTTCCCCGCTGCTGCAAAGGAATGGCTAGGTTTCCAACTTCTCTCTTAAGAGCCTTACTTTTGACTTTAGTGTTCCTTCTGCCAGTTTTGTGATAAGCAAGGATGGAGCTCTTTGCTGTGCACTGCAAGCTGATCCCAGCTTGGAGCTGCCATCTCTTGGTTATTGAAGGTACTGCATGAATGTTCCAATGCTTTCATGATTTGGAGATGCCGGTGTTGGACTGGGGTGTACAAAGTTAAAAATCACACAACACCAGGTTATAGTCCAACAGGTTTAATTCGAAGCACACTAGCTTTTGGAGCGACGCTCCTTCACCTGATGAAGGAGCGTCGCTCCGAAAGCTAGTGTGCTTCCAATTAAGGGAA
The DNA here is from genome assembly GCF_037043375.1 of Chiloscyllium plagiosum. Classification (NCBI taxonomy): domain Eukaryota; kingdom Metazoa; phylum Chordata; class Chondrichthyes; order Orectolobiformes; family Hemiscylliidae; genus Chiloscyllium; species Chiloscyllium plagiosum. The sequence goes on along the minus strand of NW_028270151.1, from coordinate 8,038,235 downwards.
CAGGAGAATCGACGTTTCGGGCATAAGCCCTTCTTCAAGATTCTCCTGTTCCCTGGATGCTGCCTGACCTGCGCTTTTCCAGCAACACATTTTCAGCTCTGATCTCCAGCATCTGCAGTCCTCACTTTCTCCTGCTTCCAATTAAACCTGTTAGACTATAACCTGGTGTTGTGATTTTTAACCCAATGCTTTCAGAAAGCCATGGCAGAATCTCAGGATCGTTACAGTACAGAAGAAGGCCATTCGGGTCATCATACATCTACTTGCCCATCCTGTGAGCGTCAGGTGATGTCACTATCAAATAAACATAATTTAGTGTTGTGTGACTTCTGACATTAACTCTATCCAGGCAAAAGTGACGGCTGCAGATGCTGGAGATCAGTGTCGAGAGAGTGGTGCTGGAAAAGCACAACAGGTCAGGGAGCATCTGAGGAGCAGGAGAATCAACATTTCGGGCAAAAGTCCTTTATCAGGAAATGATGAAGTTCCTGATAAAGGGTTTTTTCCCGAAACGTCGATTTTCCTGGTCCTCGGATGCTGTCTGACCTGCTGTGCTTTTCCAGCACCGTACTCTCGACATTATATCTATCCAGTTGACCATCCAAAGCCCTATTAAATATCTCACGTTTCCAGGCAGCAGGAAAAAGTTTCTTCACCCTTCTTGTTTCTTTTGCATGTCACATTAAATACAATGCCGCATTGTTCATGTTTCTTCTCAAAGCAGGAACAGTTTCACTCTATCGACTCCTTCAGGATTTTGAAAACCTCTATCAAGTCTCCTTTTTAGCTGCTGTCTCTCCCAACTTCTTGAATGTATCCTCATCACTAAAGTTGCTCACCCTTGGAACCATTCTTAGAAGCTGCTATACATGCAGCAATAAGAAGTACATTTAATATGGCATCTTACAGGATTACTGGTTCTCCCACAGCTCCTTACGGCCCTCCGAGCAGTTTTAGATTTCTCTGTCAGTAAAGGGCTGAGATTCCTGGTTACTTTCAAAGCTCTGGGGGTTCCATAGGTCATTAATTCACACTCCGTGCATTTTCCCTGAGTGTTTTACTCTGATATTTGCTGTGAATAACAGCCACACCGTGTAGGGAATGACATTATCTTGTTTGGCATCATTGGCAGACTGGGCCTCGGAATCTCGGTCACTGATGTAGATGGGAAGCTGGGGGAGGGGTGGGGGCTGGCTGGGGGTTCAGGCTGCTGAAGCTGTTTTATAATTGCTAAAATTAGAACCAAAATGTGCAGTTTTCACCATTTCTATTCATAAACAAATAAGTAGGAGAAAAACCTACTGACCTCAAATCAGAGAGTTGGCAAGTATTGTACTCTCCTTGACGTGGCACTGGCTCCATGTGCAAATGCTGTTCCTAAAGAGGCATGATGTTCCTGTCTCTATTTGATATATTTGTCATCTCTTTGGTCACCTGTTTGCCAATTTATCTTTTGCCTTCTCGGTTTTGACCCACAACTGGAAGTGATTGTTTTTTGTATTGTTCGTTTGCACCATGTTCCTGAGTCAATTGGATCACGTGGCTGGTGTTGCACTGCACTACCTTTTATTAACCCCTCTCTGCCTGAATTGACCACCATTAACTATGTTCCTGCATCACTAACCAACTGAGTTTATCCTGTAATGATGGGTCGAAGGGGCTGGGCTGTGGTTCTGTCTCATGTCAATGTTGGATAAGCGGGTTGTTGTCTCTCACTTGTTTTCTGTAGCTTTGTTATGCAATTGCCTGTTTGATGTGAGCCAGGCACAGCTTTGTTGGCGACTCGTGCTCTATTCTGGCTCTCTGGTGCCTGCTCTTGTCTACCTTCTCACACATCCCAAGTGCGCATCTAACTCCTACTCTGATGTCATGAGGGCTCCTGTCTTCACGACCGTGAAGAAGAGAACCACAGCACATCACACATGGCCTTTTGTGATCTTTTGAAGAAAGGAAGATTCAGTTTAATAAAATGTTCAGCTCAGTAGCAGCAGTGTGTACGATCCACAGGATGCATAGCAGAAATTTGCCAAGGTTCCTCAGACAGCATCTTCCAAAGCCATGACCACTTCCATCTCGAAGGACAAGGGCAGCACATACATGGCAACACCACCCCCTGCAAGTTCCTCTCCAAGCCACTCACCATCCTGACTTGGAAATATATCACTGTTCCTTCACTGTCACTGGGTCACAATCCTGGAATTCCCTTCCTTAAGGGCATTGTGGGTCAACACACAGCACATGGACTGTAGCGGTTCAAGAAGGCAGCTCACCCCCACCTTCTCAAGGGCAACAAATGTCCACTTGGTAGAATTTCCTGTGTGGAAAGGGGCCATTGGGTCTGCACCGACCATACAAAGAACATTCCACTCTGACCCACTCCACGGGCAACACTATTTCCCAAGGCTAACCCACCTAGCCTGCGCATCCCTGAACACTATGGGCAACTCAGCATGCCCATTCTACCTAACCTGCACATGTTTGGACTGTGGGAGGAAACCGGGGCACCCGGCTAAACCGATGCACATTCTCCCCATATCTGCAAACTCCACACAGACAGTCACCCAAGGATGGAATCGAACCCGGGTCCCTGGCACTGTGAAGAAGCATTGCTAACCAGTGACCCACCATGCCACCAAGTGGTTTTGTTAAAAACATTGCACTAAGGAGCATTTTGACTACTTTCCAGGTAATCCAGCTCAGCCCATTCTTCCTGTGTTTACATGGGTTTCCTCCCACAATCTAAATGTGCAGGTTAAGTGGATTGGTTGTGCTAAATTGCTCAGAGTATCCAGGTTTAGGTGGGCTAACTATGGTGTATGTGGGATTACGGGGATACGGTAGAGGACTGGGTTTGGGTGGGCTGCTCTTCAGAGGATCGATGTGGACATGATGGGCCAAATGGCCTGCTTCCATTCTGCAGGGACTCTGATTTATTGAAGTAAATTGTTCAGTGGATTTGAAAACCAGTAGTAAAATGAGGAAATAGTTGGTGTTGTTGTGTAGGAGCAAGGTGTCTCATGGCAATAGAAGTTATTTTAGAAACACAGAAGGTGAGCAGGTTTTTTAAAGCAAATCACCCAGGGAGAAAAGGCTGCAATGTCCACTTCCAAAAAGTCATGGCAGGAGATCCGAAAGCCTCAGTGCTTTTGAAGTTAGTAAAAGAAAAGCTCCAAAAAACAGATGGCTTTAAGGTGTCTGAGAGAAGGACATCTGCAAGGCTGTTGAATGCATGAGTCAAGGTTACAGTGGTGCTGGAAAATCACAGCAGGTCAGGCAGCATCCGAGGAGCAGGAAAGTCAATGTTTTGGACAAAAGCCCTCCATCAGGAAATGTTGAATACATGAGTTCAAGGAGCACGTGATAAGAAATAAGTGAGCTGTGTTAGCAGCTTGCTTAAATGTGTCTGGTGAAGTGACGTATCTGAAGAAGTTAGATTTGAGTGAATGAATAGGTTTGCCAGAAAGAAACCAAACACAGCCATTCCAACTTAAGACAAAAGTTAACAGTGGACCCAGGTTGACCCTTTCATGAGGTTCGAGCATTTTAAGATGTTGTAGGTAAAAGGCTTGAATCTGTAAGTGTGATAATTTGTACTGAGATCATTTCAGCCAGTTCTTATTTCGTGTTCAATGCTGCTACTTCTCCTCTTGAATGTTCTTAAGATAAAAGTGTGTGGACATCCTCTTGTGGATATATTCAGTGACTGACCAGGTAAAAACCAGGATGGCAGATGCTGGAAACCAGAGTCTAGATTAGAGTGGTGCTGGAAAAGCACAGCAGGTCAGACAGCATCTGAGGAGCAGGAAAAATCAGTGACTGACCAGCCCAGAGAACAAATGGCCAAAATAAAATGTGCAAACTTATCAAACCAGGACTTTATTATTTTGTGGGATGTGGCAGTTGCTGCTTGGGGCAGCAGTTATTCTCCAATTATTTGCAGCATCCACAGTTTGTTCTTTTATTCTGATGTATAATTCCTCAGTTTCCCATTCTTAAATAATTCAGGGCCATGCAAAGTTTTCCAACTGAAAGGAGCTGTCCCAGAATCAGAGCTTTGGAAGAGCTGACAGTTTGTTAAATACCAAGCCGCAATTGGGTTGAGGAAGCCAGGTACTACACAATAATTTAACAAAGGAAGGCCTGTTCACGACAGGCTCTATCCATGCCTGGGTTATGATGCGTTTAGCTCCTGGTAATAACTTGTGTTGTGAGCACTCTGGCCAACAGGTGGTGCTGGTGGCCTGTATAGTTTTCCCTGCAGCAAATGTTCTTTTGTAAAGTTAAAAATCACACACCAGGTTATAGTCCAACAGGTTTAATTGGAACCACTCGCTTTCGGAGTGCTGCTCCTTCATCAGGTGGTTGTGGAGAATAAGATTGTAAGACACAGAATTTATAGCAAAAGTTTACAGTGTGATGTAACTGAAATTATATATTGAAAAATACCTCAATTGTTTAAGTCTCTCATCTGTTAAAACTAACGTGGTCATTCTAACAGATGAGAGACTTAACAAACAATCAAGGTATTTTTCAATATATAATTTCAGTTACATCATACTGTAAACTTTTGCTATAAATTCTGTGTCTTACAATCTTATTCTCCACAACCACCTGATGAAGGAGCAGCACTCCGAAAGCTAGTGCTTCCAATTAAACCTGTTGGACTATAACCTGGTGTTGTGTGATTTTTAACTTTGTACACCCCAGTCCAACACCAGCATCTCCAAACCTTTTTACAGAGGGAAGGGTGTTGGTATGGGATGCGGTTCACTCATTTCATGTTGCGACTCAGTCTTTTCCCGTCCCTCAGTATTTCCCATCTCCTTTGCTTCAGATGGTTATCTGAATCGAGGCAGATGCTTGTTGACCAAAGCCTGGCATTTTATCATTGCTGTTTTGAATCCCCTTAAAGGGCGGGTGGGGCGGGGGCGCCTGTCTCTTGCTTTTACACCCTCTCTATTTATAGAAAAACATGGCTAGCTTCCCCTGCTCCCAAAGGTTTCTATGGAAAGTTGCTGTAACTGTGGAGAAGCTGAGTTTGCACATCTCAATTTGATGTCTTGTGTGCTGCAGCCACAGTTCAGGGCTAGGGCTGTCAGATCGAAGTCAGAAGTTTCAAATCCCACTCCACAGACTTGTGCGTAAATAGACCATTCAGCCCATCATGTCTGCTCCACTATTCCATGAGATCATGGCTGATCTGCTAATCCTCAAATCCACCTTCCTGTCCTCTCCCTGTTACCTTTTAATTCCTTTTCTGATTTAAAAATCTATCTCCATCGTGAATGTATTTAATGACCTGGATAATCATGTCTCACAAGCTGGATTGAGTTTTTGGAAGACGTAACAAAGAGGATTGAAGAGTGCAGAGCAGTGGATGTAATCTATATGGACTTCAGTAAGGCATTCGGCAAGGTTCCCCATGGGAGACTGGTTAGCAAGGTTAGATCTCATGGAATACAGAGAGAACTAGCCATTTGGATACAGAACCGGCTCAAAGGTAGGCAACAGAGGGTTGTGGTGGAGGGTTGTTTTTCAGACTGGAGGCCTGTGACGAGTGGAGTGCCACAAGGATCAGTGCTGGGTCCTCTACTTTTTGTCATTTATATAAATGATTTGGATGTGAGCATAAGAGGTTTAGTTGGTAAGTTTGCAGATGATACCAAAATTGGAGGCATAGTGGACAGCGAAGAAGGTTACCTCAGATTACAAAGGGAACTTGATCTGATGGGCCAATGGGCTGAGAAGTGGCAGATGGAGTTTAATTTAGATAAATGTGAGGTGCTGCATTTTGGGAAAGCAAATCTTAGCAGGACTTAATGGTAAGGTCCTAGGGAGTGTTGCTGAACAAAGAGACCTTGGAGTGCAGGTTCATTGCTCCTTGAAAGTGGAGTCACAGGTAGATAGGATAGTGAAGAAGGCATTTGGTATGCTTTCTTTTATTGGTCAGAGTATTGAGTCCAGGAGTTGGGAGGTCATGTTGTGGCTGTACAGGACATTGGTTAGGCCACTTTTGGAATACTGTCTGCAATTCTGGTCTCCCTGTTGTGAAACTTGAAAGAGTTCAGTAAAGATTTACAAGGATTTAGAAGGGTTTGAACTATAGGGAGAGTTTGAATAGTTTGGAGCTGTTTTCCCTGGAGCATTGGAAATTTATAGAAATTTATAAAATCATGAGGAACATAGAACATAGAACAGTACAGCACAGAACAGGCCCTTCAGCCCACGATGTTGTGCCGACCACTGATCCTCATGTATGCACCCTCAAATTTCTGTGACCATATGCATGTCCAGTAGTCTCTTAAATGTCCCCAATGACCTTGCTTCCACAACTGCTGCTGGCAATGCATTCCATGCTCTCACAACTCTGTGTAAAGAACCCGCCTCTGACATCCCCTCTATACTTTCCTCCAACCAGCTTAAAACTATGAGCCCTTGTGTTAGTCATTTCTGCCCTGGGAAATAGTCTCTGGCTATCGACTCTATCTATGCCTCTCATTATCTTGTATACCTCAATTAGGTCCCCTCTCCTCCTCCTTTTCTCCAATGTAAAAGTCTGAGCTCAGTCAACCTCTTTTCATAAGATAAGCCCTCCAGTCCAGGCAGCATCCTGGTAAACTCCTCTGAACCCGCTCCAAAGCATCCACATCTTTCCTATAATAGGGCGACCAAAACTGGACGCAGTATTCCAAGAATGACAGGTCTGGGTGCATGCCGAAGAACTCTCGGAAGTCTAATTTTTGACACTTTGTCAAATTTTTGACAGACTTATCCAACTCTTTCTGTCTGTTCTCTGAGTCGGTCAGAAGCCTGTGCAGCGGTCTCTTGACACTATTGGAGGGTGGGCAAAAAAAAATATGGATAGGGCAAATAGACAAAGTATTTTTCCCTGGGGTCGGAGTCCAGAACTAGAGGGCATAGGTTTAGGGTGAGAGGGGAAAGATATAAAAGAGACCTAAGGGGCAACGTTTTCACACAGAGGGTGGTATGTGTATGGAATGAGCTGCCAGAGGATGTGGTGGAGGCTGGTACAATTGCAATATTTAAGACGCATTTGGATGGGTATATGAATAGGAATGGTTTGGAGGGATATGGGCCGGGTCCTGGCAGGTGGGACTAGATTGGGTTGGGATATCTCGTCGGCATGGACGGGTTGGACCGAGCGCTCTGTTTCCAAGCTGTACATCTTTATGACTCTATGACTCTAAGTCTGATGTACGAAAGAATTTGGGAGTTCTTGCTCAAGATTCTCATGCATGTTCAGTTAGAAGTCAGGAAAGTAATTGCAACGTTAGTGTTCAATTTGAGAGGGCTAGCATACAAGCGCAGCGATGTACTGCTGAGGTTGTATAAGGCTCTGGTCAGACTGCATTTGAAATATTGTGAGCAGTTTGAGCCCTTCAACTGCTTCTTGATATCACACGGAGTGAATTGAATTGGATTGGATGAAGACTGGTGTCTGTGGTGCTGGGGACCACTTGGAGGAAGCCGAGATGGACCATCCACTCAGCACTTCTGGCTAAAGATGGCCAAGTGGTTGATTCCTACCATTAGATGCTGTGAGGTCACTAGGATTTACAGCGTAGTCAGTCCCACTCTGTCTCACCTGTATTTTGCCGCCACAGTCTCGGGAGCACTGGTTACTCCAGTAATGCAACATTCCTCCCATTTGCCTGGGCAATGTCCTTGCTGACAAGGTATCCCAATGCTGACAAGGTATCCCAATCCAATCGAGTCCCACCTGCCAGATTACCAACTGGGACCACCTCAATGCAACAGCTATTGGTCACCAGACATTGAACTGACCTGATTGAGGACTTTTCAGGAGAGAAACGAGGCTTTGATGGGACTTGTTGGGGTTTGAACTCAGTCGGAGCGGTGATTGGAGTGGTGCACTTGTAGTGTCGCTAGCTCTCAACCGGAAGGCCCAGATTAAAGCCCCACTTGTTTTAAATTTATTCATTCGCACGGATGAGGGCGATGCTGGCTACATCAGTATTTATTGCCCACCCCTAATTGTCTAGAGGACAGTTGGGAGTCAACCACATTGCTGTGGGTCTGGAGTCACATGTAGGCCAGACCAGGTAAGGATGGCAGATTGCTTCCCCAGGCGTGAACTAAATGGGTTTTTCCAACAATCAATAATGGATTCATGGTCATCATTAGACTCTTCATTCTAGAAATTACTGAGTTCAAGTTCCACCATCTGTGGCAGGATTCAAGCCCTGGTCCCCAAAACGTTACCTGGGTCTCTGGGTTAAAGGCCCAGCGATAATACCACCAGGCCATTGCCTCCCCAAATGCATCACTTGCTCCAGTGATGTGTCTGAACAAATTGAATTGCAGTGTCAGAGGTGAGCGACCAGTGTCTAACCACTCTGCTCAGAGTGTGAATGAGAAGTTATAGAGATCTACTGCATGAAAACAGGCCCTTCAGCCCAACCTGCCCATGCCAGTTTTCACAATTAACCCGATCCCATTTGCCTGTATTTGGTCCGTATCCCTCTGTACCTATCCTGTCTATCTACCTGTCTAAATGTTTTTTAAATGACAAAATTGTACTCTCTCCCACCACTTCCTCAGGCAGCCTGTTCCAGACACTCCCCACCCTCTGTGTGGAAAACATTGCCCCTCTGGACCCTTTTGTATTTCACCTTCAACTTATGGTCTCTAGTTTTAGACTCTCGAACCATGAAGAAATGCTGTCAACCTTCTCTCTGCCTCTAATGGGAGAAAGTGAGGACTGCAGATGCTGGAGACCAGAGTTGAAAAATGTGGTGCTGGAAAAACACAGCAGGCCAGGCAGCATCCGAGGGGCAGGAGAATCGACGTTTCAGGCATAAGCCCTTCTTCATGCCTCTAATGGTTTTATAAACCTCTATAAGGTCACTCCTCAGTCTCCTACAGTCCGGGGGAAAAATCCCAGCCTATCAAATCTCTCCTTATAGCTCAAACCTTCCAGTCCCAGGTAGCATCCTGGTAAATCTTTTCTGCGCTCTTTCTAGTTTATTAATATCCCAACTCCGATACTCGATGCCCTGACCGATGATAGCAAGCATGCCGGAAGCCACCTTCACCAACCTGCTCTTCACCACCTGTTTCAAGGAGCGATGATCCTGTATCCCAAGATCTCTCTGTTCTGTAACATTCCCCAGGGCCCTACCATTGACTGTGTAAGTCCTGCCCTGGTTTGCCTTTCCAAAATGCTACACCTCACATTTCTCTAAATTTAGGTCTGAGTGCCATTTCAGTTTGTACCCTTCCAAAATGGCAGCAGAGTAGCAATCTCAAGTTGGAGCTAATCTGCTCTGCCTGCTTCTTCTCTTCTTTCTCTTTCACTTTTTTCTGTTTTATTTCCTTCTTGGCAATATCCTGTCCTCCTGGCGAGAGTGCGGACCAAACATGGCGCTGTCTGGGTGAGGGGGTGTGGCGCTGTCTGGGTGAGGCAGTGTGGGGCTCTCTGGGTGTGGGGCTCTCTGGGTGTGGTGCTCTGTGGGTGAGGGGGTGTGACGCGCTCTGGATGAGGGGGTGTGACGCTCTCTGGGTGAGGGAGTGTGGCGGTCTCTGGGTGTGACGGTCTCTGGGTGAGGCAGTCTCTGGGTGAGGGGGTGTGACGCTCACTGGGTGTGGCACTTTCTGGGTGAGGGGGTGTGGTGCTCTCTGGGTGAGGGGGTGTGGCGCTCTCTGGGTGTGGCGCTTTCTGGGTGAGGGGGTGTGACGATCTCTGGGTGTGGGGGTGTGACGGTCTCTGGGTGAGGGGGTGTGGCGCTCTCTGGGTGTGGCACTTTCTGGGCGAGGGGGTGTGGCGGGCTCTGGGCGAGGGGGTTTGGCGGTCTCTGGGTGAAGGCGTGTGACGGTCTCTGGGTGAAGGCGTGTGACGGTCTCTGGGTGAAGGCGTGTGACGGTCTCTGGGTGAAGGGGTGTGACGGTCTCTGGGTGAGGGGGTGTGGCGTTAGCATGCTCCTGCAGCCTCATGATGATTCCACGCAAGTCTCCTGGCCTTGAGGGGCTCGAGGTGAAGCCCAGGGTGGTCTGCAGATAAGCCCCAGTGCGGAGTAGACGCAAGGTGCTGGTGTGGATGGCATTGAAGGACCGCAATTCTGAAGTTTTGAATTATTTAGTTTTTAACTTTATTCCTACGATCTGTAATGCTGGACTTTTTTATTTTTAACATTTTTTTTCCCCCAAAGAATTTGTACCTGAGAATCTGTATACTTAGGTACCTTTATACTTAAGATGGTGCCGTAAATGGCGACTTGTAAACTTTTCTCTGGAGTCATGTGAGTACATGCAACAATAAAGCTCATTCTAATTCTAATGAGCTCCAGGTTGCTATGTCGCTCCTGTTCACTATGACAAAACATCAGCTCAATTCGAAGTTGATTCTGTGAGGACAAAAATGTAGCATTCTCTGAAATTGTACAACACTGCACATGATAGTGATTTTGAATTTGAGCTCATTAAAAAGCTTTTATTAATTTGTTTGCGTGCAGTAAAGCAAAAGCAGAATTCAAGATTGATACTCTGATGTTGAGTGGGCACCCATTATTAATTTCTGAGAGTGCTATTCAATCATGCAAAGCCTCTTGATTGAAGCAGTTACCGGTGTTGTTTGGTGTGTTTATAATTTATAGCTGTGTTCACCAGTTAAAGATTGCCGCTTGGATTTGTATTTAATCCAGATCAAATTTGTGCGTCTATTTATTTAACCCTTTAATGTAGCAGTATTTAACCTATTTGAGTCAAAGTTTTCTGGTGTGGAATGGGTTACCTTGAAATTTGAGGTGAGCTGAGTATCTGGGAACCTGCAGTGACTGTGTCTGGAAAATGATGTGCCGTTGTCTTGACTCAACCGTTTATAGGCCCAGTCTAGGTCTTTGTGATCTCCCACAATATTTCGATGTCATTGAGTGGGGTCAGAAGGAGACCAGGGAAGAGAAAAGTATGCTTTCTTGTTTCAGGAACTGTGCTTCCCATCACTGTTCACACGCTAACCTGATTCTAATGCATGAAGTCGTCACAAACCCTCATTGAGTTTGCAGGTGATACAAAGATAAGTAGTATTGAGGAGGCGGGGAGGCTGCAGAAAGGTGTAAACAGATGAGGAGAGTGGACAAAGAAGTGGCAGATGAAATACAACATGGGAAATTGTGAGGTCATGCACTTGGATGGGATGAATAGAAGCACGGGCAGTTTTCTAAATCGGGAGAAAATTCAGAAGTCTGAAGTGCAAAGTGACTTGGGAGTTCCAGTCCGGGGTTCTCCCGAGGTGGTAAACTCGCAGGTTGAGGTGATGGTTAAGAAGGCAAACACAATGGTGTCATTCATCTTGAGAGGACTACAATACAAAAACAGGGATGTAGTTCTGAGGCCTTATAAAGCTCTGGTCAGGCCTCATTTGGAGTATTGTGAGCAATTTTGGACCCATACTTCAGGAAGGATGTACCAGCCCTGGAGCGGGTCCAGAGGAGGGTCATGTGAATGATCCTAGGAATGAAAAGCTTTAACGTATGAGGAACATTTGAGGACTCTGAGACTATACTCGATGGAGTTTAGAAGGATGAGGTGGGAGGGGATCTAATTGAAACTGAGAGAATACTGAATGACCCGGACAGAGTGGTAGGAGAGACTAGGACCTGAGGGCACAGCCTTAGAGTAAAGGGAAGGCCTTTTAGAGATCAGGAGAAACCTCTTGGGGCAGAGAGTGGTGAATCTACGGAATTCATTGCCACAGAAGGCTGTGGAGACCACGTCATTGAGTATCTTTAAGACAGAGGTTCTTGAGTATCAAAGGGATCGAGAGTTATGGGGAGAAAGCGGGAGAATGGGATTGTAAACTTATCAGGCAGGATTGAATGGCAGAATTGACTCGATGGGCTGAATGGCCCAATTTCTGCTCCTGTGTCTTATGGTCTTATGGAGAGCGGAGTTGGGGGTGTGAACTAGGGTAGTGGGGGCCTTTAGAGGGATCCTGCAGCTCTTATAACCCAACCAGGGATGGGAAGTAAATGCTAGTCCAGCCGGTGGCAACAGCAAGTGAATATAAATGGCTCTATGACGGCCTTGCTGTGGAGAATGTGACCCCAGGATTTCCCCCCCCGACCACCCACTCTCTGGAAAGTCTGAAGTCGAGAACTTTTCATTGTCATGTGGCCTGAGCTTTGGCTTATGCAGGAAGACCCGTGAGAGAGATCTTGCATTTAAATAACGCCTGATTACTACCAGACGCCTGAAAATTGTTTTTGTTCAAATGATCATGGAACTGCTTTTCATGTGTAGTCCATGTATTGTTGGCAGATAGAACAGCCCATGTGCTGCTACAAGTAGCGAGTGGGTGGATTGTCAGATGATTTGGTGATGAAGCAGCATGTTGACAGGGAGACAGTGAGGAAGCTGCTCTTGGATTTTATCCATTGAATTTCAGCCGGCCAATAGGGATTGGGTTTGATATTTCATTACAAAAGATGGAGGCCAATGCTGGTCTCCCTTATCGATATCGGCAGGTTGGTGCGAGAAGATGTAACAATGGAAAATTGTTGCATTCTCGATCATTAATATTTCTGTCTTGGATGCACCCATTGTTAGTCAGAGGGAGTGGTGATGCATATGGAGTTTATAACGAAGGCCATGGTCAGACATTTTGATTGGCTTTGATTGTACATTGCACATTTGAGCCCATTACAGAGTCATACAGCAAGGAAACAGACCCTTCGGACTAACCGTGCCTACCGTAACCCCAAACTAAATTAGTTTGTGCTTGGTCCTAACTTCACAGTGATGTCTGAGTGACAGTTCGATGGAATAAAAATGACTGAACTGGGTACCACTGATGCTTAGGGTCAGTGACAGGACCATTAAGAATTACTTCTACAGTTGCAGCCGACAATATAATACTGTGTATTTCTTTACTGGGCTTTTTCTTAAATCTCATTTTGCAATGACATGTTTGTTTTCCCTCTTCCCACCTGAAGTCCCTTGTTCCCCTTCAGGATGTTCCGCACAGATTCCTTCAGCGTGTGAGCTATTTTCATGTCCCAGTGTTATCAGGATTAGATTAGATTAGATTAGATTAGATTAGATTAGATTACAGTGTGGAAACAGGCCCTTCGGCCCAACAAGTCCACACCGACCCGCCGAAGCGCAACCCACCCATACCCCTACATTTACCCCTTACCTAACACTACGGGCAATTTAGCATGGCCAATTCACCTGACCTGCACATCTTTGGACTGTGGGAGGAAACTGGAGCACCCGGAGGAAACCCACGCAGACACGGGGAGAACGTGCAAACTCCACACAGTCAGTCGCCTGAGGGGGAATTGAACCCGGGTCTCTGGCGCTGTGAGGCAGCAGTGCTAACCACTGTGCCACCGTGCCACCCACCGTCCTCCTGTTGGGTGGCTGAGTGGTTAGCACTACTGTCTCACAACCCCAGGGACCTGGGTTTGACTCCAGCCTCGGGCAACTGTCTGTGTGGAGTTTGCAATTCTCCCTGTGTCTGCGTGGTTTCCTCCGGGTGCTCCAGTTTTCTCCCACAATCCAAAGGTGTCCAGGTCAGGTGGATTGGCCATGTTTAATTGCTCATAGTGTCCAGGGAAGTGCAGGCTCAGTGGGTTAGCCATGGGAAATGTGGGATAAAGTGAGGACTGCAGAAGTTGGAGATCAGTGTCGAGAGTGGGGTGCTGGAAAAGCATAGTAGGTCAGGCAGAATCCAAGGAGCAGGAGAATGTGGGGATGTAGGTCTAGGGTGGGATGCTCTTCAGAGGGTTGCTCTGGATTTGATGGGCTGAAAGGTCTCCTACCACGATGCCAGGATTCTGAGTTGGGTTGGAGGCACCAAAGCCAATCTCAGTTCTCCCAGTGTCTGGCGCGCACACGATATGATGTACACTGAAAATGGGAAATCAGGATTATCTCTCCTCGCCCTGATCTTGCATGTTGACCAGGTGGTAGTTCCTCTGTCGTATCTCTAACTCCAGTTGGATTCGTGTTTGACATTTCTACGCTGTGTGGCTCAATGCAGTTTGTATTTTTACTGACATAGCAGTGGTCCCTATACTTAAACATTAAATCGTTTCTCAAATCACTTGATGTGCTGCAGCTCTGTTATGTGACCCCATTGGAGGAACACTGCACTGTTCCTTTTTACGGTGTAGCTTTTCTACGACACTGTTTCTGCGCAGTGTCAGCTGCAGTTCATTTGATGCCACTTTGCCTGTGATTCAGAATGCTGGGGGTCCACATCCTGCACTCGGAACACGAGCGTCTTGCTCTAGGACAGCACTGACAGAATGCTACACTGTCAGAGGCTCAATCTTTTGGACAGAGTCATAGAGATGTACAGCACGGAAACAGACCCTTTGGTCTAACCCGTCCATGCCGACCAGAAATTCTAACCCAATCTAGTCCCACCTGCCAGCACCCAACACCCTCCAAACCCTTCCTATTCATATACCCATCCAGATGCCTTTTAAATGTTGCAGTTGTACCAGCCTCCACCACTTCCTCTGGCAGCTCATTCCAAACATGTACCACCCTCTGCGTGAAAAAGTTGCCCCTTAGGTCTCTTTTATATCTTTCCCCTCTCACTCTAAGCCTATGCCCTCTACTTCTGGACTCCCCCACCCCAGGGAAAAGACTTTGTCTATTTATCCTATCCATGCCCCTCACAATTTTATAAATCTTTATAAGGTCACCCCTCAGCCTCTGACGTTTCAGGGAAAACAGCCCTAGCCTATTCAACCTCTCCCTACAGCTCAAAACCTCCAACCCTGGCAACATACTTGTAAATCTTTTCTGAACCCTTTCAAGTTTCACAACATCTTTCCGATAGGAAGGAGACCAGAATTGCCTGCAATATTCCAACAGTGGCCTAGCCAATGTCCTGTACAGCCGCAACATGACCTCCCAACTCCTGTACTCAATACTCTGACCAAAAAAGAAAGGCATACCAAATGCCTCCTTCACCGTCCTACTGCGAATCCACTTTCAGGGAGTTATGAACCTGAGCTCCAAGGGATTTTAATCTAGCTCTATTTATTATCTCAAGTTCGAAAAAAATCTCTCCATGTCACTATTCTGAAGAAGATCAGGGGGTTTATTTCCAATGGCCCAGTTTATATTTATCCCTTAATCAAATGCCCAAAGGCAATTAGCTAGAGTCGTTCGGTTTGGGAAGTCTGGTCAGCATGGAAGAGTTGGGCCGAAGGGCCTGTTTCCATGCTGTGTACCTCTGACTCTATGTTGCAACAGGTTCATTTCAAAGCTATGCCCTCTACTTCTGGACTCCCCCACTTCAGGGAAAAGACTTTGTCTATTTATCCTATCCATTGATGCTAAAACCTTTTAGGATGGACCATTTTGCATTTTACAAATGATCTGTTTTTCTCCCCGTCCTGTGTACAGTTTTGATAGCGGGTAGGGAAAGTAACCTATCGGCATTATCTCTCCCAGAGATGTGAGGGTAGGGGTGGGGGTTTGCATTGCATTGCATTTCTGTAGCCAAATGAATCTGCAACTTATAAAATAAAATTCAAAGAAGCAAGTAGACTAAGACTAAGATAACGTGAATCACATCTTCCACCCTTTGTGTTTTTCAGGGGCATCATGTACGGTTTTGTCACGGCAATGGTCAACCTCCGCCAACTGAACAAACGTGACTTCTACTTCACTGACTGCCTACTGTTCGGAGCTCTGATTTCAGCTACAGACCCAGGTAAATCACCGCAGACGGCTTGTGGGTCAAGGGAAACCATATCTCTGCCAGACAGCTGTCGGTCATCCACACCACTGCCAGCAGCGATTGTTGGAGAAGATTGGCATTCTAATCCTGCCATCTCATCACTCCGTTGTCAGTGGTAATTGACCAGAGGTCAAGTCCCCCCTCCCCCAACCCTCCGACCCATGCTTCGTGCCCTTATTCATCCTGCACGTTGTTCCCAAAGACCAAGCTCTCAAATTGAGGCGAGAGTCAATAGGTGAGAGACTGGAAAAGCACATCAGGTCAGACAGCATCGGAAGAGCAGGAACGTCAACATTTCCGGCCAGATCCTGATGATGGGTTTTGGGTGAGAACATTGACTCTCCTGCTCCTCAGATGCTGTTTGACCTGCTGTGCTTTTCCAGCCTCACACCTGTGGACTCTTGTGTTTGATAACGTTCATGTGAAGCTTCTTAAAGGACATATCAAAAATGCAAGTCATCGTTTTGGTTGATTCTTTGAATGCGTGTTTGTGAAAACCAAGCAGTTTATTACTTGCTGATTCCTAGCCTCTACATTCCAAAGTTGGGGAAATGGGGGTGGGCAGGGAATAGGGGTTCATGGGGTGGCACGGTGCTTCAGTGGTTAGCACTGGGTTCGATTCCAGCCTCGGGCGACTGTCTGTGTGGAGTTTGCACATTCTCCCAGTGTCTGCGTGGGTTTCCTCTGGGTGCTCCAATTTCCTCCCACATTCCAAAGATGTGCAAGTTAGCCAATTTTCCATTAATAATCCTATGTTCTAGTAGTTTCAGGCAGCTAGAGTAAACTTACAAGTCTACAGTTCAGAATAATCAAGTATTAATTGAAGTTTAGAAACTCTGGAGTTGGAATGTTTCTAGAGTAATTTGGGGGAGACTTCACTGGGGTGAAGAGCAAATGTACTTTCTCTCCATGAAACAATTTTGTTTTAGAGCAGGTCAGGGGAAAAACATTACCTCAGTAGAAATGTTTAGTTTGTGAAATTTCCCAACCAGGAATATTTGGCTAGAAATGTGCAGGTTTTTAAAAGCTGAGAAAGTTTAAGCTCTCAGTTTTGAGAATATTCATGCCAGAAGACTCCACAATTCACAAGACAGAAACTTGGGGAAAGTACTTAAGTATGATGTAAACATCTGATAGAGAGGGACAACCTCTACAGATTTGAGTCTCTGTAACAGATTGATAGTATTGAGAAATATGTTGATAAATGTCTCTCTCATTATCTCTCTCCCTCTGTTCCCCACTCATTCTCTCTTTCCTTCCACCATTCGTTCTGTCCCTCCCCCATCCCATACCCCATTCCCCTCCCCCATTCCCGTCCCCTCCCCCATCAAAAAATGTGGTCTTCCACCTAGGGCACAGCCACTATTACTGCATTGATCATGTTTTCTATTGCTCAGGCCATCAGGTTTACCTGTGCGTGGACCCTCGGATTTCTGAGGAGGGGGGGTGTTTGGTCAGTGACAGGTGAAATGCAGCTTCCTCCATTTTCTCCCCTTCAGCCCTCGATCACTATAACCATCAGCTGTTTACATTGCTGACACCAACAACCTCACTAATGTTTCCAGACAGTCGTGTGCATTCACACAAAGAGTAAGAATTACATGAACTTGATCTGACGTTATTTTGTGAGGTCAATCCGTCCATGCAAGGGGCTACACTGTTCTTGAACAGCCACAGTGCCACTGACGGACAGTCTCACCAGCCCCGGGAGCTCTGATAACAGGGAACTGGACAGGCCGTGGGCCGCAGTGACATTGACTGACTGACTGACTGACTGGGATATCAGAGATGAGTGCCCAGGACCCAGAAACTGGGATGTTTCTCTTCAGAGCAGTGATGGTGAAGGGAAGATTGAAGAGTGGAGTTCAAAATTAGAGAGATTTGCTGGAATTAACAAGATGGAACTGTTTCCACTGGCAGGCTGAGGACCAGAAGACTCCGATTTATTCTCTTTGGCAAAAGCACAAGGGGAGAAAGGAAGCAGAACAGCATTCTGCAGTGTGTTAGATATGTTCTGCATGATTGGGGAACCTTGGCTTTGGCACAAAGATTTGGCCTTTGTATTTGGGAATATAAACGTTCCTCTTTTAAGGGAAATAAAACATAGGATTCTAATGTTGGAAGCATAGAGATTGAGGTCCAACTTTTCACCATACAAGGCCAACCTGTGGGCAAAATGTGTCAGCACAGGCTTGGAGGGCTGAAGGGCCTGGTCCTGTGCTGTTTCATTCTTTGAACTTTGTGATTATTTATCACATGATTACCATTATGTACCAAAAGGTTTAGAAGCAGGGAGTCAGGATACAGCGTCTGCCATTTTGGACTGAGGTGAGGAGAAATGTTTTCACCCAAAGAGCGGGGAGCCTGGAGAATTCTCTGCCACAGGGAGTGGTTCAGCCCCAAACATTGAACAAGGAATTAGATATAGTTCATGGGGCTAAAGGGGTCAAATGGTTTGGGGGGAGAACGCGAGAATGGGGGGACTGAGTTGGATGATCAGCTGTGATCGTAATGAGTGATGGAGCAGGCTTGAAGAGCCAAATGACCTACTCCTACACCTATTTTCTATGTTTCTAATTCAGGGATTCTTTGCCCCATTCCCAGTATGTTAATTTGTGCTGGCATGTGATCAGGGTATGAATAGCAATCAAGCACACATGACCCTCGCCAACGTCATTGTGAGGGTGGGAAGTTCAAAGCTCCCCCTCCAGTGTTGGCAGTTCTGGGTCTCTTCTGTAAATAGATTGGGGGGGTGGGGGGAGGGAGAGAGTGGGGGGGGCGCACCATGAACTACAGCAGAACCCTAGTCCAAACCATTAACTAAATGCAAACAGCCATTTAGTATTCCCATTAGCTTCTTATCTTACGTTAGCCTTCATAGTCAAAGAGATCTACAACATGGAGTTGGACTGGGTTGGGCAAAGTCAAAAGTTCCATGACACCAAGTTATAGTGCAACAAGTTTATTAAAATCACAGACATTTGGAGCGCTGCTCCTTCATCAGGTGAAGTGGAGGGAAGCAGATAGCCACAGAATATACCGGTGGACAAATAATGGCAAGGTAATTCCAGGAAATTAAGAGCATCAACAGATAAGTTCAAAGAGTGGGAGTAAAGTGTCAACTGCTGAATACCAAAGAAGGAATGACCTATAAACCAATCAATTAATGCAGAGAAGTAATTCCAAATAATTGAAAATAAGTTGGTCCTAGAGAGAGACCAATTGGCTGGAATAACACGAGTGGGTATCAGTCACATGACGGGGGTCTAACTGATGTGACAAGATTATTACTTGTGATTACCTCTGTGCCTGAATTAGTTTGTGCAGTTTTTGATTACTTATTACTTTTGTAAGTAACTTGATCATGGTCCTCTGGGCCCAAGGGCAGGGACACTGCAACCATGCCACAGGAGGGTCCTCTCATTAGCTACCCAGCTCATGTGGCAGCAGTGACAGGTGTCAGTTGATTGAAGCTTTCGATCTCCTCTGCAGCTATGCTGACATTGCTCAACTGTAATTAGCTATTGTTGGCACTCAGCCAAGCATTCATAATGCAGTGTCCTGGGCAGCCTGCTTTTGTTGATGGATACTGACCTCCTGCTGCTATTTCCCTGCACTGGAAATACAACGGGCAAAGCCTCCTTAACTTAGTTGGGTTTGCAGAGTCGGGGGCTTTTCCACTACCTATCTCATTGACAAAAATCCAGCCCATGTCACTGAGTGAAAACAGATGGGTCTCCATAATTTTTGCACTTCAACCAGCCACATTAGAAACCACTGAAACTCTGTGGGGCAATGTCTATTGAAGATATTCATTGTTTTTTGGATTGCAAGGTTCGATATGAATATTTATGTCTTTTGAACAAAAATGGAAGTTGCTGGCAAAATCAGGGTTAACGCTTTGGGTCCAGTGACCCTTCTGCAGAACTGGCCCTGAAACATTAACTCTGATTTCTCTTCACAGATGCTGCCAGACCTGCTGAGCTTCTCCAGCAAGTTCTGTTTTAATTCCTGATTCACAGCAGTTCTTTCAGTTTTTGTCGAGTGTTTTTTGAATGCTGCTGCTTGGGGGTTGCTTAGTAACAGCAGCGAGGTAGTCTATTGAAGATCTGTCAAGAATGTCATGTAGTGACAACCTCCCATGCCAGGAAGCCTCCGTTGTAACCAGCCGGCTGCAGTTCCCGGGGTGGGGGGGTGGGGGTTTTGTTCAAGCTGGGGGTTTCGAGCGTTGGGTTTTCGGTCAGTGTTATACATCACAGCCTCCCCTCCCTGTGGTGTTTGACTAAAAGAGTGTCTCGTTTTTCTGCACACAGTGACCATGCTCGCCATCTTTCACGAGCTCGACGTAGACGTCCAGCTGTACACGCTGCTGTTTGGGGAGAGCGTTCTGAACGACGCGGTCGCCATTGTCCTGACATAGTAAGCACATGGCTGGAGCTGGGGGTGAGGGGGCTGCCACATTAACGCATTTTAGTCAATTCGCAGACAGCGGCAAAGTGTACTGCAACATTAAGGGCTGAGCTCTTATCTGGAATTAAGAGTCTAATAATGACCGTGAATCCATTATCAATTGTCAGGACACATCTATCTGGGTCACTAATGTCCTTTAGGGAAGGGAACTGCCATCCTTACCTGGTCTGGCCTACATGTGACTCCAGACCCACAGAGTGGTTGACTCTTCCCTGCCCTCTGGGCAATTAGGGATGGGCAATAAAAGCTGGGCTAGCCAGAGATGCCCGCATCCTCTCAATGAATAAAGAGAAAAGGACAGAAAAACCTTCAGAGAGACAGGATCTAGGCTCTGATGTGAGACCCTTTCTCCCCACCCACCAACACGTCAGCTGGGTTTGAATCAAGAGCTTTGACATTAGAGATTTCTTCTGCCGCTTACTGCATGCCAAATAACCTTCCACACTGCCCACTCCCTTTGATTCCCTACAGTGTGGAAGCAGGTCATTTGATCTGCCAAGTCCACCTCAACCCTCCATAGAGCATCTCACCCAGACCCACCCACCACCCCAGCCCCTATCCTATCCCGATACCATTATATTTGCCATGGTTAATCCACCCTAACCTGCACATCTTTGGACTGTGGGAGGAAACCGGAGCACCCAGAGGAAATCCACGCAGACATGGGGAGAATGTGCAAACTTCACACAGACAGTCGCCTGAGGCGGGATTCGAACCCAGGGCCCTGGTGCTGTGAGACAGCAGTGTTGCCCCAGTATTGGGGGTGTAATATACTCCCTCCTCTCCCCCCAGCCAAATTTCACAAATCATCATACAAAGCAAGTTTTCAAAATCTAGTTTGCAGTTTGCAATCTATATTCTAGCCCCCAATTAGCTTTCTCTTTGGGCTGAATTCTTTTTGATCCCAAGCACCGAGGGATTTGGATCCAGCAATCATGCTGCTGGTACAAAGGGGTGAAAATATCACATGGTCTTTTGTCTTTATTTTAGCAGAGTTATCACCTGTTTCCTATTGTAGGTCATCACCTGCATTGAAGGCGGGATCACATGCCCAGAAAATGTTTTCACCATTGATGTGCTAATACTGCTGTCAGTCAATTGAAAGCTTTTGTCACAAGTAGCAGCCAATATTTCAAATAATTGGAGAGAAATAAGAATTAATGTTTTGAGTCCATTGTCCCTTCTTCAGTCCTGAAAGGACTCGAAACGTTAACTTTGATTTCTCTCCACAGATGCAGCCAGACCTGCTGAGCCTTTGCAGCAATTTTGTTTTTTTTTTCTGATTTCCACAGTACGCAGTTCTTTGTTTTTTTTTCAAATAAGTGGGACAAGAGTGGATTAGAGCTTTTTTGAAGTAGGGGGCCATTCAGCCCAGCTCAATGTATCCTCTCGACAGAGATCCTAACCTCCTCTACGGGGCATCTGAGAGAATTTGGAATAATTCATTCATCTGGAAATGATAGACCTTCTGAAAGAGAGAGGAAACACAGCCAGGTGGGGACATGAGAAACCATTGGCAGATAGCATCAAGGAAAACCCTAAAGCTTTCTATTGGTATATCAGGATTAAAAGAAAGACTAGAGAAAGATTAGAGGTAAAAACAATGACTGCAGATGCTGGAAACCAGATTCTGGATTAGTGATGCTGGAAGAGCACAGCAGTTCAGGCAGCATCCGAGGAGCAGCGAAATCAAAGATTAGGGCTAATCAAGCATAATAGTGGGAAGTTGTGTGTGGAATCCAAGGAGATAGGGGAATAACTAAATGAATATTTTTCATCAGTATTCAGACTAGAAAAAAACAATGTTGCCAGGGAGAATACTGAGATTCAGGCTATTAGACTAGACAGGATTGAGGTTCACAAAGAGGGGGTGTTAGCAATTGTGGAAAGTGTGAAAATAGATAAGTCCCCTGGGATGGATGGGATTTATCCTAGGATTCTCTGGGAAGCCAGGGAGATCGCAGAGCCTTTGGCTTTGATCTTTATGTCATCATTGTTTACAGGTATCTTGCCAGAAGACTGGTGGATGGTAAATGTTGTCCCCTTGTTCAAGAGGGGAGCAGAGACAACCCTGGAAATTATAGACCAGTGAGCCAAAAACTTCATTTGTGGGCAAAGTGTTGGAAAAGGTTATAAGAGATAGGGTTTATAATCCTCTAGAGAGGAATAAGTTGATTAGGGATAGTCAAGGTCGTGCCTCACAAACCTTATTGAGTTCATTGAGAAGGTGACCAAACAGGTAGATGAGAGTAAACCGGTTAATGTGGTGTATATGGATTTCAGCAAGGCGTTCGATAATGTCCTCCACGGTAGGCTATAGCACAAAATATGGAGGCATGGGATTGAGGGTGATTTGGTGGTTTGGGTCAGAAATTGGCTATCTGAAAGAAGACAGAGGGTGGTGGTTGATGGGAAACATTCATCCTGGAGTTCAATTACTAGTGGTGTACCACAAGGATCTGTTTTGGGGCCACTGCTATTTGTCAATTTTATAAATGACCTGGATGAGGGCGTATAAGAATAGTTTAGTAAATTTGCAGATGACACCAAGATCGGTGGAGTTGTGGATAATGCTGAAGGATGTTATGGGTTACAGTGTGATGTAGTTAAGCTGCAGAGCTGGGCTGAGAGATAGCAAATGGAGTTTAATGTGGAAAAGTGTGAGGTGATTCACTTTGGAAGGAGTAATGGAATGCAGAGTACTGGGCTCATGGTAAGATTCTTGGTAGTGTGGATGAGCAGAGAGATCTCAGTGTCCATGTACATAGATCCCTGAAAGTTGCCACCCAGGTAGATAGGGTTGTTAAGAAGGCATACAGTGTGTTAGTTTTTATTGGTAGAGAGATTGAGTTTCGGAGCCATGAGGTCATACTGCAGCTGTATAAAGCTGATATGGCCACACTTGGAGTATTGCGTGCAGTTCTGGTCGCCGCATTATAGGAAGGATGTGAAAGCTTTGGAAAGGGTTCAGAGTAGGTTTACTAGGATGTTGCCTGTTATGGAGGGAAGGTCTTATGAGGAAAGGCTGAAGGACTTGAGGCTGTTTTTGTTAGAGAGGAGAAGGTTGACAGGTGACTTAATCGAGACGTATAAGATAATCAGAGGGTTTGATAGGGCGGACAGTGAGAGCCTTTTTCCTCAGATAGTGATGGCTAGCATGAGGGGACATAGCTTTAAATTGAGGAGTGATAGTTAGAGGACAGATGACAGAGGTAGTTTCTTTACTCAGAGAGTAGTAGGGGTGTAGAATGCCCTGCCAACTTTAAGGGCATCTACTGCGCTGTAATGTTCCATGTTCTAAATCCACTCCATGAACACAGGCCAGTCCATCACACAAACCAGCCTCCGATCCATTAACTCTGCCCACACTTCCCACTGCCTGAAGACAGCAGCCAACATAATCAAAGACCCCTCCCATTCCATTATACCCTCTTCTACCCACATCTGTTGGGCAGAAAATATAAAAGATTGAAAACACATATCAAATAATGAAGAATTGTTTCCTAATATGGTGACTTTTGAACATTGTCCAACCCTCTATTTGTTTTCTTAAAGGAATGTAATGTTCTTGATACATTTGCCCCATTATGTATAGCCCTGTGCCAACAACTGCCCGGGTTGGAAAAGTTCACATTCCAGCTGCTTTTTCTATAACTCTGACCCCTCCCCCTCCCGCCCCCCCCCCCCCCCCCCCCCCCCCCCCCCGGTGCTGCCGACTCCCGGGTACAAGGATTACAACTTCTTGGCTCTACATTGCCTCCTCTGCTCGAAGCTGGCCTGGGTTTCTTAATGACCAGAACTGAATTCAAAACGTCCTCTGCCGAGAACACTATCAGCTTTGATGAACCCATCCCTTAATTTATATTCTGTTGCTTTGATGACATTCTCAACATTGCACTGTTAACCTCTCTCTATTGTTTGAACCTGTTGAGTGTCCAGTCAGGTGAGATGCCTTTACATTGCATCCTTGTCTATTTCAACAACTCTCTATGGTGAATCAGTAGCCCTTTGCATTTCGATCTACAGGCAGTATACAAAACCAGCACAGAATGCTGGAGAAACTCAGTCTGGATTTGACTTGATTTGATTTATTATTGTCGCATATACCAAGGTACAGTGAAAAGTATTGTTTTGTGTGCTATCCAGCAAATCCTATCCTACAAAAATACATTAGGGTAATAGAACAGAATATAGTGTTACAGCTACAGAGAAGGTGCAGAGAAAGATCAACTCTAATATATGAGAGGTCTGTTCATAAGTCTGATAACAGTGGGGCAGACGTTGTTATTGAATCTGTTGATATGGGTTTTCAAACTTTTATATCTTCTGCCCGTCAGATGTGGGTGGAAGAGGGTATAATGGAGTGGGAGGGGTCTTTGATTATGTTGGCTGCTGTCTCGAGACAGTGGGAAGTGTGGGCGGAGTTAATGGATTGGAGGCTGGTTTGTGTGATGGACTGGCCTGTGTTCACTATTCTCTAACTTTTTATGGTTTTGCGCAGAGCGGTTACCAAACTGAGCTGTGATGCATCCAGGTAGGATACTTTCTCTAGTGCATCTGTAAAAGAGTCATTGTGGACATTTTGAATTTCCTTAACCTCCTGTGGACGTATAGGCATTGGTGTGCTTTCTTGACCATAGCATCGATGTAGATGGACCAGGTCAGGCAGCATTGGTGGAGAGAGAAACAATTAGCATTGAGTATGGGTAGAAACCAAAAGAACTGGATGCTGTAGATCAGAAACAACAACAGAAATTGCTGGAAGAGCTCAGCAGATCTGGCAGCATCTGGAGAGAAATCAGAGTTAATGTTTCGGATAGACTGATCCTTCCTCAGAGCCCCTCAGTTCTGAGGAAGGCTCACTGGACCCGAAACGTTAACTCTGATTTCTCTCTACAGACACTACCAGACCTGCTGAGCTTTTCCAGCAATTTCTGTTTTTGTTTGTGAGCTATTCAGTATGGTCTAAGTGTTCATTCGAACTGGTTCAGGTCCTAACTCTAACTCTGAGCAGGTTCTGAGGAAGAGTCATTACTGGACTCGACGTTAACTGTTTTACTCTACACCGATGTTGCCAGAGCTGCTGAGTTTCTTCATTACTTTCTGCTTTTATTTCAGATTTCCAGTATTTTGCTGTAGTCTGCAATAAATTTCATTTGTAATGTCCTGCCCCTTAAATTAATTAATCCACCTTGGTCTATAATTTCCAATTAATTTCCACCCAATTCCTAGCTTGGTTCTATTTGTAAGATTGACCCCTTTGTATTGAATCTATGAATCCAGATCATTGATGTAATTGAAGGATTGGTGTGGGGTCCACTACTTTTCATCATTTATATCAATGATTTGAATGTGAACCTAGGATGTATAGTTAGTAAGTTTGCAGATGACACCAGAATTGGAGGTGTAGTGGACAGCGAAGAAGGTTACCTTAGATTGCAACAGGATCTTGACCAGATGGGCCAATGGGCTGAGGAGTGGCAGATGGAGTTTAATTTAGATAAGTGTGAGGTGCTGCATTTTGGGAAAGGCAAATCTAGGCAGCACTTAAACACTTAATGGTAAGGTTCTGGAGAGTGTTACTGAACAAAGAGACCTTGGAGTGCAGGTTCATAGCTCCTTGAAAGTGGAGTTGCAGGTAGATAGGATAGTGAAGAAGGCATTTGGTATGCTTTCCTTTATAGGTCAGAGTATTGAGTACAGGAGTTGGGAGGTCATGTTGTGGCTGTACAGGACATTGGTTAGGGCACTTTTAGAATACTGTGTGCAATTCTGTCTCCCTACTATAGGAAGGATGTTGTGAAAGGGTTCAAAAAGGATTTACAAGGTTGTTGCCAGGGTTGGAGGGTTTGAGCTATAGGGAGAGGTTGAATAGGCTGGAGCATTGGAGGCTGAGGGGTGACCTTCTAGAGGTTTATAAAATATTGAGGGGCATGGATAGGATAAATAGGCAAGGTCTTTTCCCCAGAGGGGGTCAGTCCGAAACTTGAGGGCATAGGTTTAGGGTGAGAGGGGAAAGATATAAAAGAGACCTAAGGGGCAACTTTTTCACATAGAGGGTGGTATGTGTATGGAATGAGCTGCCAGAGGAAGTGGTGGAGGCTCATGTAATTACAACATGTAAAAGGCTCTGGATGGGTATATGAATAGGAAGGGTTTAGAGGGATATGGGCCAAATGTTCGCAAATGAGACTAGATTGGTTTGGAATATCTGGTCGGCATGGAGGAGTTGGACCGAAGAGTTTGTTTCTGTGCTGTACAGCTTTATGACTCTATGACAGTAATGGGCCCAACACCAAGTCCAAAGGCACAATATGCGATACAATATTCATCTGACACGTCCCCACCTCGGTGTTCTCCACCTTACAGCCCGTTCCATCTCCATTCCTCATATAATCCCTGTCTCCCCACATTTCTGAGTTGCCTTTCATGTGAGACTTTGTTGGATGTGTTTATGAAATTCTCATGTGCCATGTGACACAGGAGATACAGACCGATTTCAGAGGAACGTGTTTTAAACTTCCATTTCTTCATGTTAGCTGAGGCAAGCCCTTCTCTTTCCGAATCTGAGCTAATGCTAGTTGGTACTGTACAGATAATTCCCTAAATGTACTTGTGTTAACTTTGAAATAACCCTTTAGAGGCCATCATCCCATCAGCAATCACCCTATACTAATAAAGGCCTAGTCTTTGACAATAGCACTGCCCCTCACTGAGTGAGGCATTCAGGGGCACGATACCCCTGACACTCAGCTGTTTATGTCAGCCAGGGCTCCCTGATTGTGACCTTCATCTGGTCCAATCAGGGAATTCGTCTTCTCTGAGGTGGCTGACCTCATGCCAATCACGACAAACTTCATCCATGATTTTACAAGGATTGGAACTAAAGCTAATGGTTCAGCCATTTCCTTTAGTCCACTTTAGTTAGCAGTTTTAAATATGGGAAGCATATTAACTTGTCTCCAACTGGTGCATCTCAACTGGTCCACTGATGACTGAGGCAGTTCAGGGAAGGTTCATTTGGATGATCCCTGGTTTGGAGGGATTGTCTTATGAGCAAAGACCAAACTGAATGGGGCTCTACTCAGTGAAGTTTAGAAGAATGTGAGGTAATCTCATTGAAACTTCCAGGATTCTTAAGGGGCTTAACAGAGTCAATGCTAAGAGGATGTTTCCCCTCATGGGAGAGTCTAAGAGTAGAGGGCACAGTTTCAGAATAAAGGGGCACCAGCTTAATACTGAGAGGAAGAGGAATTTCTTCTGAGGGTTGAGAGTCTTTGGAACGTCTTGCCACAGAGAGCTGTGGGGGCTGAGTCCTTGTGCATACTTAAGGTTGAGATAGATTTTTGATCAGTCGGGGACTCGAGGGTTACTGGGAAAAGACAGGAAAGTGGACGTGAGGAATGTTGGATCAGCCATGACCCTGTTGAATGATAACAGACTTGAGAGCCCTTCTGCTGTTCCTATTTCTAATGGCCTTATGGACTCTGAGTTTGTGTAAATGTCAATGTAGCCAGGAGTGGAGCTTCATGATTACATCGAATTGGGTTTGTGCTCTCTTGTCCTGTCTTCACTAAAAACAAGAGGTTTCCCCCCACCCCCACCCCCACAACTGTTGAACTAACTGATTCCTGTCAGCCTTGGTCTCCCGTATCTACGTTGAGGCTGGGCAGAGCATAGCCCATGTTGGAGCGCTCGAATTTCTGAGAGAGACTGCCCCACTTGAGCCTAGAAATGGTGCAGCGTTTTTTTTAAGGCTGTTGTATTTAACCAGTCGAAGGATGTGGTGACAAGCTGTGGGAGAGGTGAGAAAATGAAGTAAGTGGAGAAATTTAAGATCATTTGCTTCCAATTTTTCAGTATTAATTGGCTCCTGGCACATGTGATGCAAATCGAGACTGTAAACACAACCAGCTATTTTAAAAATAAAATCTGCGAAAGACTCTTATTAAAATGCTCCGCAATAATGAGATGAAGAGTCGAGAGTGTGGTGCTGGAAAACCACAGCAGATCAGGCAGCATCCGAGGAACAGGAAAATCAATGTTTCGGGCAAAAGCCCTTCATCAGGAATGAACACCTCAGATGCTGCCTGACCTGCTGTGCTTGCCCAGCACCATGCTCTCAACTCTAACCTCCAGCATCTGCTGTCCTTGCCTACTTCGAAAGAAGAGATGAAGCTTTTGTTCCTGGTCACCTGTTCAAGCTTCAGAAGCTTGTGACTTCAAATAAACCTGTTTGGACTATAACATGGTGTTGTGTGAATCAGCATGAAACTGAAACAGGTGACCAGTCTGCTCAGTCCCACCCTACGTGACTCCCGTCCCTGAGTGAGCTCGGTGTTTCCCTGAGCCCCATGGTCTGTTCTACCCCTCGTACAGGCAGCCTGTGTGATCAAATGGTGACACCATCCAGTCTTCAGCAGTTTGACCACTGTTAAGTCGCTGTTGTGGTTCTGTTCGCCGAGCTGGAAATTGTTGTTGCAAACGTTTCGTCCCCTGTCTAGGTGACATCCTCAGTGCTTGGGAGCCTCCTGTGAAGCGCTTCTGTGGTGTTTCCTCCGGCATTTATAGTGGCCTGTCCCTGCCGCTTCCGGTTGTCAGTTTCAGCTATCCGCTGTAGTGGCCCGGTATATTGGGTCCAAGTCGATGTGTTTGTTGATGGAGTTTGTGGATGAGTGCCATGCTTCTAGGAATTCCCTGGCTGTTCTTTGTTTGGCTTGCCCTATAATGGTAGTGTTGTCCCAGTCGAATTCATGTTGCTTGTCGTCCGCGTGTGTGGCTACTAAGGATAGCTGGTTGTGTCGTTTCGTGACTAGTTGATGTTCATGGATGCGGATCGTTAGCTGTCTTCCTGTTGGTCCTATATAGTGTTTTGTGCAGTCCTTGCATGGGATTTTGTACACTACATTAGTTTTGCTCATGTTGGGTATCGGGTCCTTCGTTCTGGTGAGTTGTTGTCTGAGGGTGGCTGTTGGTTTGTGTGCTGTTATAAGTCCTAGTGGTCGCAGCAGTCTGGCTGTCAGTTCTGAAATGCTCCTGATGTATGGTAGTGTGGCTAGTCCTTTGGGTTGCGGCATGTCCTCATTCCAACGGAACGAGGACTAGCCACACTACCATACATCAGGAGCAATTCAGAACTGACAGCCAGACTACTACGACCACTAGGACTTATAACAGCACACAAACCAACAGCCACTCTCAGACAACAACTCACCAGAACGAAGGACCCGATACCCAACATGAGCAAAACTAATGTAGTGTACAAAATCCCATGCAAGGACTGCACAAAACACTATATAGGACAAACAGGAAGACAGCTAACGATCCGCATCCATGAACATCAACTAGTCACGAAACGACACGACCAGCTATCCTTAGTAGCCACACACGCGGACGACAAGCAACATGAATTCGACTGGGACAACACTACCATTATAGGGCAAGCCAAACAAAGAACAGCCAGGGAATTCCTAGAAGCATGGCACTCATCCACAAACTCCATCAACAAACACATCGACCTGGACCCAATATACAGGCCACTACAGCGGACAGCTGAAACTGACAACCGGAAGCGGCAGGGACAGGCCACTATAAATGCCGGAGGAAACACCACAGAAGCGCTTCACAGGAGGCTCCCAAGCACTGAGGATGTCACCTAGACAGGGGACGAAACGTTTGCAACAAAAATTTCCAGCTCGGCGAACAGAACCACAACAACGAGCACCCGAGCTACAAATCTTCGCACAAACTTTGAACTGTTAAGTCGCAGTCAGTTGACCTTTCACCCATTGGGGCATCTGTTCGTTTCCACTGGAAGGAGGCTTCTCTTAATGAACTTTGACCTCAGACTTGACTGCTCAAGGACATCAATGTAAACTATTTCTTGACAGGTTTTGTAGCATCCCTACATCCTTACACAGCACAACCCTGTGAACCAACATACTGATGAAGGGCTTTTGCCCAAAACGTCGATTTTCCTGCTCCTCAGATGCTGTCTGACCTGCTGTGCTTTTCCAGCACCACACACTCTCGACTCTGATCTCCAGCATCTGCAGTCCTCACTTTCACCTATACTTTGTTACACTGACATTCTGGTCAGCTCTTACCTCTGCAGCCTTGTGTCAGGTTTAATTCCAATCTTCACACTGATACAGAGTGACATCAATTCAGTTCATCAACACATACATCCCTTCATCAAAAATGGAAATCACTATCCAACTAAATAATTTTTCAATAGAGCCCCAGTGGACTGCACTATTATTGAAGAGAGCGAGTGATAAGAGTCACCATATCTCCGGAGAGGGGAGATTAGATTAGATTACTTACAGTGTGGAAATAGGCCCTTCAGCCCAACAAGTCCACATCGACCCTCTGAAGAGCAACCCACCCAGACCCATTCCCCTACATTTACCCCTTCAACTAAAACTACGGGCAATTTAGCACGGCCAGTTCACCTAACCTGCACATCTTTGGACTGTGGGAGGAAACCGGAGCACCCGGAGGAAACCCACGCAGACACTGGGAGAATGTGCAAACTCCACGCAGACAGTTGCCTGAGGCGGGAATTGAACCCGGGTCTCTGGCACTGTGAGGCAGCAGTGCTAACCACTGTGTCACCATGCCGCCCGTCAAGAAGCAGAGTCCTTCAGCCAGTGCAGGAATTGAATCCACACTGTTGGTGTCACTGTGCACCGCAAACTAGTTGTCCGTCCCACTGGGCTAACTGATTCTAGGCTTCCTTCAAATATATGTTGCTATTCTTGCAAAAGTGGGTGGCATACCTGTGAATTGGGAAGCTGGATGTGCAGGTGAGGTGAATTGGCCATGCTAAATTGCCCAAAGTGATCAGGAATGTGTAGGTTAGGTGTATTAGTCAACGAAAGTGCAGTACAAACAGGTAGCGGAATGGGTCAATGTGGACATGTTGGGCCAAATGGCCTGCTTCCACACTGTAGTGGTCCTAGAATTTGGTGTTTGTAAATTACTAAGCCAGGAAGCATTGCATGGTCCCTTTAGAAGATTGGGTGTTTTTTTTCTTCTTCCTGTGCTTAGTGATTTCAAATAGCTGTCTGTGAAAGTAGCTTGGAAGTTTACAAATATTCAGAGACCACCAGAATTGTAATATTTTTATCAAAAGGCCATGTAATTAGTAGCCCAAGCAGCAGTTTATTTTACCAAGCCAACAGGTTTTTGAATGTAGCCAATCAATTTGAGCTAAGTAGCTAGATACCAACACCAATTAAGTTTAAATCTTGATGATTTTGACAACGTAGGACCAACTTATTATAAAAAATATTGACGTGCGGCAATGCTGCTCCTTTAACAAGATTACATTATTCTTAGCTTTTTTTTTCAGAGAGGCAGTAAAAGAGACAGACTCCAAAAAGTTTAGGGTTGAAAGGTTTTAGGGCCAGTTTAAGTATAGATAACAGATATTGCCTCAGGCAAAAGGCTTTCAAGTTCAAAAGCCACTTGTACAATGAAAGGGGCTTGGCCAGTTATCCCAACTCAGCTTTTCTCTGGTTTGGTTTTAGCGAGCAGAGTTTGAAGCTGCTGGACCAAAAAAAGCAGGTGGTCCAGGTTGGTCCTCTCTCTCTGCCTTCTCTCCTGTAAGATCCTGGGTTGGATTTTACCTTTTGTGCCGAAGGGGTGTTTATGGGTATTGTTGCATGTATTGGGAACAGCATCATTTAATTTGCTTTAATCTGCTGGGTTTTCAGATAGGTTAAGTTATTCAGTATTCTGTTTTGTTTGTGTTGCATTTGGTAATATTGTGAATAATATTATTTGCTTAATATTCGCTTAAAACTAAGTGGTTTGACCAGCTGCATCTTTCCTGGAATATCCATGTAGACCCACTTAAAACAACAAGCAAAGTTAGAATCTGGACTACTCTCTTGGAATGTTTTGAGGGGGTCTGGCCTGGTCCATAACACATTTCATCAAGAGTATGAAAAGAAGGGGGCAATTCGACTAAGACCCAGAGCAAGCCATGTCTACAAGATCCTATATGTCTTGGAGAAAGCTCCATCTAAATAAAAACAGTATCAATGGCATGACTGGTTCATAGCCTGGCCGAAGAATTGTCGGAGAAGACGTTCCTGACAGGAGAAGGCACAGAATATTTTGGAAGACATGTAACCTGGCTGTAATTTCGGGAGACTGAATTCTTCTTTTTTGATTTGGAGACACCGGTGTTGGACTGGGGTGTCCAAAGTTTAAAAATCACACAACACCAGGTTATAGTCCAACAGGTTTATTTGGAAGCACTAGCTTTTGGAGCGCTGCTCCTTCATCAGGTGGTTGGGTTTCTCTGCCTAGTAATTTACAACCACCAAATTCTAGAACCTCTACAGTGTGGAAACAGACCATTTGGTCCAACACCGATCCATTCCGCTAGCTGATTGTGCTGCTTTTTCCCTGACTAATACACCTAACCTACACACCCCTGATCATTATGGGCAATTTAGCATGGCTAATTCACCTCACCTGCACATCTAGTTTCCCAATGCACAAACTAGGTCCACGACACCAAAATCAGTTAGCTCAGTTGGCTGGACAACTAGTTTGCAGTGCACGCTGACACCAACAATGTAGGTTCAATTCCCGTACTGGCTGAAGGACTCTGCTTCAATAGACAATAGGTGCCGGAGTAGGCCATTCTGCCCTTCGAGCCTGCACCACCATTCAATATAATCATGGCTGATCATCCTTAATCAGTATCCTGTTCCTGCCTTATCTCCATAACCCTTGATTCCACAATCCTTGAGAGCTCTATCCAACTCTTTCTTAAATGAATCCAGAGACTGGGCCTCCACTGCCCTCTGGGGCAGAGCATTCCACACAGCCACCACTCTCTGGGTGAAGAAGTTTCTCCTCATCTCTGTCCTAAATGGTCTACCCCATATTTTTAAGCTGTGTCCTCTGTTTCGGCACTCACCTATCAGCGGAAACATGTTTCCTGCCTCCAGAGTGTCCAATCCTTTAATAATCTTATATGTCTCAATCAGATCCCCTCTCAGTCTTCTAAACTCAAGGGTATACAAGCCCAGTCGCTCCAGTTTTTCAGCGTAAGGTAGTCCCACCATTCCAGCAATTGACCTCGTGAACCTACGCTGCACTCCCTCAATAGCCAGAATGTCTTTCCTCAAATTTGGAGACCAGAACTGCACGCAGTACTCCAGGTGTGGTCTCACCAGGGCCCTGTACAGCTGCAGAAGCACCTCTTTGCTTCTATACTCAATCCGTCTTGTTATGAAGACCAGCATGCTATTAGCCTCCTTCATACCTGCTGTACCTGCATGCTTACCTTCATTGACTGGTGTACAAGAACACCCAGATCTTCTCAACATCTCCCCTCACCAGAGACATGGTGACTCTTAAAATGCCACCAGTTATCTCCCTAATTCCCCACAACCACCTGATGAAGGAACAGCTCTCTGAAAGCTCGTGCTTCCAAATAAACTGGTTGGACTATAACCTGGTGTTGTGATTTTTAACCACTTATTTTTAATCTAAGTGGGACTTGTATTTATTGGGACAGTATACTATTAGAATCTTGCTTTGAAAATAGTAGCTTGAAGGGATTTATTCAGTTTGCTAATAGTTTAGTTAATTTATTTACTGTTAGATAAATAAATTGTTACTTGTTTTAAAGTGAGTGTCAGGGATTTATTTTATTAACCAATAGAAGTTGCTGAGTAGCAGGTTACACCACTGTTCACACTCTTTTTAAAGGTTACAGGGTTAGGTGCTCCTCTTTGGGCGTTTTGGTTTTAGTTCTCGGTGGGGATCAGCCTCCACTTTGTAACACTACCTACAAACTTTCTGTAAGTACCACTGGTTTCCAATGGAGCCTTCCTAGGTCAGTTCCCAGACACCGTGGCTTTTGATGGAGCGCACCTTTACTGTGGGATGCACTGGTGGCAGGAAAGCCTTGCACATTTTTATTCAAATGATATCAACCAAAAGCAGCATTTGTATTGTTTAAAAAAAAAGGGAAAAATGCTTACCAGAGACTTCCTCATGAAGATAATGTGGCTTTCAAATTTAATACATTTTACAATGTGACATACAATCAGGAGCTAAGCACCAGAGAAGGGTTTGCTGGGGCAGTGTAATTAGGATGCACCAAGTTTCAAACCAACATGAGTGCTGGAGAAACTCAGCAGGTCTGGCAGCATCTGAATTGAAATGAATTGAATTTATTGTCATGTGTACTGAGGTACAGTGAAAAGCTTTGTCTTGTGAGCAACACAGGCAGATCAGAGTTAAGTAGCATAGATAAGTAAATAATATCTGTGAAGAGAAAGCAGAGTTAACATCTCTGGTCCAGTGACCCTTTTAAACAATTTATTACCTGTAAGTCAGCAAAATGATTAATGACCTTCCTGATTATCTTGGCAAATTCTATGGATTTTCCAGATGTATTTCTTTTCCATTCTACAATTTAGCCATGATTAAATGGCAGAGTGGACCCTATGGGCCGAATGGCTTTACTTCCACACCTATGTCGTATGGTCTTATGGTCTAACAATGTTTCTGTGCTTTTTTGGGCACATTCTAATTGGTAAAAGTGACTGGCTGGTCAGGTATCTAGCTTGCAAAATGACTCTTCATCTGAGAATGAATTTCTCAACAAACAAACAAGCCACACGTTGTGAAGTTTCAGTTTGCCTGACGTGGAGTGCACCGGGCACTTACAACCATTTGAAATCTAAGAAACATTGTCTCAGTTCGGCAGAGGCAAGGATTGGGGTCCTCTGTTGATAGGGAGAGATGCTGCTGATGGTCAAACTGCTAAACAATGGCAACACCCAGCATTAAAAAGCTTCCAGTTGCGCACCCAGTTCAGGTGAAAGCATCTTTAAGATGATAGCTATCAGAACCTACAGTTAGATTGGCAGGTTCAGCTGTTTGATGACAGATGTGTCGGTTAATAGTCTCTATGATCAGTTGTTAACAGTGACTTGGAGCCACTGCTTACCTTTCTCAGCTCTGTTGTTGAATTAAATCGTCGGAGGGCTCGGGTTGACTTAGTTTTGGGTTGCCATTTTCAAGTGTAATTTTGTAAGTAGCTATAGCCCACTTTGAGCCTGCCTATCTCAGACCTCCCACTTTCTCAGGGTGATAGTTATCATGGGACAACATGTGGGTATGAGCTCCATGGTTATCAGTAACTCCACATCACTAACATGGAAAGTATTTGACCTAAAACTGCACTGCGTTGCCAACTTTCAATGTTGTGTTAAAGCTGAAGAGATTGTTGATTTGTTCATTCAAAGGATGTGGGTGTCACTGGCTGGGCCAGCGTATATTGCCTGTCCCTAGTTGCCCCTTGAGAAGGTGGTGGTGAACTGCCTTTTTGAACCGCTGCAGTCCACCTGCTGTGGGTAGACCCACAGTGCTCCTAGAGAGGGAATTCCAGGATTTTGACCCAGTCACAGTGAAAGAACTGTGTTTCCAAGTCAGGATGGTGAGTCGAGGGGAACTTGCAGGTGGTGGTGTTCCCATGTATCCACTGTCCTTCAACATGGAAGTGGCCAAGAGTTTGGAAAGTGCTGTCTGGTGAATTTCTGCAGTGCATTTTGTAGATAGTACACACTACTGCTACTGAGCATTGCTGGTGGAGGGAGTGGATGCTTGTGGATGTAGTGTCAATCAAGTAGGCTGCTTTGTCCTGGATGGTGTCAAGCTTCTTGTGTGGTGTTGGAGCTACACCCATCCAGGCAAGTGGGTAGTATTCTCCTGGTTTAGGGTGGCACAGTGGTTAGCACTGCTGTCTCACAACACTAGCAAACTGGGTTCGATTCCACTCTCAGGCAACTGTCTGTGTGGAGTTTGCACATTCTCCCCATGTCTGCGTGGGTTTCCTCTGGGTGCTCCGGTTTCTTCCCACAATCCAAAGATCTGCAGGTTAGATGAATTGGCCAGGCTAAATTGCCCATCATGTTCAGGGATGTACCGATTTGGTACAGTCACACTTCTGCCTTGTGCCCTGTAGAAGGTACACAGGCTTTAGGGCATCAGGAGGTGAGTTACTATAACCTTTGACCTGCTTTTGTAGCCACAGTGTTTCTGGTCAATGGTAACCTCAAGGATGTTGATTGGCAAGTTGGTGATTCTTAGATTATCTCTTGTTTGTGATGGTCATAGCCTGGCATTTGTGCGGTGTGACTATTACTTGCCACTTGTCAGCCCAAGCCTGGATAATGTCCAGATTTTGTTGCAGTTGAATATGGATTGCTTCAGTCTCTGAGGAGCTGTGAATGGGGCTGAACAGTGTGCA
Organism: Chiloscyllium plagiosum; assembly: GCF_037043375.1. Lineage (NCBI taxonomy): Eukaryota > Metazoa > Chordata > Chondrichthyes > Orectolobiformes > Hemiscylliidae > Chiloscyllium > Chiloscyllium plagiosum. The sequence goes on along the minus strand of NW_028270151.1, from coordinate 8,001,735 downwards.
ATCATTGGCAAGCATCCCCACTTTGGAGGGAAGATCATTAATGAAGCAGCTGAAGATGGTTGGGTCTAGGGCATTACCCTGAGGAACTCTTGTCGAGATGCCTGACTTCCACCAATCATCATCCTTTGTGCTAGATATACTTTCAATCAACAGAAAGCTTTCCCTGATTCCCACTAACTCTAATTTTTATATTTAACAGCAGTTCCACAAAATTGATGCCATTATTTGATACCTCCCTGTTCCCTCATTCCAAATTCAACCAAGGTGCTATCAATGAAATACCTTCCAGCAGTTATGGTATCTTTTCCTTCAAACAACACCTTCCAAATCCGTGATCACTTCCATCTGGAAGGACAAGGGATACATGGGAACACCACTCCCTGCAAGTTCCCTTCCAAGCCACTCACCATCCTGACTTGGAAATATATCACCATTCCTTCATTGTCGTTAGGTCAAAACCCTGGAACTCCCTCCATTAGGGTATTATGGGTCTACCTATAGCACATAGACTGCAGCTGTTCAAGAAGGCAGCTCACCACCACCTTAATGGCAGTGAGGGACTGGCAATAACTGCTGGCCCAAACAGCAATGTCCAGGAGTGAATTATAATAAAACAGATTGATTTTTTTTTGTTGTTTGGCAACATTTAACAATGGATTCAGCAGTAGTTGCGAATTCTTCTGCTTTTCTCAGGAAGGGAGGGATTGTAACCTCCTTTTTCTGATCTTATCAACAATCTCCTGGTTCACATTAGCTCATCAGTTAGTCAGTCAAAGGAAACACTGGAGGGAGATTTATGTTAGATTGCAAGAGGACTTCGCTGTGTGGTTGGGATAGTATATTTCCTCTTGTGTGAGAATCTGGAGCAAGGGGTCATCGTTTAAAAATAAGGCGTCACCCATTTAAGAGCGATGAGGATTTTTTTTCTGAGGATTGAGTGTCTTTGGAATTCCCTCCTTTAAAAGGCATTAGATGTAAAATCTTTAACTGTTATTAATACAGAGGGAGATAGCTTCTTAATGACCAAGGGGAAAGGTGGGGCAGGCTGAAGGGCTGAGTGGCATTTTTTTCCAAGAGTCACTTTCCTTCCCAGTGCAGTTGTTGTTTTGCTCTCCGAAATCCAGCTTACTAGCTCCTGGATCTCCAGATCATCATCAGCACCTTTTATGGAGCTATATGAAACCATGGGCCTGACCCTGGATGTCTATATCAACCTGACCTGGCACTGTGGAGCAAAACCCAGGATTCACAGGGAAGCCTCGGAGAATGTTGTCCAATTCCAATACCTCGGAAGTGTCCTGTCGGTCAAAGCAGCTATTGATGAAGAGATTCCACTTCGCCTCTGGTGTTGTAAAGCAGCCTTCAGCCACCTGAGGAAAAGGGCATTTGAGAACAATGTCACCGGATACGACACCAAGATCATGGTATACAGGCCTGTGGTGGTTCCCGCCCTCCTACATGACTTTGAGACATGGACTGTCTACAGCAGACACCTCAAGGCTGTACAGAAACTACAGGACAGCAGATGCTAGAGATCAGAGTTGAGAGTGTAATGCTGGAAAAGCACAGCAGGTCAGGCAGCATTCGAGGAGCAGGAGGATTGATGTTTCGGGCATAAGACCTTCAGGACTTCCTAATGAAGAGCTTATGCCCGAAAGGTCGATTCTCCTGTTCCTCGGACACTGCCTGACTTGCTATGCTTTTCCAGCACCATACTCTTGACCTCAGACACTGGAGCAGTCCCACTAAAGCTGCCTGGGCAAGATCCTGTGAATCCACTGGGAAGGTACATGCACCAACACCAGCGTTCTTGACCAGGCCAGTATCCCCAGCATCGAGGCACTGACCTGCACCCGCACCACCGACACAAGACTCCCCAAACAGGTGGGAGAAAGTGAGGGCTGCAGATGCTGGAGATCAGAGCTGGAAAATGTGTTGCTGGAAAAGCGCAGCAGGTCAGGCAGCATCTAAGGAACAGGAGAATCGACGTTTATGGCATAAGCCCTTCAGGAATGAGGAAGGTGTGCCAAGCCGTCTAAGATAAAAGATAGGGAGGAGGGACTTGGGGGAGGGGCGTTGGGAATGCGATAGGTGGGAGGAGGTTAAGGTGAGGGTGATAGGCCGGAGAGGGGGTGGGAGCGGAGAGGTCGGGAAGAAGATTGCAGGTCAAGAAGGCGGTGCTGAGTCTGAGGGTTGGACTGAGGAAAGGTGGGGGGAGGGGAAATGAGGAAGCTGGAGAAATCTGCATTCGTCCCTTGTGGTTGGAGGGTTCCCAGGCGGAAGATGAGGCACTCTTCCTCCAAGCGTCATGTTGCCATGGTCTGGCGATGGAGGAGATCAAGGACCTGCATGTCATTGGCGGAGTGGGAGTTTAGTGTTCAGCCACGGGGTGGTTGGGTTGGTTGGTGCGGTTGTCCCAGAGGTGTTCTCTGAAACGTTCCAGGCAGCCTGTCTCCCCAATATAGAGGAGGCCACATCGGGTGCAGCAGATGCAGTAAATGGTGTGTGTGGAGGTGCAGGTGAATTGTGATGGATATGGAAGGATCCCTTGTGGCCTTGGAGGGAAGTGAGGGGAGAGGTGTGGGCACAAGTTTCGCATTCCTTGCGGTTGCAGGTGAAGGTGCCGGGTGTGGAAGTTGGGTTGATGGGTGGTGTGGACCTGACAAGGGAGTCGCGGAGGGAGTGGTCTTTCCGGAACGCTGATAGGGGAGGGGAGGGAAATATATCCTTAGTGGTGGGGTCTGTTTGGAGGTGGCGGAAATGATGAAGGATGATATGATGTATCTGGAGGTTGATGGGGTGGCATGTGAGGACCAATGGGGTTCTGTCCTGGTGGCGATTGGAGGGGCGGGGTTCAAGGGCAGAGGAGCGGGAAGTGGAGGAGATGCGGTGGAGAGCATCGTCAACCACATCTGGGGGGAAATTGCGGTCTTTGAAGAAGGAGGCCATCTGGGTTGTTCGGTATTGGAATTGGTCCTCCTGGGAGCAGATGTGGCGGAGGCGAAGGAATTGGGAATGTGGCATGGCGTTTTTACAGGGGGCAGGGTGGGAGGAGGTGTAATCTAGGTAGCTGTGGGAGTCGGTCGGTTTATAGTGAATGTCCGTGCCCGAGATAGAAATGGAGAGGTCTAGGAAGGGGAGGGAGGAGTCTGAGACGGTCCAGGTAAATTTGAGGTCGGGGTGGAAGGTGTTAGTAAAGTGGATGAACTGTTCAACCTCCTCGTGGGAGCACGAGGTAGCGCCGATACAGTCATCGATGTAGCGGAGGAAAAGGTGGGGGGTGGTGCCAGTGTAGCTGCGGAAGATGGACTGTTCCCCAAACAGGTGCTCTAACCCCAGCTCCAAAACAGCAGGCGAGCCCCAGGTGGAAAGCGAAGTGCTTCAGTGATACCCTCAAAGTCTCATTGATGGTACTGTATTTCCACCAATGCTTGGGAATTACTGGCCTAAGACCCTCCAAAATGCAGGAGGAATGCGTGATGAGGTGTAGAGCACCTTGAGACTTACCTTCGGGAGAAAAAGCAGAAGCCAGGCTCAAGCAGCGAAAGGAGTATACTGCCACATCAAAGACCCACCCTCCCCTTCCCGTAACGGCTACCTGCCCCAAGTGTAACAGAGCCTACGGTAGCTGTATCGTTCTGTACAGCCACCTACGGACTCGCCCTGAGAGTGGGAGAGAGTCATCGTTGTCTGCGAGGGCCCGCCAATAATGATGATGTTTTCAAATGTGTTTGATGTGATCTGGTAACTTTTATTTCGACAACACCCTCGCTGACTTACAGGTGAGTAAGTAATCTCCCTTTGGGCACACTCTGAGCTGCTGCAGGCGAGTGCCTTCACTCGTGCACCGTACTTACCTGCTGTCATGGTGAAATCTGTTTAATTGCAACAAAGAATTGCAGCAGAAACCACCCGAGCTGCTCATTATGTCTGGTGAATCTAAGGCATCCATGCTGAACTTCCTGTAAAATGTATGAGGCAGTTGACAAATGTCAGTCTTGTGAAACATTTCTGCGCTTTAATTGAATGAGGGAGAGCTATACAACCTCCCCACCGCCCCCTCAAGTGGCAACTAGAGATGGCCCATAAATGCAGGCTCAGCCACAACACCCACATTCCATGAATAACTTTTTTAAAAATATGCTTTTTTAACTGCAAATGCATGAGACCAGCTCTTAGTAAAATAGATAAAGCTTAATCCCTTATACCAATGGCTAATTTGTAGTCCCGTCATACTCTAAGCAGAGAGCTGTGCCTCTATTATGCTATTGAGTGCAGCGATTGAGAAAACACTGGCTGTTCTGCTGTTGAAATAGAACCCTTATCTATTTCTGAGATCTCGTAAGTCAACTGAATCTGGTTTTTATAGTTGAGTATTTTTACGAAACATGGTTCGGCAAACATTTTGCCTTCAGGTGTTATATACCCATTTGCGTCAAGTCCAGCCCATTCATCTGTTGTGTGCTAACTGTGTGGGGATGCCAAAGAAGGAGAAAGACTGACCTACATTGGCTCCCAGTGCCCCAGTTTAAAATTCTCATTCCAGTTTTCCAATGTCTTAACCCTCTCGATATCTGTAACTTGCACCAGCTCTGTCAGTCAGAGAGTTGTATGGCACGGAAACAGATCCTTCGGTCTGACTCGTCCATGCCGACCAGATATCCTAAATTAATCTAGTCCCATTTGGCCCATATCCTTCCAAACCCTTCCTATTCATATACCCATCCATATACCCATCCAGATGCCTTTTTAAATGCTGTAATTGTACCAGCCTCCACCACTTCCTCTGGCAGCTCATTCCATACACATACCACCCTCTGCGTGAAAAAGTTGCCCCGTAGGTCTTTTTATATCTTTCCCCTCTCACCCTAAACCTCTGCCCTCTAGCTTGGAGGGATATGGGCCAAGCACAGGCAGGTGGAATTAGTTTAGTTTGGGAACATGGTCAGTGTGGACTAGTTGGAGCCAAGGGTCTCTCTCTGTGCTGTATGACTCTATCACTCTCGTGTGAGGTACTGTGCCTGATATTTTTCCTCATGTTAAAGATGCTGGATAAGTGCACATCGCATTTCTGGGCCATCAGTTGTCTATCTCCTCAGACCTTGTCTATTTACCGTATCCATGCCCCTCATGCTTTTATAAATCTTGATGAAGTCATCCCTCAGCCACTGGCGCTCCAGGGAAACAGCCCCAGTCTATTCAGCCTCCCTCCGCATAGGTCTAACCTCCAACCCTGGCAACATTCTTGTAAATCTTTTCTGAACCCTTTCAAGTTTCACAACAATTGGCCCATCTAATCAAGGTCCCGTTGTACTCTCGGGTAATCTTCTTCACTGTCGACCACACCCATTAATTTTGGTGTCATCTGTAAACTTACAAACAATATTGCCTATATTCTCCTTATTCTACTATTTACATAAATGACAAAAGCAGTGGACCTAGCACCTATTCTTGCAGCAAACCGCTGGTCACAGGCCTCCAGTCCGAAAAGCAACCCTCCACATCTACCCTCTGACCTTCAAGCCAATTTTGTGTCCAGTTGGCTTGGCTCCCCCTGGATTCCATGTGATCTAACCTTGCTAACCAATTTACCATGCATAATCTTGTCTCTTTGAGAATTCTGTAAATTCCACACAACATTAGCTGTTTATATATCCCTCATCCCTTTGACTAATCACTGCTGGCCACATCTTCAGCTGCTGCAATATCCCCCCCTTAAACTTTCTATTTTTGTCCCTTACGAGTTAAGAACATCCTTACGAGTTAGGTCTTTTACCAAGCATTGCCCTTCTGAGCTGCTTCCTCTACTCAGTGTCCCTTTTTATCAGATGACTTTGAACTTTATGTTGAGGTTGTATAGGACATTGGTGAGGCCTCTTCTGGAGTACTGTGTCCAGTTCTGGTGGCCCTGCTAGGGGAAGAATATCGTTAAACCAGAGAGGGTTCAGAAAAGGTTTACCAGGATGTTGTCAGGAATGAAGTGTTTGAGATATAAAAACAGACCGAAAAGGCTGGGACTTTTTTCACTGGAGAATAGGAGGTTCGGGGGGAACCTTATAGAGGTTTATAAAATCATGAGGGGTATAGATAAAGTGAATGACGAGTCTTTTTCTTCGGGTGGGCGAGTTTAAAAACTGGGGGCATATTTTTAAGGTGCAAGGAAAAATATTTTATAAAGAGCATGATTGATTGACAATAAATCAAAATCAATCAATCATGTCTTTTTTTTAAATCCTTCTGTTACACAGAGGGTGGTTCGTGTGTGGAATGAACTGCCAGAGGAAGTGATAGACGCAGGTACACTTACAACATTTGAATCCAAATGTCTCTTATTCATGAATAGGCACAGCTTGGAGGGATATGGGCCAAGCACAGGCAGGTGGAATTAGTTTAGTTTGGGAACATGGTCAGTGTGGACTAGTTGGAGCCAAGGGTCTCTCTCTGTGCTGTATGACTCTATCACTGTTGTGTGAAGTACTGTGCCTGATATTTTTCCTCATATTAAGGTTGCTGGATAAGTGCACATCGTATTTCTGGGCCGTCAGTTGTCTATCTCCTCAGTCTGTCTCAGACAGCTCCTGAAGAGTAAGAATGCACAGCACCAATAATTCATAAAAAACATCAACTATTCAGATACTGTTCAAGGGCCTTAGCTGTGTATGTGAATCAATACTGGCCCATAGATGATAGGCTTCAAAAAAACAAACTGAAGTGTTGCTTGATAGAAATTGATTTTTTTAATGAAGCACCCAGATCATGTACTGCTATTGGCAATCCTAGCTAAGTGAGAGAATTTTGTCAGAGCAGTAAGGGACAGTTAATGGAGAGTAGATCAATCCTGTGCACCCTTGCGTTTTCAGATTGTGACATAATTGTCCTTGGAGATGTCTAATGGAGTTTCTGACAATTTAGCTGAACTAAGCCAATCATTGGCTAATGTTGAAAGATGTTAATAAACACAGTTTTAATTAGTTTATGGGGCAGAGTCCTTGTAAATATATAAAACTGATTTAGAGAGAATCTTGATCTGTTGGGGAGTCAAGGGTTACAGGGAAAGAACAGGAAACTGGATTTGAGGAGTGTTGGACCAGCAATGATTCTATAGAATGGTGGAGCAGGGCCGAATGGCCTACTGCTGTTCCTATTTCTTATGGTCTTATTTTCACATGCCTACTTGTTGGAAAAAAAATGCTATTTGTGGAATTTTTAGGGCTGTTGGAATTTTGACTCATCTGTGATCACTGGAAACTGGGAATCGAATGTAGATCATGTTTAGTAATCGCAGGAGGTCAATCCTTTTAAATGTTCACACAGAAGATTTCTGGTCTTCAGGACCTTCCATACAGTGAGCAGTCCTGTTTCTCTCTGGGATGTGGGACTGCTAACCTGTTGTTGTTCCATGTCTTTTCCTGCCCCCCTCACCCCAGAGTTCACCAGAGTCTGTGCCACTGACCCAGTGCAGAGTCAAGACTTCCCTGACAGTTCTGTTTAAATGCTGCCGCATCATTTAGGAAATTGGTGGTTGAGATTATTTGAAAACAGTTATGGGGACTTTATAGACAATGGCCTAGTGGTATTATCGCTGGACTGTTAATCCAGACACCCAGGTAAGGTTCTAGGGGCCTGGATTTGAATCACGCCACAGCAGAAGGTGAAATTTGGAATTAAGAATCTAATGATGACCATGAATCTGTTGTTGGAAACCCCACCTGCTTCAGGGAAGGAAACTGCCCTCCTTACCCAATCTGGCCTAGACCTGATTCTCGACCCACAGCAATGGGCTTTACCCATAACTGGGCGAAAGTGAGGACTGCAGATGCTAGAAACCAGAATTTGGATCAGAGTGGTGCGGGGAAAGCGCAGCAAGTCAGGCAGCATCCGAGGAGCAGGAAAATCGACGTTTTGGGCAAAAGCCCTCCATCCTGAAGGGCTTTTGCCTGAAACGTCGATTTTCCTGCTCCTCAGATGCTGCCTGATCTGCTGTCCTTGACCCTTAACTGCCCTCTGGGCAATTAGGGATGGGCAATAAATACTGGCCCTCACCAGTGACTCCCTCATCCCATAAATGAAAAAAATTAGAATTCCCAGGAATACAGGGAAAAGTTTACAAGTCACCTTTTACAATACTATCATCGGTACCATGGTGCTTGGGTACGGATTCATCAATACAATATCCTCGGAAATAAACTTGAAAAACAAAAATAACAAAGTTCAGAATAACGGCTCTACCAACCCAGACCACAGTGGGCTTTGATTGCAGACTGGACTGGATTCATCTCGTGGCTGGAGGCCTGCGTGGGAGCCAGGGGTCCGCGTGGGGGCCAGTGGTCCACACTGAGGCCAGGAGTCAGTGCCTGGCCTCACTGCGCTGGATCCAGGCTGAGGCCGGGAGTCAGTGCCTGGCCTCACTGCGCTGGATCCAGGCTGAGGCCGGGAGTCAGTGCCTGCCCTCAGTGCGCTGGATCCAGGCTGAGGCCGGGAGTCAGTGCCTGGCCTCACTGCGCTGGATCCAGGCTGAGGCCGGGAGTCAGTGCCTGCCCTCAGTGCGCTGGATCCAGGCTGAGGCCGGGAGTCAGTGCCTGGCCTCACTGCCCTGGATCCAGGCTGAGGCCGGGAGTCAGTGCCTGGCCTCACTGCGCTGGATCCAGGCTGAGGCCGGGAGTCAGTGCCTGGCCTCACTGCGCTGGATCCACACTGAGGCTGGGAGTCAGTGCCTGGCCTCACTGCGCTGGATCCAGGCTGAGGGTGGGATTCAGTGCCTGGCCTCACTGCGCTGGATCCAGGCTGAGGCCGGGAGTCAGTGCCTGGCCTCACTGCGGTGTATCCAGGCTTGAGGCCGGGAGTCAGTGCCTGGCCTCACTGCGCTGGATCCAGGCTGAGGCCGGGAGTCAGTGCCTGGCCTCACTGCGCTGGATCCAGGCTTGAGGGCGGGAGTCAGTGCCTGGCCTCACTGCGCTGGATCCAGGCTGAGGGTGGGATTCAGTGCCTGGCCTCACTGCGCTGGATCCAGGCTGAGGCGGGGGTCCACAATGACTTCACTCAACTCAGCAATGGGAGGTAAGAAGAAAGAAGGAAAATAAAATGCAAAGAGAAGAATAAAAGGAACAGACAGAGCAGATGAGCTCCAAGTGAGGCATCCTGTCCTGCTGCCATCATGGAATTGATTTTTAATGAAACGATTTGTTAATTAGTTTCAAATAAAATATATGGGTTAACAACTGAATAAATTATTGTAATGTTAATGTATTAGCCAGTATATTATGAGAGAAAATTAAAGCCTTGAGTGCTTGAAACATTATTAAGTGTAAAGTTTTTGCGAAGTAACCAAGACAAAGTGAGTGAGAGTTAAATTACAAATGATACAGCTTATGCAAAGCACCCTCAGGACAATGATAATCTCTATTGATGCTAATTTGGCTTCACAACATTTCAGCGTCAATAATTCAAGTCGATAGCATGGTTGATGCTATCAGGATCCCAGCAGTTAACAGCTGTGACAGTGCCGTTGGCTATTAAAATGCAGGGGAATAGCCCGATGAAACCCAGTGTTGATCCTTCCAATTTTGCTGGCACAGCTCTCCGATAGGAATTGACAGAAAATAGTACCTGGTGCCCCCTGGCAATAGCAAAACATGAGATAACCTCGAAGCAAGCAACAAAGGCCATCAGTCTCCAGGTCAGTGCATCACCAATCAACAAACTTTCTTTTCAACGACAATGGCGCAGTGGGACAAACTGCCAAAGGAAGCAACCACATGAAATCCCCAGGACCCATCTCTGAATTATTTGTATTTTTTAATTAGATTCCCTACAGTGTGGAAACCGGCCCTTCGGCCCAACAAGTCCACACCAATCCTCCGAAGAATAACCCACCTACTCCCATTTCCCTCTGACTAATGCACCTAGCACTATGGGCAATTTAGCGTGGCCAATTCACCTGACCCCTGCACATCTTTGGACAGTGGGAGGAAACCACGGAGCACCTGGGGGAAACCCACGCAGACACGGGGAGAATGTGTAAACTCCACACAGATAGTCGCCCAAGGCTGGAATCGAACCTGGGACCCTGGTGCTGTGAGGCAGCAGTGCTAACCACTCAGCCACCGTGCCGCCCATATTATAAATTTTTTAAAAATTTATTGATGTGACATGAACATTATTGGCTGGGCCCAGCATTTATTGCCCGTCCCTAGTTGCCCCTTGAGAAGGTGGGGATAAGCTGCCTCCTTGGACTGCTTGAATTTTGACCCAGTGACAGTAAAGGAACAGTGATATATTTCCATGTCAGGATAGTGAGTGGCTTGGAGGGGAACTTGCAGACGGTGGTGTTCCCATTGAGCTCTGCCCTTATTCTTCGAGATAGTTATGGATTTGGAAGGTGCTGGCTGTCTGAGGATCTTGTAGATGGTACACGCTGATGCTACTGAGCGTTGGTGGTAGAGAGAGTGAATGCTTACAGATGTGGTGTTAATCAAACAGGCTGCTTTGTCCTGGATAGTATCAAGTTTCTTGAGTGTTGTTGGGGCTGTACCCATCCAGGCAAGTGGGGAGTATTCCATCACACTCCTGACTCATGCCTTGTAGATGGTGGACAGGCTTTGGAAAATCCGGAATTACTTGCTCCCGGATTCCTGGCCTCTGACCTGTTTTTGTCGCAGATATATATATCACCAGTTTGTTTTGTTTTACAGGTCTTTCATTATCAGGATTAAAGTGTGAACAGGTTCTTGCTGCCGTAAATAACACAAACCATGTAAATGTTCTTGGAATACAGATGTTTATCTCCGATGCTAACACATCACAGCTGAAAGCAAAAATAACAGTAACTGAAACAAACTCCATGTCTGGAAGGGCTGCTTCTATAAATTACTGTTGGGTGTTTAATTTCAAAGGAGTATAAAACTACTTTTTGCCCTGCCACAGAGAGTAGTTACATGGGGACAAATTATTTCAAAGCAATGTGTTTTGAAGTAGCTGAGACATATAATTGTTGTATTTATTACTCTCCATTTCCTAGCTTCACTATCTATTCATTAATTTGATGTGCATTTGTTTTGAAATATTTTCAAATACATGGGTGGCACGGTGGGTCAGTGGTTAGCACTTGCCTCACAGCACCAGGGACCCGGGTTTGATTCCGCCCTTGGGTGACGGTCTGTGTGGAGTTTGCACATTCTCCCTATGTCTGCATGGGTTTCCTCCGGGAGCTCCAGTTTCCTCCCACAATCCAAAGATGGGCAGGTTAGGTGGATTGGCCATGCTAAATTACCCATAGTGTTCAGGGATCTGCAGGCTAGGGGGATTAGCCTTGGGAAATGCAGGGTAATAGGGTAGAGGGGTGGGTCTGCGTTGTAATGTTCTTTGGAGGGTCGGTGTGGACTCGATGGGCAGAATGGCCTGCTTCCACACTGTAGGGTTTCTATGATATTTCACTGTGTTATTAGTTTAATCTCATTGAATGATAAAGATGAATACCATTATATTGAAATCTCTTCCTTTTGTCCACTTGAAATACAAAGGGTCCATGTACTCAGTGCTTGACATAATGCGATGAGTCAATTGACATTCAGTGCCTGGCTGTTTAGCATTACTTTTCTATTCTCATTTCCTGCCCTGTGCAATAATTGGATGGCTTTCTTATATTGCTATCAAAATTTCCCACAAGCTTTGATCTTGTACCTTATCAAAGAGTTGGAGTTGAGTAAATGTCTGACTGCCAGGTTCCAAAGAAATTAAAACTGGATTTGTTTTAAGGAAGGATATGGGTAACCATCAGATATTATAAAACCCAAGTTGTCAACTCACTCTCATTAGATCGTATTTAACCTGATTGCTGCTGTCCCCTCTGCATCTGTCCATCAGTGTCACAACTCTGCCATTTTCCAGAGGAACTGTCCATGTGCATAAGATTAAAGAGAAATTATAGCCTGGTGGATTGCCTGCTATGTTCACTTGTGTGTATGGACACATTCTCCCTTTGGTCCTGCTATTTTTGGTTCACTGTAGAATACTGTAAAAGGCAAGCCTTGTGTGCAGTCCTCAATAATTCCCTTCACTTCGTCCCTCACCCTCTGAAGTACGCCAATTGCCAAACCCAAGAAAGAATCACAATTAAAACTGTAGTAAAACTCCTGAAGATGAGCACAGAATTACAAAGTGTTGCCAATCTCCTGCCTTTACCCTATAACCGTGCCCACTGATTCTATCCAATGAACCATCCAATGCCCCAATTGAACCTGCATTCATCACATTTCCAGGCAGTGCATTCCACACCCTAACTACTCACTGTGTGAAAAAGATATTTTTTCTTTTGTTCCCTTTGCAAATCCCTTTAACTCTAGCTCTTGTTCCATTTGCAAGCAGGAAGAAATTCTCCCTATCTACTCTAACCAGCCCACTCGTGATTTTGAAAACTTCTGTTAGATCCCGTCTTTGTCACCTTCTGTCTCCAGGAAGAACAGTCCCAACGTCTTCAATCTGTCCTCATAGCTGAAGTTTCCCATCCCTGAAGGCATTCTTGGAAATCATTTCTGCTCTCTCTCCAATGTGTTCACATCTTTGCTGTGTTGCCCACAATTGTACACAATACTCCAGTTGTGGTCAAACAACTACTTTACAAATTCATCATTACCTCCTTGTTCCTAAACTCTATGCCCCTCTTATTAAAGCTGAGAACACGACACATTATTCACTGCTCTGTCCACTTGACCTGCCAACTTTGCTGATCTGTGCACACTCTACACCCAGCTCCCTCTGCTCTTGCACCTCATTTAGAATTAAACCCATTAGTCTTTCAATATTCTTCTGATCAAAGTATGTCACACTTCATTACATGGAACCTCATCCCCCACCTATCCACCCAGTGCACCAACTCATCTATGTCCTTTTAGAGTTTAACACTGTGCTCCTCGCAATTTACAATTCTTAAACGTTTAGTGTCACCTGAAGACTTTGAAATTGTCCCCCCGCACACCAATAGCCAGGACGAGCAACAATCCCAATGCCATGTGCAGCAGTGCTGACCTGCAGTGCTGCTTATGTTAACCAAAGAATTTTTTAATAGAATTGTGTCTTCCCTTCTCTTTAGGCAGTGGAAAGGTCTGGTTGAATGATGTAAGACACTGAGTGTAGGTTACTGAGAGATATGAATTTAAATCCTTCTGTGGTCACCTAATGTATTTCAATATTGCCAGCTCCAATTTAATGCAATGGCTTTTCATTTTCTAATCTGGTGGTTAGGTGCTGGTCTGAGAATCGTTATTTTTGCTTGCCATATGAAGAACAATTGAGGATGTGGTCTGTACTCGATGGAATTTAGAAGGATATGGGGGGAATCTGATTGAAACTTAAGAATTGAGATGAGAAGGAATTTCTTCAACCGGAGGTGGGGGGGGGGGTGAATCTGTGGAACTCATTGCCACAAGGAGGGTTGTGGAGGCCAGGACATTGAGTGTATTTAATTCAGAGGCAGACAGATTCTTGATTAGTAAGGGGGTCAAGGGTGAGAAGGCAAGAGAATAGGGTTGAGAAACATGTTGGTCAAGATCAAATGGTGGATAGCCTCAATGGGCCTAATGGCCTGAATATGCTCCTATATCTTATTGTCTTATGATCTTGGAAATCTGGAAATGAGTTCCCTTGCCCTACACCTCAGTTGGAAAGGATCCTCGACTCTACATCAGGTTAGGATTCTAAAGATAAAGGTTGATTTTGTTTTTGGATGAAGGTTACATTTTCTTCAGAAATCGAAGGCTCCTTCCACCCAACTAAGCTGTTCCTGTACATGTGAGATGATTTAGTACATAAAGCAATGAATGTATACAGTGGAAACACTTCACTCCATCATTGCCTCAGTGAAAGGCACAAGTGCTGTGTTGGAAACACCTGGGAGTAAAATGGCTCTGGTTAACCATTTATTGGAGTTGGCCTGAATTTGAAAAGAAAAGTATGACCACACTATTAAAGCAGTTGATCAGAATGATTTGATTTGTCCAGATGACATTTCACACCCTCCTGAGGGGGCCACCTTTGGTGTGAATGCCCCTCCTATCCTCCTCACACCTCTCTCCTGCCAGGGGCCAGGGTCCATCGCTGAACACCTTCTGCTTCCTGTACGGTCTAGCTGTTGTGTCATGGTGCTGCTAGACTCTGGCCAGAAGCTCAATGAGGTATATCCTCTCTTGGCGAGAGCACAGTCTCACCTCATCAACTGAGAATCGAGAGTGAGGGTGACCAGCCTGTCAGAAGCTGTTGCTGCTTTCAGTACTTGAACAGGTCAGGGGCAAGGAGTACTGCAGTGAGTAACTCCCCACCTGACTCCTCAAAGCCTGTTTATAGCGCACCAGTCAGGAGTATGATGGAATACTTCCCACTTGCCTGGATGGGTGCAGCCCCAACAGCACTCAAGAAGCTTGACACCATCCAGGACAAAGCAGCCCACTTGATTTGACATCACATCTGCAAGCATCCTTTCCCTCCACCACTGACCCTGAGTACACACTCTTGTTTCTATCTCCAATATGCGCTGCAAAAATTCACCAAAGATCCTCAAACGTCACCTTCCAAACTCATGACCACTTCTATCGAGAAGGACAAGGGCAGCAGATACATGGGAACACCACCCTCTGCAAGTTCTCCTCTGACCACCCTGACTTGGGAATATATCGCCGTTCCTTCACTGTGGCTGGATCGAAATCCTGGAATTCCCTCGCTAGGAGCACTGTGGGGTACCTTGGCCCTCAGAACTTCAGCAATCCAAGATGGCAGCTTTCCATCCCCTTATCCAAAGTAATTAGAGATGGGGAATAAAAGCTGACCCAGAAAAAAGATGATCACAAACTGTGAATGAATTGTCAAAAAGTTTGTTGTACTGCAAAGCCAACTTGGGTGTTAGAGTCAGATTCTGGGCAACTTTTCTTTACACCCCATGTCCTATTTATCAGACTGTTTAACCTGAGTTTGGATATTCCAAATTAGTTTTCAGTTATGATTGTGCTGAGCTTGGTGGTATGTGTCTTACTTGAGTACACACAGTGAGTGAGTTTGCTGTTCATTCCACTTGACTCTGGCTGTTATTTTTGAGCTGGACTCTAACGCTAATGAAAATTGGGAGATGTCAGCTGATTTATTACCTC
The DNA here is from genome assembly GCF_037043375.1 of Chiloscyllium plagiosum. Lineage (NCBI taxonomy): Eukaryota > Metazoa > Chordata > Chondrichthyes > Orectolobiformes > Hemiscylliidae > Chiloscyllium > Chiloscyllium plagiosum. The sequence continues at coordinate 7,986,601 of NW_028270151.1, read as the reverse complement.
AAAGTCAAAATTACACACGGCCCACCCCCGTTATTGATCTTAATTTACTGTGAAGCTTCCTGAAATGAAAGTTGGGAATTACGTTCATGCATTTGCACGATGTAATTTATCAAATTAATGATCCATTATGTCCCACTGTCAACAAAACCTTTGAAGGGGGAAAGTTAGTTGGCTGGATCTGTCCAGTGCAGGTTCAGAACTGGAGCTGATGGATGCTTTGTCCTTGTCGACTTAGTTTGATATATCATTGACACAATGTTTCTTGTTGCCCCAGCAACCTGGTTTCAGCCTATCAGGAGTAGGGAGGCTTCGGATTGCATATCCATGGAATATCGTGCGGCCAAGCGGTCTGAGGTGCTTGAGTTTAAGCTCCAATCTCTATTGAGTCGTGGGTTTGAATCCCACTGCTACCCAACTCCTTAGAGATGTACCCCAGGCAGTCAGCTCAAAGTGGCTGGGCATCTTCAAGTTTGTGATGTTTGCTTTGGGGGCAGGGGCATGGTGGCTCTGTGGTTAGCACTGCTGCCTCATAGCGCCAGGGACCTTGGTTCAATTCAATCTTTGGGGGATGTACATGTATTTGGAAAGACAAGGACTGGTTAGGGATAGTCAACATGGCTTTGTGCGTGGGAAATCATGTCTCACAAACTTGATTGAGTTTTTTGAAGAAGCAACAAAGAGGATTGATGAGGGCAGAGCAGTAGATGTGATCCATATGGACTTCAGTAAGGCGTTCGACAAGGTTCCCCATGGGAGACTGACTAGCAAGGTTACATCTCACGGAATACAGGGAGAACTAGCCATTTGGATACAGAACTGGCTCAAAGATAGAAGACAGAGGGTGGTGGTGGAGGGTTACTTTTCAGACTGGAGGCCTGTGACCAGTGGAGTGCCACAAGGATTGGTGCTGGGCCCTCTACGTTTTGTCATTTACATAAATTATTTGGATGTGAGCATAAGAGGTACAGTTCGTAAGGTTGCAGATGACACCAAAATTGGAGGTGTAGGGGACAGCGAAGAGGTTTACCTCAGATTACAACAGGATCTTGATCAAATGGGCTGAGAAGTGGTAGATGGAGTTTAATTTAGATAAATGCGAGGTGCTGCATTTTGGGAAAGCAAATCTTAGCAGGACTTCTACACTTAATGGTAAGGTCCTAGGGAGTGTTGCTGAACAAAGAGGCCTTGGAGTGCAGGTTCATAGCTCCTTGAAAGTGGAGTCGCAGGTAGATAGGATAGTGAAGAAGGTGTTTGGTATGCTTTTATTAGTCAGAGTATTGAGTACAGGAGTTGGGAGGTCATGTTGCGGCTGTACAGGACATTGGTTAGGCCACTGTTGGAATACTGTGTGCAATTCTGGTCTCCTTCCTATCAGAAAGATGTTGTGAAACTTGAAAGGATTCAGAAAAGATTTACAAGGATGTTGCCAGGGTTGGAGGATTTGAGCTATAGGGAGAGTCTGAACAGGCTGGGGCTGTTTTCCCTGAGGCTGAGGGGTGACCTTATAGAGGTTTACAAAATTTTGAAGGGCATGGATAGGGTAAATAGACAAAGTCTTTTCCCTGGGGTCAGGGAGTCCAGAACTAGAGGACATAGGTTTAGGGTGAGAGGGGAAAGATATAAAAGAGACCTAAGGGGCAATGTTCCCACGCAGAGGGTGGTACGTGTATGGAATGAGCTGCCAGAGGAAGTGGTGGAGGCTGGTACAATTGCAACATTTAAGAGGCATTTGGATGGGTATATGAATAGAAAGGGGTTGGAGGGATATGGGCCGGGTGCTGGCAGGTGGGACTAGATTGGGTTGGGATATCCAGTCGGCATGGACGGGTTGGACTGAAGGGTCTGTTTCCATGCTGTACATCTCTATGACTCTGACTGTCTGCATGGAGTTTACACATTCTCCCTGTGTCTTTTGGATTTCTTCCAGGTGTTCCGGTTTCCTCCCACAATCTAAAGATGTGCAGGTTAGATGGATTGGCTGTGCTAAACTGCCCACAATGTCCAGGGATGTATAGGTTGTATGGGTTACCTGTGGGAAACGCAGAGGGGGATAGGGTAAGGAGAAACGTCTGGATGGAATACTGTTTGGAGGGTTGGTGTGGACTTAATGGGCTGAATGGCCTGTGTCCGCACTGTCGGGTCAAGATTACAGTGGTGCTGGAAAAGCACAGCCAGTCAGGCAGCATCCGAGGAGCAGGAAAATCAATGTTTCGGTCAAAAAAGCCCTTCATCAAGAATCTTTGACCCTAACCTCCAGCATCTGCAGTGCCCACTTCCACACTGTAGGGACTATGTGATCTAATCAAGCAAGATTTAAAGCTGGTGTTGAGCTCAAACTTGTCATTGCAACCTCCCACCTGATTGAGTTTAAAACCAGGAACTCAATTTTCTAATTCTGGATGTTTCCAGAGCTTCCCAGCTGCTGTGATGAAAGTTTGATTAATTTCCTCTGTCATTTAATGGAGTCTTGATTCATAAAATATGACACATTGGCCTTTCCTCTTGTAAAGCTGTCCTGCCAGTGAAGTCAATCTGTAAACTATAACACTTGATGAAAATAATCTCTTGTAATTAATGAGATGCTGGTGACTTGTGAACACTTAAATCAAAAAGAAATATGGGTTTATAAATAATCCAATGTCTTATCAGCTTTCTGACTGTTGTCTACAGATTGCAGATTTAATGGAGAAGTGTGTTTAACCATAATGAAATATTATCTTTCGCAGTTGCAAGGATCCTGATATTTACTTTGAGGTTTTTATTCATTCCTGCTGGACCAGCATTTATCGACAATCTTTAATTACCCAGAGGGCAGTTAGGTGTCAACCACGTTGCTCTGGGTCTGGAGTCACATGTTGACCAGACCGGCTAAGGACTGTCATTTCTTTCACTTGAACATTTTCTGAATCAAGTCGACCAGGCAGGTTATTCTTGACAATGGTTTCATGGTTATTATCAGACTCTTAATTCCAGGTGTTTTCCGGTTCCACCGTCTGTATCGGTGGGATTTGTACCTGGGATCCACTGACCTTTATCTGGTTCTGTGGATTAACAGTCTAGTGATAATAGACTCGGCCATAACTTTCCAATATTGAATGATCACTATCTATAAATGTTTTCAGGATTGAAGTAATATTCTGTACTGTAACTATCTCGGGGTGTTGCTGTCCAATGGCTACATTTTCAATGGAAAGAAGGTCCATTTATTATTCACCGGCGACAGTTTGTGATTGCCTGTGACTTCACAGCAAGTCTGTTGTAATCTATAGATTGGAACGTTTACAAATGTAAAGCTTTTCACAAAAAAGAAGGTCGCCCTTTGGCTAAAAATGCTTCTTCCTTTAAAATCCACGTCAACTTTTCTAACTCCATTTTCCAAGTGTCCCTCAATCTCCATGCTCTCCACAAATAAGTCAAGTTCTTGTCTGTGCAATGATCTTCCTTGGCAGAATAGTCACAAATTTTATTAAAGATACAAAACTGCAGATGCTGAAAATCTGAAACAAACAGAATGCTGGAGAAGCACAGCAAGTCTGGCAGCATCTGTGGAGAGTGACAGACCAAGACAAAGTTGACATTTCGAGTTCACTGTGACTCCTATTCAGAACTGAACCAGAGTCAGAGTCCGGGTTAGGGTCAGTCAGGGTCAGGATTAGGGTCAGAGTCAGGGTCAGGATTAGGGTCAGGGTCGGAGTCTGAATCCGCTTTGAAGAAGAATCATTCCAAACTCGAAACATTAACTTTGTTTCTCACTCCACGGATGCTGCCAGGCCTGCTGAGTTTCTCCAGCCTTCTCTGCATTTGTTTCGAAGTTTACTGTTCTACTTTCAGAAAATCTTACCCCGGACTTTCGAAGGAGAAGGGAATATTAATGAGTACTGAGTAACTTGGTGCAGTTGAGAGTTGACATTCTCCAGTGTGAAGGTGACCTTGGAGCCTATTTGCAATTTTTAATGAGGAATCAGAAAGATGGGCATGATTGATATGTTTCTGATTTATTCCGGGCTTCATTAATGGGGATTTGGTTCAATGGAAGCTGAGAAGGATGGTCTGCGTGGAGTATCGCTGGTAGAACAACAGATATTAGATTAGATTACTTACATTAGATTACTTACAGTGTGGAAACAGGCCCTTCGGCCCAACAAGTCCACACCGACCCGCCGAAGCGCAACCCACCCATACACCTACATCTACCCCTTACCTAACACTACGGGCAATTTAGCATGGCCAATTCACCTGACCTGCACATCTTTGGACTGTGGGAGGAAACCGGAGCACCCGGAGGAAACCCACGCAGACACGGGGAGAATGTGCAAACTCCACACAGTCAGTCACCTGAGGCGGGAATTGAACCCGGGTCTCTGGCGCTGTGAGGCAGCAGTGCTAACCACTGTGCCACCATGCCACCATGCCGCCCAGAATACTGCATATTCTTCTGCAGTAGTGGCTAAGCAATATATTTGAATTGAAAGGGAAAAGCATTATGCATGTAACCCTTGGTATACCTGAGGGGGGAGTACTTGGATGAAAAGTGGGAAAGCATTCTCTTATTTGTGAAACCCCTTGCTTTGATGTTTGCAGAAGACTTTCCAAACATGAAATTTGGGACTGCCATAGTGTTAAGGGTTTAGGTGGAGAGGTTTTGTTAAGTGTGTACAAGAAACTTTTCTGATTCAGTATGTGGATGTACCTACTAGAGAAGGTGCAAAACTTGACCTACTCTTGGGAAATAAGGCAGGTGACTGAGGTTTCAGTGGGGGAGCACTTTGGGGCCAGCGAGCATAATTCTATTAGATTTAAAATAGTGATGGAAAAGGATAGACCAGATCTAAAAGTTGAAGTTCTAAATTGGAGAAAGGCCAATTTTGACAGTATTAGGAAGAACTTTCAAAAGCTGATTGGGGGCAGATGTTCGCAGGTAAAGGGATGGAAAATGGGAAGCCTTCAGAAATCTTGAAAAATGTCTATATCATCTTGCAAAATGTCCAGATTATAGAGGAGGAAGTGCTGGATGTCTTGAAACACATAAAGGTGGATAAATCCCCAGGACCTGATCAGGTGTACCCTAGAAACTTGAAAGGGTTCAGAAAAGATTTACAAGGATATTGCCAGGGTTGGAGGGTTTGAACTATAGGGAGTGGGTGAATTGGCTGGGGCTGTTTTCCCTGGAGCATCGGAGGCCGAGGAGAAACCTTATAAAGGTTTATAAAATCATGAGAGGCATGGCTAGGATAAATAGACAAAATCTTTTCCTTGGGGTGGGGGAGTCCAGAACTAGAGGGCATAGGTGTAGGGTGAGAGGAGAAAGATATAAAAAGGACCTATGGGGCAACCTTTTCACACAGAGGGTGGTACATGTATGAAATGGGCTGCTAGAGGAAGTGGTGGAGGCTGGTACAATCGAAACATTTAAGAGGCATTTGGATGGGTATATGAATAGGAAGGGTTTGGAGGGATATGAGCCGAGTGCTGGCAGGTGGGACTAGATTGGATTGGGATATCTGGTCGGCATGGACGAGTTGGACCCAAGGGTCTGTTTCCAAGCTGTACGTCTCTATGACTCTGAGTCTAAGAATGTACAGAAACAGATATGGGAATGCATCCCAGTGCCATGTGCTCACCAGAGTAGGGCTTAGAAGGCGGACGTAATGCTTGGCTTAAGGCATGGTGCAAGAGGGGAGGCTTCAGATAACTGGAACATTGCACCTCGTTCTGAGAAACTGGAGACCTTTTCAGAAGGATGTGTTGCACCATAACAAGACTGTGGGAAATTGTTCCTCGCAGAGTAATTTAATAGTGTGGTTGGGAGGAGCTTGAGCTCGGTAGGTAGGAGAGAGGCTCCAATATATAGAAGTGGAAAGGAAGGATATTTTGCATAAGGTGGGAAGGAATGTTGTACATTACTGGAGAAAGATACAGGGTCAGATGTAAATGGAGCAGATTGAAAAGGACTGTAAAACCTGGATTATAATGCATGCACTTAAATGCACAGCATGTGCTGAACGAGATTGTTGAGCTGCAGGACCAATAGCAACGTGGAAGTAATGAACTTGTGGCAATAGTGCAAACATGGCTTAACCACTGAGGGGACCAGCATTACTTGTACAACAATATGAAGGGTTCAGAAAAGATACAGAAGTTCACTTCTTACAAAATAGTATAGGCTGTCATGATCAGGAAGATGTAAGAGTCAGAGCACAGAAACAGATGGTCCAGTCCATGCCGACCAGATATCCTAAATTAATCTAGTCCCATTTGCCAGCACTTGGCCCATATCCCTCCAAACCCTTCCTATTCACATACTCATCTAGATGCCTTTTTAAATGCTGTAATTGTACCAGCCTCCTCCACTTCCTCTGGCAGTTCATTCCGTACACATATCACCCTCTGCGTGAAAAATGTGCCCCTAAGATCTCTCTTAAATCGTTCCCCTCTCACCCTAAACCTATGCCCTTTAGTTCTGGACTCCCCCCAAATGCAGGGAAAAGACCTTGACCATTTATTCTATCCATGCCCCTCTTAATTTTATAAACCTCTATAAAGGTCAATCCTCAGCCTCCGATGCTCCAGGGAAAACAGCCCCAGCCTGTTCAGCCTCTCCTTTTAGCTCAAACATTATAGTGTTACAATGTGTATTTCCCTGAAGGACAAGGCCAGAGTTCATTTTGTTAGACTTCAGCAGCAGAAAAGTTAGCCCATGCTCTTTAGGCTATTCACTCCATCTCCTAATAGTGAGAGGACAGTAGAGGAACAAATCTGCAGGGAATTATAGACACACAATAACTGTGGAATGTGGATATTGTGAGACTTCAATTTGTTATGGACTGGGCCAGACCACTCAAAGCCTTCTTGAGCAGGCAGCCCAGACCATAAGTTTGCAATGTGTGTCGGTACAGTGAGAATTACCCAGAGTATGGTTGACTGCTAGGTTTTAAAACAGACAGAAATTTATTCACAAAATTAAACCATGAAACACAAAAAACAGAATAGAGAGCCCCTACAGAACTTAGTCTATCCAAACTAAGTCCAAATATACACCACAGTCTCAATGAGCAAACCCCCTTAAAAAAGTTTTTAAAAATGGAACAAATGCTTACAAGTTGAAGTTAGAAGGGCAGAAAGAGAGCAAGAGTTTCCACAAAGCTCATTGTTGAACTCCTAACTAGTTCTGGACTGAATGACTCAGCTAAAGAGCTGACCACTCCCCTTCCATTATACAGGTCCCTTCTGAAACATGACCCACTTTGGACTGGAATCTCACCTGTTTACATAGAAATAAAAGGCCCCTCAATACCCATTACTCTCTGTATCAAACTACTCTATTCGGAACTGTGAGAGTTTTATTACCCCTCTGTAAAAGCCAAGGTTATGGTACCCTTGAGAAAAGAAACAGCATTTGGAAAAAGGGACGAGCTTTGTGACCCAGAGATGGATTGGGAGGATCTTAGAGTAAAGTGGAGAAGGAATTTCTAAACCTGCTCAGGAGAATTTCTTTAAACAATGTGCTGGATGTCTAATTAGAACGGATACCTTGGTAGAGCTGGTGCTTGTGAATGTTCTAGATGGTGGTCAACCCTCTTTACTGTTGGCAGAGCTGCATCCCTCCAATTCTGACTTCACTGAGTGAAATAAATCATTTCTCTATCTCTGGCTATCAGCCCAGGGTTTTTATGCACCTTTTAACCTCAAATCATGCCATTTAAAAATGTATTCAGAAAACTCACGTGAATTCTTTCGTTAAGTTTAAGCCATGGTGAATTTGCACCGTTTCTCCCAGGTACTACCTCTCAGAGCTCTAATGTTCAAAGCTGTACACTCTGCTCCTGATTCTCTGCATAGCAACTGGCCAGCTGAAGTATCACTTCCTGTTTTGCATTTGTACTCATGTGAGATTAGGATGTACTTTGATTCACCGTTTTTCTGTCTGTGTGTTAACATTTAGTAATGTCATGTGTAAATCATTTTAACTGGTCTGATGATTTGATTTGTGCTAACATTTGTGGGTGGCACAGTGGTTAGCACTGCTGCCTCACAGCGCCAGAGACCCGGGTTCAATTCCCATCTCAGGCGACTGTCTGTGTGGAGTTAGCACGTTCTCCCCGTGTCTGCGTGGGTTTCCTCCGGGTGCTCCAGTTTCCTCCCACAGTCCAAAAATGTGCAGGTTAGGTGAATTGGCCATGCTAAATTGCCCGTAGTGTTAGGTGAAGGGGTAAATGTAGGGGAATGGGTCTGGGTGGGTTGCGCTTCGGCGGGTCAGTGTGGACTTGTTGGGCTGAAGGGCCTGTTTCCACATTGTAAGTAATCTAATCTAATGTAAGTAATTTAATTTCTTTTCTATTTCTTTTCTATTCCCTTTTCACCAGCTCCATCTCCATATACAGCCCGACGGACAACCCGGATACATTTGATGCTGCTGCTTTCTTCAAATCGGTTGGAAACTTTGTTTGGATTTTTGCTGGTTCATTTGCCATGGGGTCAGCATACGGTGTTGTCACAGCTTTGATATCCTTTCAGTGTCAACAGTAAGAATCTATTCACCCACAGGATGCGGGCCTCTCTGGGCCAGCATTTATTGTCCATTCCTAATTGCCCAGAGAGCATTTAAGGGACAACCACATTGCCATGGGTCTGGAGTCATGTGTAGGCTAGACCAGGTAAGGATGGCAGATTCCTTCCCTTAAAGGGCATTAGTGAACCAGGTGGGTTTCTCCAATGACCGGCAATGGTTTTGTGGTCATTATTAGACTCTTAATTCCATCTTTATTGAATTCAGGTTCCATCATTTGCTGTGGCAGGATTCATACCCAGGTCTCTGAATTAATAGTCTAGTGATACCACCTACTAAATTAAGGATTATTCAATATGTATTGCCACCATTTTGCAGGGATCCCCATCATTTTTCATTCCTCCATTTCAAAAAAAAGTCTTGGACCTTCAGTTAGTCTCAGTGGATGTCCTTAATTGGTCTTATTTGTGCAGCTGACCCATTTGGATTGTTTAATTTCCTCATGACTTGTTAATTCGGAGCCAAGAGGTCAGTAGGTTGAGAGAGTGCAGGCAGTCTGCATTAATTGCTGGCCAAAAATATTGGTGGGAGCTGCATTTCTCCTGTACCTTTAGAACAGAGCAAAGTCAGCACCAGCCAGGTACAGAGGAACCTCGATTATCCAAAGGACACAGGCAGGAGTATTTTGTTTGGTTAATCGACTGTTGGATAACATAGTTTAGCCAAACATTGGGACCTTGTGATCTTGTTCGGATAATTCAAAATTGGGTTCATTGAATGCTGGATAATCGAAGTTCATCCGGGACTTGTTCAGATTATTTTGCTCATGTTGCAAATGGATGTGTACGCTCAAGATCACCGGCACTATGGCAGGCATTTAGGTTGAGTCATAATCTCCAGCGTTGAGTCTTCCTAACCAAAGTGTGACTTCACCTGGATTGAGTGTTCTGGCTTGTTTTTGGTGATATCCATAGAAGGATATAGCAGCAAGAGAAATTACATTGGAGGTGGTTTGCAGAAGATTCTCTGCATTGATTCCAAAGGAGAACGGTTTGGCTTACGCGGAGAGAGAGTTGTACTATCTGGAGTTCAGAAGAATGAGAGGAGATCTAATTGAGGTTTCCAAAATGTTAAAGGGGATTTACTCAGTGGATGTCGAGAGGATGTGTTCTCATGTGGGGCAATCGAGAATGAGAGGTCATAGTTTCAGGCTGGTGCAGATTTAAAACAAGAGGAGGAATTCTCTCAAAGGATCATTTGACGTGAACAACACTGGCCAGGCCTGCATTTATTACCCAATCCCTAATTGCCCCGAGGGCAGGTAGTTGAGAGTTAACCACATTGCTGGGGTCTTGAGTCACGTGTAGGCCAGACTAGGTAAGGACGGCAGACTTCCTTTCCCAAAAGGGCAGTACGGAACCAGATGGGTTTTTCCTGACAATGATAATTAGACGCAGAATCCATGATTTTTATTGAATTTAAATTCAACCATCTGCCATTGATGGAATTGGAGACCGAGTTCCCGGGCCATTATCCGAGTGGCTAGGTCGTTCGTCTAGTGATAGCATTCAGCGGTCACCTCGCCTTTGACCCCATAGTATGGTGGATGCTGAGACATTGAGTAAATTCAAGGAAGAGATAAACAGACAAGCTTTTAATGATTAGTAGGTTGAAGGGTTATGGAGTGTGGGTAGAAAAGTGGGGTTGAGGTGAGATCAACCATGATCATACTGAATGGCGGAGCAGGCTCGAGGAGTGGCTGAATGGCCTCCTCCTATTCCTCGTTCTTGTATTCTTATAAGAATTACTGGATTTTCTAATTAATTACTGATTCACAGCCCAGTAACATGGCCAACATGGCGTTCTGTAGGGGGAGAAGGATGGGAGCTCAAGCCTACAATTTATCACATGTTGATTTCTGATTTGGATGATTACCCCCTTGGTGGGCTGATGGCCTATTTCTGTTCCCATGTCTAAAAATGGGCCTCACTGCTGCTTCACAGTGCCAGGTGCCCAGGTTCAATTCCAGTCTCAGGTGACTGTCTGTCTGTCTGTGTGGAGTTTGCATATTCTCCCAGTGTCTGTGAGTGTTTCCTCCAGGTGCTCCAGTTTCTTCCCACAGTCCAAAGATGTGCAGGTTAGGTGAGCCGAGGGGGCTGAGGCTTGGGGGGGCGGGGGGGTAGGAAACAGTTAACGTTTTGGAATGTGAGGGGTAGATGGATGTGGGCCTCGAGCCTCATTGCTGACAAGGGCTTATGCTCGAAACATCGATTCTCCTGCTCCTCGGATGCTGCCTGACCGGCTGTGCTTTTCCAGCACCATAATCTTCAAATGTGATTTTGAATGAATCAAGGAAATGGCTAGAGACAGAAAGGAGAAGAGTAGAGCTTCAAGAAGGTGTCTCAGTTGCTTTAGACCAAAAGGCTGGAGTGAGAGTGTACCACTGCTTGTACTAAGCAAGATGTTGAAAAACAGAAGTAATGCATAAAGTTGTGAGTTTGCTTTTGCTTTCATAATGTTAGTGATAACAGAGGGCAGTGAAAAGGGAGGATTAGTCACTGTCACTGTTGTAAGCAGGTGTAGAGGAAGTATTCCAGGAATGATGCAGTTGGTCAAAACCCCTTGATTTTAAACAAAACAGAATTTATTTACAGAGTACCAAATGAAATGCAAAGAAAGATAGCAGAATACAGAATAACGTAACCTATCCGAAAACCTAACAGAATATCCCAACTTAATGATGCTGTTCCAAATTCCTGCAACAATCCCCATAAACACCCCTTGGCAAAAAAAGGTAACAGTCAAACACAGGGTCTTATAGGAGAGAGAGAGAGATGGCAGAGGGATTCAGCATGGAACACCAGCTTTCTCTTGGATTCCCAGCCAACAACTGCTTGCTCAAACCAAACCAAACCAGAGAAAAGCTCAGGTGGGAGAACTGGCCACTTCTCCTTTCAATGTACGAGTTTTTGAAAAAATCTTTAAAAGTTTTTAAAAATAGACAAGCCCAGACATTTCAGAACCTATGCATTTACTAATCCTCTGGATTAAAAAAAATAACAACAACCCAACCTTGTTAAAGGAGCAGCACCATCACATGACTCTCCGTCAGAACTGCCATTTTGTTTTTAAAGGATCAGAGAATAGTAAATGTATTTGGGAAGAGTCTGGTCAAGGGGGGAAACAGATTCAAGATGAAAAGGAATAAATTCAGTAGGCAGGAACAGACTGAAATGTTGGGTCTGCCAGGGCAGCCCTTGGGACGTTGGGAAGGTGTTTAGGAAGATGATTGCAAGAGTTGGATGAGTGATGGGAAAGGGTGACTATGGCTTTAAAAAATTGGGCTTTGGCTGTGGTAAGATTTTTAATGGAAATTAATGAGTATACAAAATAGAATCATAGAATCCCCTACAATGTGGATCCCCCACCCACCCACCTCTCTTTCTCTCCCCCCGCACCCCCCCTCCCCGCACCCCCCCTCTCCCATTGAGTCCACGCCAACTCTCCGAAGAGCATCCCACCCAGGTTTTGTTCTCCTTCAGATGGTCACATTTCTTGTGTTCCAACCAAGCGGTGATCTTAAATCAGAATAGATTGCTGAAAAGCACTCAGCAGGTCTGATAGGCAGAGTGAGAGTGCTCCTGGGTCCAAAGCGTTAGCTGTTTCCAGCAGTGCTGCTAGACCAGCTGACTATTTTTATTTCAGGTCTCCAGCATCCACCGTAATTTTGTTTCTAACACAGTGGAAGATTGTGGTCACAGTGGCAGTGTCCCTGCATCTGGGTCAGGAGGTCTGGATTTGAGTCCCACCTGCCCCAGGCCCACACCTTACTGTCTCTGAGCGGATTGATGAGAAATATCACAGTAACAAAATCTATAATCAAGGCTTGTTACTGGTCTGTTTGACCAGATGAGTTAAAAATCGCATAACACCATATTATAGTCCAACAGGTTTATTTAAAAGCACTAGCTGTCGGAGCACTGCTCCTTCATCAGGGTGGTTGTGGAGGTTAGGATCATGCTCACAGAATTTATAACCAAAGGAGTTACATTTTATTTTGCTCAAAAACTGCATGAATCCATGTAAAACTCTGTAGAACTGTACAGAGGGTTAGTCAGTCTGACATAGCGTTGGGACACAGAGAGACTTCACACCAATTATTTAAAAAGCTGAGTTATCTTGAGAATGTAATTTAAAAGACGTTCTGGGATTTACATATCAAAGAACAGAAACCAGCATATTCCATTATAAAAGATGAAAGTTTTAATCTAAGATTGTTTACCATATCACAACTCTATGACACTGGACTCCGTTGGCTATAAATTCTGTTACCATGATCTTAACTTATGCACCCACAGTGGAGCAGTGTTCCAAAAGCTAGTGCTTCCAAATAAACCTGTTGGACTATAACCTGGTGTTGTGTGATTCCTAATTTTTTCAAGCAGTAATCACAGGCACATGGAAAAGATAATAAAATGTATTGGGGCAACTTACCGGTTCTGTTTCCTGGGTGGGAGGGTGAGGAGGATGCTGCGATCTCTGTGATTTGGATTGGCTGAGTGATTGAAGCAAATGTGTGACAGATGAAGTTTAATGTGGATGAACGTGAGGTTATTCCTTAAAATGGGAAAGGTGTGAGATGTTGGTGTTGGACTGGGATGGACAAGGTCAGAAGTCACATGACACCAGGTTATCATCCAACAGGTTTTTTTGAAATTGCAAGCTTTCATAGCACTGCCTCTTCATCAGATGAAGTCCCTATGATTTTAGATAAACCTGTTGGACTATAACCTGGATTAGTGTAACTTCTGTCTGAAAGCAGGAAGGCAGATTATTCTCTCCCAATAAATTGGGAAAGAGAGAGATGCAGTGAATTCTGGGTGTCCTTGAACAGAACACCAGTCATTGAAGGTAGGCATGCAGTTACTGCAGGTGGTGAAGGTGGCAAATGGGTGTGTTGGATTTGAGTACAGGAGCAATTATGCAGGGCCTTGGTGAGATCACACATGAAGTAGTGTGTGCAGTGTTGGTCTCCTTATCTGAGGAAGGATGTTCTGGCTACAGAGGGAGTGCCTGATCTGCTGAGTTTCACTAGCGTTCTCTCTAGAACATAGAACATTACAGCGCAGTACAGGCCCTTGATGTTGCGCCAACCTGTGAAACCAATCTGAAACTCATCTCACCTAAACTATTCCATTCTCTCTCTTTCTGTTAGTTTTCCCAAAGCTTTGCAGTCACTGCTTTATTACTGAGAGCAGTGACTGAAGCAGTGGCCTCACCATTCCTCCAACCTCTAGCCCTTTCCAGAGTATCTCATATAGAACATAGAACATTACAGCGCAGTACAGGCCCTTCGGCCCTCGATGTTGCGCCGACCTGTCATCCCAATCTGAATCTGGATTAGTGGTGCTGGAAGAGCACAGCAGTTCAGGCAGCATCCAAGGAGCTTCGAAATCGACGTTTCAGGCAAAAGCCCTTCCTGATGAAGAGCTTTTGCCCGAAACCTCGATTTCGAAGCTCCTTGGATGCTGCCTGAACTGCTGTGCTCTTCCAGCACCACTAATCCAGAATCTGGCTTCCAGCATCTGCAGTCATTGTTTATACCAACCTGAAGCCCATCTAATCTACACTATTCCATGTACGTCGATATGCCTGTCCAATGACGACTTAAATGTACTTAAAGTTGGCGAATCTACTACCGTTGCAGGCAAAGCATTCCACACCCTTACTACTCTCCCTTCCCTTGGGCTGAAAGACACAGGAGCAGAAATTAGGACATTCAGCTCATCAAGTCTGCTCTGCCAATCGATTATGGCTGATAGGTTTTTCAAACCCATTTTCCTGCTTTCTCCACGTAACCTTTGATCCCCCGACAATCAAGAACCTATCGATCTCAGTTTTAAATAGACTCAGTGACCTGGCCTCGACAGCCTTCTGTGGCAGTGAATTCCACAGATTCACCACTCTCTGGTTGAAGACATTTAACCAGACAAGGCAGTTCGCAGACACCATGATGTCTCATTCCCATCCCTTTCAGATTCTGGTCTCTATTGTTTTAGCCCGAAGTTATGAAACAGGAATGTCACAACTAAAGATCAATAAAACTCAGTAATTTCAATTTAATTCAGGCAAATAATGGAAAGCAAAATTAAAGCAATCTTAGAAGTTGGCTGCATCCAGTGATGTACATTTACACATAGAAACCCACTCTTAGGGAAAAAGTAGATTATTTTTTCATGGTAATTACTGTACACAGAGTGATGGGTGTGTGGAATGCACTGCCAGTGGGTGGTAGTAGAGTCAGAGACATTAGGGACATTTAAATGACTGCTGGGCAAGCACATGGATGGCAGTAAATTGAGAGGTGTGTAGGTTAGGTTGATTTTAATTTAATATAAATGCTTGGCACACCATCGTGGGCCGAAAAGCCTGTATTGTGCTGTACTGCTCTATGTACTTCTTCTATTCATGTCCCTTTTTTTTTAGTAGCCTTTCTGATTCTTGTTCAAGGAAAATACTAACCAGTGGGTTAGCTTTTGTGGTGTAAGTAACACATTAATGTTTCAGCACTGAGAGAGGGAGTTGCACAGGTTCCCACAAGCTCAGGGATCTGGTCTATCCAGGCTTTAACTTCAAACCTCTTCCCCAACCCTGGGCACCCATCCTGAAGGGATTTTGCCCGAAACGCCGATTTTCCTGCTCCTCAGATGCTGCCTGACCTGCTGTGCTTTTCCAGCACCACTCTAACCTAGACTCTGATTTCCAGCATCTGCACTCCTCACTTTTTAGGATCTGCATCCTGAAACCAAACTCTCACCAATTGCATCAAAATTTTCACACTTTGTTCAATTGCTGAATGCACATTTTCCAACTTGGCTGTGTTTCCTGTCTGAGGAACACAGCTTTAACCTGCCTGAAACCAGAATTATGGCTCATGTCTCCCAAAATAAACCAGTCCCATGCCCTATGCAAGCATAAGGTCAGCAAGGGACAAACTTAAAACAGCATTAACGTGGAACTCCAATCGGTTAAATCAATCTGTAACTGATGATCCCACTGAAAATAGACATAGCATAAGCTGGTTTAGCGGTGGCGCAGTGGCTCAGTGGTTAGCACTGCTGCCTCATAGTGCCAGGGACCCGAGTTCGATTCCAGTCTCAGGTGACTGTGTGGAGTTTGCACATTCTCCCCGTATTTGTGTCAGTTTCCTCCAGGTGCTCCAGTTTCCTCCCACAATCCAAAGATGTGCAGGTCAGGTGAATTGGCCATGCTCAGTTGCCCACAGTGTTCAGGGATGTGTATGTTAAGGACATTCCTGATGAAGGTCTTTTGCCCAAAATATCGATTTTTCTGCTCCTCAGATGCTGCTTGACCTGCTGTGCTTTTCCAGCACCAATCTAATCTAGACTCTGGTTTCCAGCATCTCTGGCTTCTATCTGTCCTGTATGATTCTATGACTCAAAATAATAGCCTCACTCTCCCAAAACCTCTTTCTCAACTTCTGGAATGGCAGGATTCTCTGAGGACCAACAGGCCTCATCAGATTCTGTCTCTAACATTTTCCACCTCTTGAGTCTTTCAATCCCCTTCCCAGGGCTCAGGATGGTCGTGAGAAATGTAACTCCCACACCTTGTCTTTAAACTTACGTTACACAAATCAATATGAGTATGAGGTAAAGTGAACAATGCAATTTGATTTAATTATATGATTCTTTCTCAATTCACAATAAGAACTTGTGCCAAGTCATGTTTTTTTCAGCCTGTTGCAAGCAGTGGTTTGTTCAAAACACTCAAGACTAGTTCCGCCTTCATGCCTTCCAGCAGTCAGAGAAACGTCAGCAAATGATAGACAATGCAGACTTCAGAAAACACAAAGTCTAGAAGATACACTTATGTTTCTCTCATCCCTATCATTGATGATGTTTCCATGGTTATACAGTTCAAGCCAGCTCTTCAATGACTTTATTATTGCTAACACTGACCAGACCTACATGTCCCTGACCCTACAGACATGAATGAGTGAGCACCTTGTTTGTTCAGCTTTGCAAAACGTTCTTGCTCAGCAGAACTGCAAGCTGTTTTAACTCGTTGTGTGCTGATCCCACAGCAATGACATAACACTGAAATACAATGGTCAGTGTGAAATCTCATTGATACTCAGAATATTAGAGTGTCATGTAATGAGTCTTGTTGGGAAGCTGGTGTTTACTTGTAGGCACCAGTGAATTGGGGAAGTCTCATTCACGTTTGAGAGAGTCTCCATCCTCGATCTGGTGTCTGATGACATTTTTAAATCATTCTCCACTTTACTTGGTCTTTCTGTTGTTGGATAAAATGGCACCCAGCATGAATTTGGATCTAGGTGTCTTTTCTCTGGGTTCAAAATCTCTCTTCTCTTGAAGAAGGCTGTGCTCACCACTGGGTAACCGAGGGTGGAGCTAGTTGCCAGCTGGTCCCCAATGTAAGACTACCAGACCATGCTGTGCAGTCCATTGAGCAGCTGCACATCACTCCTGCTTCCCAGTTCTCATCTACCAGCCTCATTCTGACTTCCCCTTGAACACACAATCTCAGGTAATCCCCGCGACACCCAGTTGGAAGGCCAGTTATACTCAGCTCCTACTTCTATTGGTACAGGAAAAGGGAAGTCAGCCCCAGATGCTGCAGCTTACAATATAGAGGAGCTGAATATTATTGCGATGGAGAAAGATTGCAGAAAGCTGAAGAACAGAGGGTTTTGGGGGTATTTGTCCATGACTCACAAACAGCTAGCATCCAAGTAGCCAAGGTTTTTTTTCCCTGGGGCGGGGGAATCCAGAACTGGAGGGCATAGGTTTAGGGTGAGAGGGGAAAGATGTAAAAAAAGACCTAAGGGGCAACTTTTTCACGCAGAGGGTGGTGTGTGTATGGAATGAGCTGCCAGAGGAAGTGGTGGAGGCTGGTACAATTGCAACATTTAAAAGCCATCTGGATGGGTATATGAATAGGAAGGGTTTGGAGGGATATAGGCCAAGTGATGGCAAATGGGACTAGATTTATTTCTGATATCTGGTCAGCACAGATGAGTTGGACCGAAGGGTCTGTTTCTGTGCAGTACATCTATATGAATCTAGGGAGGACAAAAGGAGTGTTGCCTTTTATTTCAAAGGGAATAGAGTCTACAAGTAGGGAGGCTTTGCTAACACTATACAAGGCCACAGCTGGAGCTGAGTAGTTTTGGGCCCCTTCTCTAAGGAAAGATATCCTGGCATTGGAGGCAGTCCAGAGAAGATTCACTAGGCTGATCCTTGGTATGAAGTTGTCTTATGAGGAGAGGGAAAGCAGATCAGGCTTCTACTTATTGTAGTTTAGAAGAATGAGGGGTGACCTAATTGAAACAGACAAGATTCTTAAGGGGCTTAACAGGATAGATGTGGGGAGGTTGTTTCTCCTTGTGGGAGAGTCTAGGGTCAGAGGGCATCAACTCAGCACATTTAAGATAAAGATGAGGTGGCATTTCTTCTCACAGAGGGGCGTAAATCTGTGGAAATCTTTGCCTCGGGACTGTCGAAGCTGGGTCATTTAGGATATTGAAGGCTGAGACCGGTTTTTAATCAGGAAGGGAATCGAGAGCTCTGGGGAAAAGGTAGGACTGTGGAGCATCAGATCAGCTGTGATCTCATTCAATGGGCAAGCAGAGTTGGTGGGCTGAATGGTCTAGTTCTCCTATTTTCTGTGACTCGCAGGTTAAAAAGTGAATCAAATTTCTGTTAATATAAAACAGCTTTTCTTTTAACCAGTATGTAAATAGTAGGTGGTGGGATGGGGTCAGTGAGTAAAAGGAGATGACATAGTTTTAGAGATGGAGGGTGAGGCTAAAATGCAAAACGAGCATTTTGTATCAAAGTTTGTCACTAAAGCTTTAACCCTTTTGCCCCCAAGAGCTATATCTAACACTTTCCTGAAAGCAGTCAGTGTATTGGCTTTGACTCCTTTCTGTGCTAGTGAATCCCACAGACTCCCCACTCACTGGGTGAAGACATTCCTCCTCATCACAGTCTGAAATGGCCTACCCCTTATCCTTAGACTGTGACCCCCTGATTCTTGACTCCCCAGACACTGGGAACATCCTTCCAGTGTTTACCCTATCTAGTCCAGTTGAAGTTTGACTTAACTTTTCCTTTCCCTTCTCACCCTATCAGGTTCAGCCTTGCTTTTGCTTCAAGAATGCTTGCCCATTGTTTTTTTTTGGCTCAGCACATTGTCCATCTCTGTTGACATCCAAGAATCTCTGGCTTTGGTTTCCTCACTTTTTGCATGTGCTGAAGTAAACTTAGTCCTTCCCTGAAACATCTCCTTAAAGATCATATCTTATCATGTGACAGTTCTTCCTCCATATGTTTGGTTCTGTTTTACCCTAATTGGTTCCCTTCTTTTTACATTCAAGTTAGCCCTCTCCGAATTCAAAAGTTCTACTTTTAGATGCTTCCTTGCTGTTGTCCATTGCTAATCTAAACAAAATAATACAATGATCGACCTTGCCCAAATGCTCCTTACCAGGTTATAGTTCAACAGGTTTATTTGAAAGTACTAGCTTTCAGAGCATTGCTCCTTCATCAGGTGGCTGTGGAGCAGGACCATAAGATGCAGAATTTATAGCACGAGACCACAGTGTCATGCAACTGAAATCTTTTGCTATAAATTCTGTGTCTTATTATCCTGCTCCACAGCCACCTGATGAAGGAACAGCGCTCTGAAAGCTAGTGCTTCCAAATAAACCTGGTGGACTATAATCTGGTGGTGTGTGATTTTTAACTTTGTCCATCCCAGTCCAACACCAGCTCCTCCACATCCTTGAATAATAAGCACCCAGCCCTCACTATTTCGAAACCGTTTCTCTAACTGCCACTTGCTGCATAGCAATTTGTGCTCGCAGTTCACCAATCTTATTCACAACAGGATCAAAGGGCTGAATGGCCTATTCCTGTTCTTATTTTGCATGATCTGTTTTTTAACACAATGTGTATTTACATACATGAATTGCAAATGTATCTTTGTATTCCTCGTTGTCCTCCTTAATGTCTTTCAATCTAAAATGACGTGCCTTCCTTCTCTAATGCTATCCAGCATTCTCACTCTTTATTGCACCCTGTTGCTTTTATTTTAATGTTATAGCTAGTGCCTATCCCACTGTCCATTGAGATTTAAATCCTCCCTAACATCATATTGTTCCGATGGTTTATAAGAAAAGTCTCAAAAGTTTAGAGATTTATAAGCTACATCATCACAATTTTCCTTCCTGAATGGGTTCCTGCATGTATGCATGTACTTGGCACATAATCAATCCATTTGCATGACACTGCATTGATCTGCATTAAATATCAGCTGCAAGACTCAGTCTAATCTTCCCCTGCATCCGGATCAGATTGTACTCATTCTTTTCTCCCTCGGGATTCTAACATTTGCACAGATCTTTGTGATATCTCCGAACCTGTGGACAATTACATCATTATCTTCAGTTAAACTGTTAACCATATAAGAAATTGGAATAAGTGTAGGCCATTCAGCCCCTCAAGCCTGCTCCACCATTCAATAGGATCATGGTCAGAAGTCACACGAGACCAACAGGTTTACTTGAAAGTGACGTCACCTGACAAAGGAGCAGCGCTCTGAAAGCTTGTGATTTCAGATAAACCTGTTGGACTATAACCTGGTGTCATGTGACATCTGACCATGATCCTATTGAATGATAGAGCAGGCTTGAGACGAGTGACCTCTGACCTTGTACACCCCAGTCCAACACTGGCACCTCCACGTCATTAGGATCATGGCTGCTCTGACATCCCTCACATTCACTTTTCTGCCCTTTCCCCGTCACCTTTGATCCCCCGACTGATCAGGAATCTATCTATTTCAGCCTTAAATATTCACAAGGACTCCACCCCACAACTCTCTGGCCAGGAGTTCCAAAGATATTCAATCCTCCTCATTTCAGTCTTAAATTGGCGCCCCTTTGATTCTGGGAATATGTCCTTTGGTCTAAGACTCTCCCATGAGGGGAAACATCCTCTCAGCATTTACATTGGTTGATGAGTGATGCTCCTTCACACCAATCTCTGTGGACCTTCCATTTTTAAGTACTCAGAAAACTCAACAAAAAGATTGAAGTCTTTGAAAAGTTGCCAAAGTTAATAGTCCTTTATAAAAATGACGACTTTTCAGATTTGAGGTCCTCCCTGATTTGTTCTATGTTTCTATGGCAAGCTTTTAATGTTTGGCTGCTGGATCATTTTGGTCAAATAATTACCAGCAGTAAGATTAACCTTTTGAGAATTAGTAAGAAAAGAGGAAACGGAGATCGGAGTGTAATATTTTGGCGTAGCAATGTAAAAATTTTAACCAAAAGTCCCCAAATGCCATGAAAACCAAGAGGTGACTATGGCTAAAACGGAGGGCAGAGGTGAGCAGTGAGAGCTGTGCGGAAGAAGCACTCTTTTTGAAAAATATGTTTACATCGCACTGTTATCAGTGGGAAAACGTGACTATAAATGGCATTTAAGAATTGCAAATGCACTCAGGAAATGATATTCTGCTTTATATCAGCTTGCGAATATTCATTTGGGACAACTGGGATAAGATCTGTGTTTCAAAAGTGAATCATAGAATCCCTACAGTGTGGAAACAGGCCATTCGAGTCCAGCCTGACCCTCCAAAGGGCATCCTACCCAGACTCACCCCCGACCTGTTATAACACTGCATTTCCCATGGCTGATCCTCCTAGCCTGCACATCCCTGAACACCATGGGCAATTTAGCATGGTCAATCCACCCTAACCTGCACATCTTTGGACTATGGGAGGAAACCAGAGCAAATCCACACAGACACAGGGAGAATCAGGCAGTCACCTGAGGCTGGAATTGAACCCGGGTCCTTGGCACTGTGAGGCAGCGCCACACTAGCCTACTGAGCCACTGTGCTGCCCCTAAAGTGAAAGGTTGTGTGTTAC